>NW_027185782.1:2399423-2437274 GCF_028583685.1 Petaurus breviceps papuanus | reverse complement strand
AGAGAGAGAGAGAGAGAGAGAGAGAGAGAGAGAGAGAGAACTGAATTGATTGGCTAATGCTTTTATTCCCACATCCTGGCCTCTGCTATCAAAATCTCAGAGACACCACCTCCCACTTGTAGGCTCAAAACTGCCTGGGAATTTCACTTTCTATTATGCTGTTTGTTTTCTCAGATTTCTCAATCCTGGGGCTCAATGGGCAGGGGCCACACAGAGAATGGTAGATGTAGCCCCAGTGGATGAGCCCAACAGGCTCTGCAGAAAGACCCACGGCCCAAGCCTTCCCACCATCCCCTTCTCTCCCTTGACAAATGTCTACTTATCCAGGCCAAGGCCAGGATAGACTCACTGACTCAATTACCACTACAAACCAAATCAACTCAGGTGGATGAGATTTGGAGAGGCCTCTAAAGCAGAAGCCTTAGGCCCTGACTTGGGATAGGATGGGATAATTACTGCACTGAAAGTCCCCCTGCTTCCCCCTTTATTCCCCACCTGGCCCCCCTGCTTGGTCCATAACACCAAGCCCACATTCAAGAGACCCTATCACAAAAGCAAAAAGATCACAAGATGTTCAGCTGGAAAAGACCTCAAAAACCACTTAGTCCACTGCTCGTTTTACAGGTGGAGAAGCAGGTCCAGAGATGGGAAAGGACTTGCCCAAGGTCATGCAGCTAGTGTCCAATATAGAACTAGAACCTCAATGGGGCTTTGAGACTTGTCTTAGCTGCCACTGACAGCTTCCTCACCAACTATGGCTGTTATCCTTGTGCCGAAGGAGGTAGATGCTCATGCCCATGGGAGAAAGAGAGGAGGGCAAAAGGACCCATTTATGCCCATTACCAATGATTTAGCAATGGGGAGGCTTGAAACATAAGAGAAACGTCTAGAGGTAACAAAGTCCTCCCCATCTACCTGAGAGGAAATGGTCCTCAACCTCCGGTTTCTAACATGTCTCAGAAGACAAGTTGGAGAGAGGAGATGGTGGAAAGAGGTGAAAACAGAGAGGTAACAAAGAAAAGTCAGCAGAGGCCACTCCACAGAACATAGAATTAGCCCCAAACCAAAGTCTTCCCAGTTCTCATTCCTCCAAACCTCAGTAGGGCCAGCAGAGGTAAGAGTCCTGGGGGCTGGCTGGCCATGGCCACAGACCCTCTCATATTTGGTGCTGTTAATACCAGATACCCCAATAGAGTCTAACTTGAGAAGATGAGGGACAAAAGCAGGCACAATAGAATCAGAAGATGTAGAAGTAGGAAAGACCAGGTTTACAGAAAAGGAAAATGAAGGGGCGGCCAGGTGGCTCAGGGAGTAAGAGCGCCGGCTCCAGTGTCGTGATGACCTGGAGATCAAATCTGGGCTCAGATACTTAGCACCACACCCAGAAATAACTGGCCATGTAACCTTGAGCAAGTTATTTAACCCCGGTTGCTTTAAAAATATATATATACATATATATAATGTATATATATATATATATAATGTATATATTTACAGAAAAGGAAAATGAGGTGCAGAGAGAAGGGAATTAACCAAGGTCACACAGGGCCCCACAGACTCCAGTGACCTGCTTACTGGGCTCTAAATGGAGAGAACAGGTCCTGGCTGTAGTGAGAGAGAATGGCAGAGGACAGCAGACAAAGTCCTTAGAGGGGACCAGAGGCCTGGAAATGTGGTTTCACAAATTTTTATAACATATATAAAAAATTCTAGTATGAAAAAGGAAATCAAATTTATTTAAAAGTAAAAAACCCACCCAGACTTGCCCATTCCTATCATAGGATCATAGCTTATGGGAACTGGAAAGATCCCTCACGATCACTAGTTCAACCTCATTTTGCAGATAATGAAACTATACGGCCCAGAGGAGAGGAGTGACTTTCCCAAAGTCACACAGGTTGGGATCTGAACCTGAGTCCTCTGACTCTAAGTGCAGAAGTGCAGTGCTCCTTCTAGCAAGCCACACTGTCACCAGGACTGAGGATTAGACAGGCCTGTAGATATCATTTGAATGTGCTCCCCCTTTGTACAGTGAGGAAGACTGGGGCTCAGAAAGGAGTCCACATGCCATCTCAAGCCAATTCAGCTGGGCATAGGCTCCACCTTCATTCTCTTGGGCAGCCGGGGAGCAGCAGGCTGCTCTCGTTTGCTGCCTTCCTGTGGTCTATGGCGTTGGGCAGGGGGCTCTGCCTTGGGTGTTGTGGGCAGGGCTGGCAGGGTTGGGGGCTCAGCCTTCACCTGTATCGGGAGGGGAAGCAGGGGTGGAGCCCGTTCCACCACAAGGGGCCCCTGCCATTCAGGGATCTCCAAGCATAGGTGCTTCATGAGCTTGGCCATGACATCATCGACGTAGCCATGAATTCGAAGGTCAGCCTGGCGGTCCTGGGAGGAAAGGGGAGGCAGATCTAAGTGAAGAGAGACTGGTCAGGTAAAAGATGAGGCCCAGAAGGCTGCTGAGGCCAGGGACCAGACCCTCTTGTGGACCAGATGGAGCTGAGTACTCACATGCTTGGTGGCTTGCAGGTTGACTATGACCAAGCGGCCTCCTTTTCGTTTAGTGAGGAGAGGCAAGTTGCCACTGGGTCGGATCTGCAGTGATGTCCCCAGAGTGATGGAGAGATCTGCATTCCTAGAGATTAAACGGAACAACCTCAATATAATCAGCTCTCTGGATCCCCTTAGATCTGGACTTTTCCTCCTTTTCCTCACAACAGTAAAACCACAGGGCTAAACAAGGCCAGCACTGCCACATTCCCAGGCCCCAGGCTGAAGAACACTCCTCTCTCTGCATTCTCCCCCTCCCCTTTTTCCCAAGCCCAATGTGGTGTAGGAAAAGAATGCTGAAACTTGGGAGTAGGGGCACGGATTCAATGCTGACTCCCTCAACACCTAAGGTTTTTGTGTCCCTTCTGCTCCTTGGGTTTCTGAGCCCGAGCTTCATCTATTAAATGGGAGAATAACACCCATCCTGGCCCTTTCAAGCTGTTTGCTGAAAAGGGCACTTGGTGAATTTTTAAACATCACAGAATAAAACATGAAGCTATCAGTATTTTATCCTCCAGACCTTAGGCCTGTCAATTCTGGCTCCAGTCAGCCAGCTAGTGTTTTTTAAGCAAGTACCATGTGCCAAGCACTGTGCTAAAGTGCTACAGGTACCAAAAAGGGAAAAGACGTTCCCTGCCTTCAAAGGAGCAGAGAGTATTATGGAGGAGATAGCCCGACAAACAACTCCGTACAAACAAACTGCAGACAGGAGAGATGGGAGCTAATCTCAGAGGGGAGAAACTAGCATTGAGGAAGACTGGAAAAGCTTCCAGGGAAGTCCAGCAGCAGGACTGAGGAGGGAGAGAATGGCCAGCATCAGATACAGACACTGAAAATGCCTGGAGCAGGAAGGAGGAGAATCTAGCTCTAGGAGCAGAGAGGAGGCCAGTGTCACAGCAGTGTATAAAAGGGAGTACACAGAGAGTAGGAAAACTGAAAAGGAGGAAGGGTTCATGTTAGAAAGGGCTCCGAGAGCCAATAAGAGGAGTCTATTATTTGATCTGGTAGGAAACAGAGCCACAAGAGTTAACTGAATGAAAGGGTCATGTGGTCAAACTTGAGTTTTAGGAAGATCCATTTGGCAACCTAGAGGAAGATGGGCCAGACGGGGGAACCAACCAGCAGCTACTGCAAGAGTCCAGGCATGAGGTGATGAGGGCCTGCATGGCCTGACTCTCGAAGAGAAAGGGGCCGTATAGCTTATACCTTAGCCAAAAGCCTCCAAACACCTCTCTGGCTCTAGACTTCCCCCTTCCCCATTCATTCCCAAAAGCCAGAGGTGCTCCCCACTCCCACTAAGTCCAGAAGAAGGAAGGACAGGGGAAGGAGAGGAAAGAAGAGGGCATAAAGTACTCAGAGTTTATCATACCTGCAGGCTTCATCAGCAAGGTTGAGGTCTCGCTCGGGCAGGGCATCTTCCCAGTCCAGGATGGTGTCCCTCAGTTCCCCCCTACAATGGACAAAGAGAAATCCCAGAGTTACCGAACACCTCGGTGCAGCTGCCCGTCACCCTCAAGCAAAGCCAGAACAAATTGCTTGACCCTAAGCAATCAACAGAGCACCAAGGAAGAAGCCAACTAGAGCAGAGTTGTTGGAAAGAGAGTTCTACCAATTGTCCTGAGATACCTGCCCCTATAGGTTAATGACAGAGCAGAGCAGAGTGGAAAAAACTGTTAAGTCAGAAGCCTTGGGTCTGAATCTCACCTGAGCCACTGCTGGTTCTAGCTCATGGTTTACCACTGCCTGGCTTCATGACCTTGATTAAGCCACTTCTTCTGAACTAGATGAGCTTTAAGGACCTTCTGTAGCTAAACTACCATGATCCTATCCTAGGACTGTTATTCTGGCACACACAATAGGCATTATTATGCAGTAAGAGCAACAAGTTAGAGGAGTCTCTTCCAATAATGCTCAACAGCAGGGGTAGGGAAGGGAGCATGGATTAAAATGTAATTGGGAAATGTTAACAAAATAAATAAAAATACAACATAGATGATGTTAATTTGTGGTTTTCTAAGTCAATATGCAGCCACAGAAATCTGTTTCTATTTGAGTCTGACCTACTTGCTTAAGCATTAGAAACGTACTATTAAGGGGCAGCTAGGTGGTGGCACAGTGAATAGAGCACTGGCCCTGGAGTCAGGAGGACCTGAGTTCAAATCCATCTTCAGACACTTAACACTGACTAGCTGTGTGACCTTGGGCAAGTCACTTAATCCCAATTGCCCTGCCCTCCCCCTCCAAAAAGAAAGCAAAAAAAAAAAAAGAAATATACTGTAAGAGATAAAAGTATTATTCTCCTACTAAAATTCTCTGCTGTGGCATGGAGTACAAGTAGAATGTGAGGTCTTGCTGCCTTTGCCTTACCAGAAGCACAGTGCCTGCCTGGCACAGGTTAGCACTGGTAAATGCTTGCCAATTAAATGGAGGAGACACTGGCAGAGCTGCAGATCCAGCCCATGCTAGACTCTGACCAGTGGCCTCTGGGGCAGACTCTGGGCCAGCCTAATGGCTGCCCTTTCCATGGTGAGAACTTCCTTAGCAAAGGTCCCCCTAGGTCAGGGAGAATACGGACGATGAATCCTTTCTTACATATGAGGAAACTGAAGCACAGAAAAGAGCCATCACGTGGTTGAGGTGACACAAGCAGTGAATCCCTGACTCAAGAGCTTAGGTTTCACACTAGAAGGAACCTCAGGGGAATCTAACCCAACCCCTTGTTTGAGCAGAAATGACTAGAACAGCCGTTCTCTACATCCGGTTTCCCAAGGTCACGGGTCACTCACCTGCAGGCCCGGAGCCCTCGGGCCTTTGCCACGGTGCACAGCCGTCCCGTGGCCTTGAGGCCCATGCTGCCCACCACCACATCCCGGACATACTGCCTGAAGAAGAGAGTCCTCGAATGAGAAAGGAGAAAGTGGAGTGGAAGAGAGGGCTGGGGTAGATCTGGCCGTGAATGTGGTGAATCTCCCTCAGATGCATTCAAACCTATGACAAGCATCCCTGCCAGCTCTCTACCACCTGGTCAGTCTACCTCCTGAGCTGCTCTAACAGGTAAAGCCTTATCCCCCTTCCAGCTCTAGGTCCCCTAGGGCTTGGCAGAGCCCCCTTCCCAAGGATGGCTTCAATAAATTAAATTTTATGTAATGACTATAGTTTCTCATTATTTTCATTAATATAATCCTTGCTTTTAAAAGTAACTTTATATTAAATTTAACCACCAACAAAATTTATTTTCCTATCTTTTTGAGCAAATTGCAATCTTCTCCATGTGAGCAGGTACTTTCTGCTACAGGATGCATCTCACATGTGCCTTCTCAAATCACAAATAAGCCAGGCTGGCAAACACCTATAATTCTGGCTGAGGGTTAGGCTGAGCTCAGGAATTCTGAACTGCATTGGCAACAGTATGGTGAAACCCCAGGACTGGAGGGCCACCAGGACGCCTAAGGAGGGTGAACCAGCCCAGGTCAGAAATGGAGTGGGCTAAAGTGTCTGGGCCAATCAGGACTGGCATCAGGTCTATGAGTGACCTGGACAAGATAGGGAGATCCGGTCGCTAAATAAATAGATAAAGAAAGAAATAAAACCATAAAAATCCCAATATCTGTAGTGTCTTAACCTCCCTGGGTTTTAGTTTCTTCCTCTGTAATATGAAAAGTTTGGACCACCTGGCTTCTGAGGCCCCTGCTATGATCCTATGATCTTATTTGATGCTGTGTCTCCTTCCAATTTTTGTTAATGTGTACATTATCAGATATTACTGTGGTTATTCATAATTCACACTGCAGAAAGCTTTATGTAGGACAGTACAGGGGCAAATTACGTTAACCAATTAAAGATGTAATCATTTTTATCAAAATGGGTGTCCCTTCGTCAGGAGCCCTGTTGGACACTGCTTCCTTAGGAAAATCCAATCTACCTCACATAGCTTTAACATGCAGTCCCTTTTTAGTTCTGGATCCTTCAGTAGGTTCCAGGCTTGCCTGTGCTCGTGGCTTAGGGAAGGGGTAGGCCAGGCACAGCTGAAAGGCCCTTGGACTCTGCTGGTGGAACTCATCTATCCTCTTCCCCCAGAGCTGCTTCACAAACCCCTGCACACTCCCCATCTCCCACCTTCCATCCCCAGGCAGCTGGAGCACTCACGTCTTACACTTGGCACATTCTTCCACGAACATATTCCCATGGAGCTCAGCCAGTTTGTCCCTGTGGAAAGGATGAAGTGTGGTGGATGGGACCTTAAAGCTAAAACTTTCCTGGCTTTCAAGGTTCAGGGTACTCTACTACTGAGAGTCCAGAGACCTTGGAGTTAGAGTATGCGCTTTGCCAATGACCTGTGACCTCGGGTAAGTCACTTTCCCTCAGTTTCGGTTTCCTGGTCCACAAAATAGGAATTACATATAGCTTTTGCTCCTTCTTCTCCCAGGGGTTTAGAAAAGGGATATAGAAAGCTACAAGTGTTATAACAACATAAAAGCTTATTACTAGAATTATTCCAAAGGGTGGGAGGCCCCTCAGATATACAAAGAGACTGAGAACTGTTATGTTATAGGTGGTTCTAAGGAGAGGACTCCTTTATCATACCATCCTCTTAAGGAAGTCTGGGGAAGTAACCCTCTCAGTCATGCCCACTGTCCATAGAAATTTTGATAGTAATTCCTAAGTCTGGCTCTGACATATTCTGAATCCCCCCCCACCTCCACTCACTCTACTTTGTTTTTATGGGTCTTCTCACACACCAAACACAAAGTCCTCTCCCTCCTTCACAGAAGGCTTTTAGCTATTTCAAACTCCAGCTTAACAGAAGTATAGTACTAATTCCTGTTCAGAGGAAAAAGAATCCCCTCAGGCCAGATTGTGTTTGAGGGGGTGTGTAATGATAATTTGAAGATCTTCCCTGCCCCATTGTATTGGCAAGCTAACAGGTACTTAGCACTTAGTTTCAAGTTCATAATTGCCTCAAGTATTAAGACCTGGAATTTGTGAATCCCACAGTGGGATGGACTTGTTGATTGTAACAGGAAGGGGCAGAACAGGGAGGAGCTAATACCGTATATAAGGAAAAGCCCAAGCTGAGAGAGGCCAGAACTTCTGGGAGCAAGCATCTGGAGGCTGGGCTGCTAATGCTGGAGAGAGAGAAGAGAACTGAGAACTGAGAAGAGAAATGAGAACTGAGTGTTGAACTGAGAATTGAGAAGAACTGAGAAATGAGAAGAGAGAACTGGGAGGAGGCATGTCTGTGGTGCTGGTACTTTGTCTGTCTGTTTTGATGTTACTTTGTCAGATCCATCTGCTGATAGAGGACAGTGCTGTTGTTACAGAAGCCCTGGGTCCTTGCTGCTGGTTCAGAAACACTGAAAGAGGATTTTCTTGTATGATAGAGGGTCTTGCTGATGATTTCAGAGGTCCAGGCACTATACTGATGATTTGTGTTGATTCCTCAGACCTTGTTGTTGGGTCTATGTTGACTTCTCAGGCAGAAAGTGAATTGATGAGAGTGCTGGCAATGTGCATGGATGTTAGTGTGGCTTTGTTAAGCTTTGTCTTAACAGGAACAGAAACTGTGAAGGACTTGAGGTGGACTAGACACTGTGAGCTTCAGTAAGGAACTGAACAAGGAGCTGGACAACAAGGAGCTGGGACCATGGAAGCGGAGAGCCAGCCTCAAGTTAAGATGAAAAGACTTCTCCTTGGGTATTTAATGCAAACGGAGAAGATCATGCTTTACTAGGGGTAGAGAACTTTGACCTTTACAATTAGATGCCTGAGTTAAGGACTTACTAATAAAGGATTGGAAACTAATCTCCAATCAATAAAAAAGACTTTTTGATTTAAGAGATTAAGATAATGTGACCTAGGGGCTTTTGACCTCTGTACTTTGTGTCAATTAAGGAGGCTTATCTCCTTAAGAATGATTGAGTTACTAAATGAATATACTTTGTTTAAAACTATGTGACCACTTTGGTGAAGTTGTTATGCCATAACATGGTGAATGCTGTATTTTGATTTTCTGTGAATATTTTGTCTTAGTTTGTTACTGAATAGAGTTCACTATACTGTGTAATCAGAACCTTGAAAGCTGTTCATAGCAGCAGTCCTCTGGAAAGTTGCTCGTGTTTGGCTTTACATGGTCATAACTGATAATTATAATTCCTGAAACAAAAAAAAGTGTCTCTCAAAACCCAGCCGAAAGATATGAGCGGAAAGAGGAAATCTGAAGTCCTTTCCCAGGTTGGAAGAATGATGAAGGGGTCCTTATTCCTTTAAAGGCCCCAGAATTAGAACAGAGTGAGGCCACAGGGTGTCAGAGATGCCAGAGGGTCCCTTACAAACATTCAGAGGAAATGGGAGATAGATGGGAGAGGGATCTGGACCCTGGGCTTACTTTGGCACTGGATTCCAAAGCGAACATTCTTGTTTGCAGGGCTCAAAGATGGGGTGACATAGAGGGGAGAGGTTGGAAGTATGGGGGAAATCTATGGACAGCGAAAAAAAGTACCTGGGGAAGCCGGAGCGCACGTGCAACCCATCTACGTTCTGGCTCACCAGGAACTTCAGGATGCCCACTCGCTCCAGTTGTAGCAGGGCCATGTGGGTTTTAGAAGGCTGGGCACTCTCAAACGTTATGTCAAACTTGGGTGCCAGCCCCCTTTCCTCCATAGTCCACACACCCTGGGGGCCCCTGGAGTGAAAAAAAGGAAGAATGAGAGATGTTCAGCTGAGAACTTGTCACCTGTACCTTTCCTTAAATCCAGGCTGTGAATCTAGCTTCTCTGACCTGGAGCTCCTGGAGGAGAGAAATTTGGCTGATCCTTCACTGCTCATATCTTATGCAATAAACACTTAATATTTTCTACAGGTTTTTTTTTTGTAACAAATACTGTAGTCATGAAAAATAAATTCCTTACTATCAATATCCAAAAACTTTCTATAGATGTAGAAAGTGAATTCCTCACAACAACCCTGCCAAGTAGACAGTGCAAGAATTATTATCTCCTTTTCACACATTGGGAAACTGAAGTTAAGTGATTTGCCCAGTATCCCACAGACAGTGAATGTCAGAGGAGGACTCAAATCTAGACATTCTAGTGCCAAAACCTGTATACTTCCCCCTATACTGAGACACTGTTGTGGAGCAGTAAGTCAGAACATTTGAGTTTAAGTCTCAACTCTGAGAACTGGGTAGTGTTAGCAGTATTATCTGGGGAGCTAGAAAATCAGAGATGGAAAGGAGCTTAGAAGCAATCTCATCTAAATTCTCACATAATGCAGAATTTCCCTCTTGTAAGATTCCCAAACGGCCATTATATAACCTTTGCTCAAATTATTTCTGGTGATGAGCAGTTCATTACCTTTGAAGACAGCCCAGTCTGCTATTCCTTATTAAGAAGCTTTTCCTTATATGGAAACAAAATCTAGCTACAAGTCCTTGGGTGGCTTCTGCCCAGCCTGGTCACCTTCCTCTAGATACACAGCTTGTCAATGTCCTTCCTAAAATGTAGTACCCAGAAACAAGCATATACTCAAGAGCTAAACAGTATTTAGACAGATTTGGAAAAAACCAAAAAACCAAGAAAGACTGACTCTTCAGCCTGCTGCCTCACCAGTCTCCTTCCTACCTGGAGCTCTTTCCATTGAATCAATTCAGTGATCACTCATGGAGAGAACATCCAACAAGGACTACTTAGCTAAAAGGATTTATCCGGAAGAGGCAAAGGTTCAGGTCTTATCCTAGGTAGGGAATCTTGGGTTACGGTGACCAGCTGGCAGTGCTGGCCCCCCTCACCTGAAGTCTGGGATGCCTGAGGAAGTGCTGATACCTGCACCCGTATGAAACACCACGTTGGAAGATCTCTGAATCATCTGCGCCAGCTCCCATACTTTCCTGTCTAGCTCTTCAGGGGGGTCGAAGATCTATGGACAAAAAAAAGGACCAGGAAGCTATTAGGGTATCTGCAAGGGAGAAGAGATGCCAATCAACCTGCTTTCAGGAAGGGTAACACCCACAGCCCCAGATTATGGCAGGCCATTGGTTAGGAAGTTAGTCAATCATCAAGTGTATCTTGAATAAGTATTGCTAAGGAATGAGTTTGGCCCAAGACTGACTAGCAGGAAAAGAGTGGACTGGATTACATTTGTATGGTTTTTCAATGATTCCATGTCACAAATTCCCATCTCTGAACCTAACATTCTCCCTGTGAAGTTATAAGCCTTCAGACAACATGAACTACAACCTTGGAAAAAATTAAGATTACAGTTGATCTCAAAGTCAATAGATAGATAGTGGGTTTAAATAAAGAGTAACATGTTACCAAGAATGAAAAGCTAAAGAAGTCCTGTATAAGATCTCACCCATGACATTTATGAGCAGAAAGAACAATGGGCTAGTAATTTAGAAAGACTAAGGGATGGTGAGGGGGAGCCACATCAGTATCCATAAGATATTCAAGGAACCAGAGAAAATATTCATATAGGAAATGTGTTTTGCATGACTGTAGATGTATATAACCTCAGTCACTGGGTCATTGCTTGCCTTCTCAGTGAGGGGCGGGGGAGGGATGGAGGGAGAGAAACTCTAAAAAGATAATGTTAAAATTGCTTTTACATACAATTGAGGTAAAAATAAAATATTAAGTTTTTTAAAAAAGAAAATATTCATATAACAAGCTGGAGAGATCCACTATGGATGATTTACGAAAAAACCTGGACTTAAAAAGCCCAGAATAAAAAGGAGATATACTGATAAAGGAAACATCTACATTAGGGAGATAACCCATTTACTGCCTATCCTTTTCCTACCTCCAGAGCAGATGACCACCTGTTCCCACCACACTTACTTCCCTTAGTAACAAGCTCCAGCAGCTCACAATGAGGTTGCTGAAATAGCTAATCCTGTAGTTTCCCCAAGGCGCTTGTTTCATTTTCCCCTCAGCTGAGTTAGGGTCAGGCCTTCTCCATTTTATACATATAGAGATTACTTCTGCACTTTAAGTAACTGGCCCTCAAATTCAGATTTGTTCTTTTTTACAACCAGTGTTCCACAAAGCTTATCTCCTGGAATCCCCTAATGGACTATAAGCTTCTGGAAGGCAGGAATAACAACTAATTTATCTTTGTATCTTCCCCAGGGTCAAACACAGGACTTTGTACATAGCAAATATTGATAGGTTAAATGAATGAATCTCTTGGGGATTTGGAAAAGGTGTGGTTTAAAGAATCAGAGATTTAGAGCTGGAAAGGAACTTAATGGCCACTGAGTCCAAAACTCCTCTTTTTACAGAAAAGGAGACAGAGGCAAAGAGAGGCTAACTGATGAGGAGGCTGGGGCAAAGAAAGGTTAAATAACTTGACCAGGGTTGCACAGCTAGTGAGTATGTCTGAGGCAGAATCTGAACTCTGGTTTTCCTGATCCCAAGTCCAGAATGCTACCTCCTACACTACTCTCAGGTTTCATGGAATCTCTCCCGAGTTCTCCTCATCATCATATGAATCTCAGGGAGCTCCATAAATATGTGTGGAACCATGATGGCTCACATTTACATGGCAATTCATGTTTACTGTCCCCACAAAAAGGTATGTGAAGCAGATAGTACTAGAATGATTATCTTCATTTTACAGAGGAGGAAACTTAGGCAAAGGGATTTACTTATTCCCAGTCACATAACTAATAAAAGTCAGTTTACCCCTTTGAGCTTCAGGTTTCTGAACTGAGGAGGAAGGCTAGTAAAAGTATGATGAAGAAAGTGCATGCATGTGGGCGCGCGCGCACACACACACACACACACACACACACAGAGTCTCCTGACTCACAATCTAGTGATCCTTCCACTATATCACATTTATTCCTGAAAGAAAAGTGAAACTGGCATCATTTGCAAGGCACTGTGTTCTGCAAAGGGAACATAAATACACTTCAAGTAAACTTGATTTTAAAGTTTGGCATTCAGGGTGTTTTTTTCTTTTCAGTTACTACCTAGCTGCTTTGTTTCCATCCAGAAGGTTGAGGTGTGATAGCTGTGTCAGAGAGAGTAGTCTTCCTTGGAGAAAAAAAGTCTATGAGAGCTCAGGACTAAGGGAGAGTGAAGACAAGAGAAGAAAGAGTGATTAACACCCAACTGGCGGGATGCGGGATCCTGTTATGTGAGCAATCATTCATTAGTTCTTTCTCTGCTCCCACAGGGCTGGCTGCCTTTGCATCTCCCATCTAGTGCCAGTGGTCGTGTTGGAGTTGACATTTTTTGTAAACCTGGAACTTGAAGGGAAGATGAACCCCACATTTGTCTAGAACATATGACTGGACAAACAGTTCATGTGAAACAGATTTGGGAATGTCTATGGCCTAAAAGCTCAAAAGATCAGTGTTCTGACATTCCTCCCCCCTCCCCCCCAAGTATACAACTGGCTTCATGCTAGGTTGAGAGGCACAGTGTCCAAAACAAGGTGAGAGTTCCACCATTCCCTACCC
This sequence comes from Petaurus breviceps papuanus, assembly GCF_028583685.1. Taxonomy (NCBI): domain Eukaryota; kingdom Metazoa; phylum Chordata; class Mammalia; order Diprotodontia; family Petauridae; genus Petaurus; species Petaurus breviceps. Next base: position 2,424,265 of record NW_027185782.1, on the reverse strand, counting down.
TAGTCAAGTCACAACTAGAATACTGTGTTCACTTGTGGGCATCAGATTCTAGGAAGAAAAATAAGCTAGGAAAGCATCTAGTAGAGGATAACCAGAAAATGAAGGGTCTCCAGATCTTGTCATGGGAGGATCAGATGAAGTGTGATGGTTAGCCTGGAGAAGACCTAAGGGAGGAGAAGGCCACGATGGCTATCTTCAAATGTTTGAAGCACTGCATGTAGAAGAGAGATTAAATTTGTTCTGCTTAAAACCAGAAAACAAGTATAAGAACAAGAAATTGAAGATGCAATAGGGCATATTTCAACTCTAGTTAACAAACTTCTTTCTTACAGACACTGTGCTCATCTACCCATTCCACTGGGGGAAAGTCTTCACATACTTGGGGTAGACACTCCCCTAACTCATCAACAGTTTGAGGCCTGTCAGTCACCCTCAGCCTGGCTTAGCTTGTCTGTCAGGGTGTGGCTGCTAATGCTACAGCTTCTTGGAGCCACAAGTCAGAGTTAGGTGAGAGGTAGACACCAAAGGTGGATGAGCAGCCCTGAGAAGGGCTCAGTAAGCTCTCACACCAGAGGTGCTAGTGCTCCCTGAACACCCATACAAATAAGATAATATATGTAAAGCACTTAGCACAATGCCTGGCACAAAGTAAGTCCTTCACAAATATTAGCTATTATTATTAAGAGGTAGGGTTCAACTTTACCAGAAGTCTTCAAGCAAAGACTATGATCACTTGGTGAGGGTGTGGTTTTTGGGATTCTTAGCCAGGTAGAGATGGATTGGATGGCCTATGAGATCTCCTACAACTATGAAATACTAGGTTTCAGGAAAGTAACATTTTAATTGACAGAGGATCTGAAGCCCCATCTCCAAACTCCTCAATTTGCAGCCAAAGAAAATAAGGTCCTGAGAGATTAAATGACTTATTTCAGGTAGTAAAAAGCAGAACTGAGATTTAAATTCAGGTCCTTTAATTCTTTATCTAGTGGGCTCTTGACAATTACTATCCTAACTCCTGGCTTTAAAAGAGAGGTAAAAATCCAGCCAGAGAATCACCTGGACACCCAGTACAGCCTCTCATTTTATACAGAAGGTCTTCTAAATTCTTTGGTTCATTCCATGTTTTGGGTTTTTTATGGCACTGACATTCCATGCTTTATATCTCCTTTCAACCCAGATGTTCTATGTTCTAAAGTCTGCTGTTATCTAGCCAAGATAGTCTTCTCCTTATTTCTGGTAAATGATAGGCACTCATACCTCTCTCTGTCTTAGCCCACAAAACACCCTTTTTTCAGATTCTCATGTATATATTACAAACATGTATACATATATACATTCACATACACACAAAGAAGAATAAAATCACACATGCACAGCACTTTGCAAACTTTAAATCGCTATATTTACATATATACACACAAATCTACATCTATCTCTTTAAAGACCCAGCTCAAGTTCTATTTAAGGTCTTTCTGAACCAGCCAATTCTCATTCATCCACAAACATTTTGTTTTGTTTTGTTGTTTTGGGTTTTTTTTTTGGAGGGGAGAAGGCAAGACAATAGGAGTTAAATGATTTGCCCAAGGTCATACTGCTAGTAAGTGTATAAGTGTCTGAGGATTTGAACTCTGGTACTCCTGATTCCAAGTCACTGAGCCACCTAGCTGCCCCTCCCCCCCATCAATAAATATCAAGCACCATCTTTGTACAGGGCCACATTTAGCTATGCTTTGGTTTTGACAAGTCTCTTCCCTCACTCCCCTCCCCCCCCCAAACAGAATGTAAGCTCTTTGACATAGTACTAGCACATAGAAGGCACTCATAAATGATTATTGATTGGTTGAAATAATAATAAAACCAAGTCTAACAGTATGAGATTGTTTCTTGCTGAAGAAACACATCAAAGAATCTAAAAACTTCAGTGTTTTGTCCTGGGGAAAAGATAAAAAATAAGGCTTGGGGTTTTTTTTAAGGTTTCCAAAATGCTTTCCTCTCAACAATGCTATAAAACAGCAGTAGTCCATTTTATAGATGAGGACCTGAAGACTGAGAGATTAAGTTAGGTGGCACATAAGAGACAGGAAGACTTGAATTCAAATCCAGCCTCAGACTCTTCCTAATTGGATGGCTGGGCAAATTACTTAACCTCTGTCTGCCTAAGGTTCCTCAGCGTTAGAAACGGGTATAATAATGGCACTTAATAATGACAGCAGCTGCCTCGCAGAGTTGCTGGGAGGATAAAATCACACATGCGCAGCACTCTGCAAACTTTAAATGGCTATACAGATAAATGCTGGTTATCCTTAAATGACCCGAGCAGGGTCCTGGCTCCCTCCGAGACCCAGCTAAAATCCCATCTCTACTGAGGGCTTTCCTGATCCACATCAAAATTAGGACCTTCCCGCTACTGATCGTCTCCAATCTGTGTTTTACAGAGCTTGCTTTTTCACCGCTTTCCCATGGGGTCTCCCCTATTAGAACGTGAGCACGAGCAGTCTTTCGCTTGGTCCCAGCGCTCAGCACGGCTCCTGGCACACAGTAGGCGCTTAATAAATGACTCCGCTAGGAAGGATCTGAGGCTGGATTCAAACCAGGCTCCCCCCTTCCCCTCTTCTAATTCCGGCAGTTGGATTTTTTTTGGGGGGGAGGGAGGGAGAATGACCATTCACTATTCGTGCCCACCCTCCCCACACAAACACGAAAGTGTTACATGGAAACAGAGAATAAGGGGGCGCATATGAATGGAGTGCCCCAGCCCCGTCTCCTTCCCCCAAGGATACTGATGGAGGAGGGCCTCTAGGCTGAGAAAAGGGTGGGAGGTCGGTATAAAGGAGACAAGTGGTCAGTCCATCCCGAGGGCAGCAATGGGGGAAGGGGCCCGGGGCGGGTGGGGGGGGGAAGGAGGGCGGCCCCAAGTCGGTCCACATGCTAGGGGAGGGATGGCGGGGACCCCGGCCCAGTCCCTCCAGGCCCCTCCTGGCCTCACCTCGGGGAGCCCGCATTTGCCCTTATCCGCATAAGGCGAGAGCCCGGCCGCGTAGTTCACCGACATCGTCTCCCAGGCCGCGGCCCGGCCCGGCCCGGAGGCCCCCTCCCCCCAGCCCCTTCGGGTACAATAAAGTTTTCCTTGTTGAGGATGCTTTCGCCGGAAACTCTATGGCTGGGGCTCAGCCACAAGCTTGGAGAAACGCTTGGGGAAGTGTCGGGATGTATGGAGGAGGGTTTTAAGGGTGTGCGCCTGCGCAGTAACGTAAGTGGGCACCTAGGCTCCGATGGCCATCTTAAGTCCTGGCAAGCCCTGCTGTTTCAGAGCTTACATTATAGGCTAGGGGAGGGGGGGAGGGGAGTCCAAGGTGAGCGGTGGGCATGCGTGGCAGAGTTCCTCGCCTTCTAACTCTCGAATCAGGAAGGCCTGGGTTCAAACGTCACTCTTGACTCTTAAAATAGCCGCATTTACATAGCACTTTATGATTTGCAAAGCCTTTATCCCCACTTCATTCCCCTGTTTAATATTCCTTAGGAGACTGCTGTAATGTTGCTGAATTTGGAGCCGAGAGAATCGGATTGAGGCTATTTGACAACTTTCCCAACCTTAGTTTCCACATCTGAAAAATGGATCTCCCACTAAAGTGGAGATGTGTTTTCCCATTTGATCAAATGCCTGCAGCTTGGGCTTGTCCTATCTGAGCTTGGGCTTCTTTCTCTAAAACAGAGATGATGATAATATTTTGCCTAGCACGCTATAAGGGGTAGGAGAGCAGCCTCAAAGTCAGAACAACCTGGGTGTAAGTCCTAGCTGACCCACTCAGACTGCGTGCTCCTGGGCAAGGCACCCACCTCTTAATGTATCAAGCAGTTCTCTAAGACTGTTAGTTATAAAGGAGCTGCAGGCATCAGCGAAGAATTGTCCACACGGGCAAGTTCTCACACTGGTGAGATCACAGGCTGTCCCCCACCCTCCAAAAACCTCTACTTCCTTAAGTTGTGTGTAAAGCACTCTGCAAACACTAATTATTATTATGTGTAACAGAGCAGCTGTTAAGTTTTGTTTTGTTTTGTTTTTTTTTTTGCACTGGAACCATAAACATCTATCTGTATAGCCCATGGCACAGTACTTTACACATCATTTTCCCCCAAAACTTGTCCTTCTGATCCCTTCCTTCCACAGAATTCAAGGCTATAAAAAGAATTCCAGGAGTCAGAAGACATTTAATCTAACCCATAACTGCATCCAAATCTATGATATTGCTGACAAGTCGCCACCTCTGTAGCAACACCTTCCGGGCAATCGATAAAAATCTGCCTCTCTGACTTCCATTCATTTGTGTTAACCTTAAACAGAGGTTTGGTCTGGACTCTAAAAGAAACGAACAGAATCAGGTTGTGTACATGCTATTTATTCTCTTTAAACCAGAGAACTCTGCATGCATGGAAGGTCAGAATAATTCTGAACTCAAAGAAATTATATTTTGAAGGGAACTTTTATGCACTCAGAACAAGCCACACTTTCCTCCTGACTCAGGATGCCTGTGTCAGCCAAAATTATAGTCTCTATATATGTCAACCATAATATGGAAAAAAACAGGAATATCTTTCTAGCATAGGGTCCATAAAGCAGCAAGATAAGAGAAGTGCCAATTGAAATTATAGTTCCAGGAGGAGGCCAGGATATCTGAGTTTCTTCTGTCATAAACATAACATAACAGTGCTCATAAACAACAAGGAAAAGAGAGGTGCCGTTATGCAAGATAGTGTCTTTAACAAGGGAGAGCCATAAAATAATAAGATAAAGGGAATGTCTGGTGGGCCTGGTCCTTGTCGGAAGAATGTTCCCAGTCAGCTAAATCCAGAAGGGGAGTTTCAGGTTCACTCAGAGAGCAGGCAAAGTATGTCTATTATGCCAACCAGGGCGCCTTTTCTGATTGGTTAGTCCAGGTTCCAGTCCTCTTTGTGTGGTGGTGCAGGGACTCTCAAAGGATGCTCACGTTGTAAGTTGTCTCCTCCACATGAGAGTCCTTCAAAGAAATAACTTGCAGACAAGGAGTGCCTACACTCCACCCCTTTCCAAAGTCTCCTTCTACAGACTAACAAAAACTCAGTTTTAAAAGATATCTTGGTCTCCTCTTATCTACACTCCCTTCTCTCAGTAGGGAGATTGAATTGGAGCTGACACCTTCCTAAACCTCAGTTTCCACATCTGCAAAATATCTCTCCACTAAAGTCCTCAGTCCTGCACCTAAGGACTTCATTTTAATTTCCATTTAAGGCTCATCATGGCATGGAGTTGTCCCTGAGCTCTCCAAGCCTATGCCTGCATAGTCCAAGCTCTGGAAGGTTTTGACCATTGGGAAGGCTACAAGTGCTGACTGGTGACAGATGATGTGAAGAGGTTCAGAAGCAGGTAATTTTCTCTTTATACACAACCACTCAAGACACTCTACTGAGACAGAGGTTCTCAGACTTTGCTTTGAGGCTGGAAGGGCATTGGTCACTCAAGCATCTGATCACAGTAACAACTGGCCCAGAAGCTTTCCCTGCTCTCTTTTTCCAATATGAGTCAGTTGGTCCTTCCTTTGGCATCCTGGTGGCCCTCTGCTCTAAGACACCCACCACTCTGGTACACGGCTTAGCATGGGCACCCTACCAGCCCAATCTACAGCAGCTCAGAACTCTTGAACTCTAGTGACCCACCAGTCTCAGCCTCCCTGATAGCAGGAATGATGGATGTGTTGGCACACACCTGTGTTTTTGCTTACTTCTTTGCAAGGTCAAAGTATGGTGTGTTTTGAGATTAGTAATAGTCAAATGTTGTCTATTTTGTGAATAAATACTATTGTACTAGGTAATAACAATCTGGATCAAACAAGATAATTTATTGTCTTTTATCTGCAGTAAGGTACTTCAATCTTTTCTAGCGCACCTGTAAAAGGTGTAAAGGGGAGTGTGAATGGTAGTGCTGGAGGGGCACCAGAACCTTTTATTATTTTAAAATTTTTAATTTAATTTAATTTTTTTCCAATTACATGTAAAGATGGTTTTCAAAGATTTTTAAAGATGGTTTTATAAGATTTTTAATTCCAAATTTTTTTTCTCCCTCCCTCCCCTTACCTTTCCCCAAGACAGGACACAATCTGATATAAGTTATATATATATATATATATATACAATCATATTAAAGATATTTCCACATTAGTTATGTCATGAAAGAAGAATCAGAACAAAAGAGAAAAACCACAAGAAAGAAAAAAACAAAAAAAGTGAAAATAGTCTGCTTCAATGTGCATTTAGACTCCACAATTCTTTCTCTGGATGTGAATAGCATTTTCCATTGTGAGACTTTTGGAATTGTCTCAGATCCTTGTATTGCTGAGAGGACCTAAGTCTTTCATATTCAATATGATCATTGCACAGTGTTGCTGTTGCTGTGTACAATGTTCTCCTGGTTCTGCTCACTTCACTCCGCATCAGTTCATGCCACCCAAACCTTTTAAATCAGGTATCTTTGAGGAGTTAGAGTGTAAGATAAACTACTTTCTCATGGGGCCATTTCAAGAAAAGAGCTTTCTAACTCACAAAGTGCTGGAGAGGCTGGAAATATCAGCAATGTTTTTCACTCAGTATCCATAGTCATAGACAAGGATGAGGCTAAGTGAGAGATTTTTGCCTGTATTCCCATGAGCCTGTTCCTTTGCTCTTCCTTTTCCCCTCCTCTCCCTCTGGCTGAGAAGGGAATGGAGGGCAGGAAGATCAGCAAGTAATCTATGACTTTTCTACAGTTGCCTTCTGTTAAACAAGTCACATAGTCACTAAAATGTAAATTGTCTTAAGTCCTGTGAATGAAGTGTGTTGGTCATGGGAGGTTTCTCTAAGGCAGAGCAGGGGCTCAGAATTAAGAGGAAAGATTTTTAACTGTTGTAATTTTTCAGCATCCTCCATGTCATACAACAATAATAATAATAATAATGAATAGCTAACATTTACATAGAACATACTATGGGCCAGACACTATGCTAAATGTTTCACAAATATTATCTCCTTTGATCCTTCCAGCAACTCTGGAAGGCAGGTGCTGTTATTATTCATGTTGCACAAATGGGGAAACTGAGGCTAGCAGGGTTGAAGTTACTTTCCCAGAGTCCCACTGCTATTAAGTGTCTGAGATTGAATTTGAATTGAGATTTTGCTGACTTCAGCCCAGTGTTTTGTTCACTATGGCACCCTCTGTGTGCCCCTATCATATCCTTAGATATCTAGCTCTAGTATAGAACTTTTATATAGAACTGGGAGCCAGGCAATCATGTCTGTGTCCTGTGGTGAACAATAAGAGACTGAATGAAGCCTTTGGGAAAACCAGAGCTGCCTTTGGAAGGAAGGAATAAAAGGTGGAAGGAAGGACCGAAGGGAGGTAGGAGAGAAGAAAAAAAGGAGGGGAAAAAGGAGGGAAGAAAGGAAGGAAGGAAAGGAGGCAAAGGAGGAAAGGAAGGGGGAAGGAAGGAAGAAAAAAGGAAAGAAAGAAGGGAGGGAGGAAGAAAGGATAGAAGGGAGGAAAGGAAGAAAAGAAGGATGAAGGGAGGTAAAGAATAAAAGAAGGAAGAAAAGAAAGGAGGGAGGAGGGAAAGAGGAAAGGAAGGGAGGGAAAGAAAGAAGGAGGAAGAGAAGGAAAAATGGAAGGGAGGAAAGGAAGGATGGAAGGGAGGGAAAGATGGAAGGGAAAGAAGAAAGGAAAAAAGGAAGGGAGGGAGAAAGGAAGGAAAGAAGGAAGGGAAGGACATCTGCCTGACAGACTAGAGACCTTCCTCTATTTCTCCTGACATGGCCAAGATGCCAATAGATCACTCAGCCTATCCATCTGTCATTCCCCACCCTCAGCACAGGATCAACCTATCTTTTCTTCCTAACATACATTTTTCTGATGACATCTTTTAGTCCTGTTCTTCTTAGAAAACAGTGATCATATATCACCCCTTGTTCCACGTAATATTGATTGAAGGACTTCAGAGACTGTTGTGCTCCACATTTCACCACCTTACAATATCAGAGGAATATCAGTATGAAAGAGACAGGTCTTTGTTTCCTGGAAAAGCCCAACCCTTTTAAGGGAGCTTTGCGGTTTCCTGAAGACAACCCAACTCTCTTCATATTTAATTCTGGGCCCAACTCATTGTCCATTGGCACTGTCTGTCCCAGATGTAAATACCAATGGACAAATTCTGTATCTGTCTTATTGCCTGTGACATTTCAGACAATAAACATTCTTCATGCATTTGATCTTTCCTGTATGGATAATAAGACTCTTCCCTCCCCCCTCCCCACTTCTTTTTTAAATGGATAACTACTCTTTTGAATGATTATAGATATCTTCCAGAAGGCTCTGAAATGTTTCAGGTCTTGATGCCACCAGCACAATATCATCTTCAAAATGGAACACCTAGAGGACTTCATTCTGTCCCAAGTCACTAATGATCTCCTAACTGCCAAATCTAGTGGCCTTTTCTCAATCCAGCAACATTGGACAATTTGTCCTTGCTCAAAAATGATACTTTGTCTTCTTGTCTCTACATTGACTGTTCCCCATACTTAGAATACTCTTCCTCCTCACCTCTAATTGAGTCCCCAAGACTCAACTCAGGGCCCACCTTCTGCAAGAGGTCTGGATATTGGCAATGCCAAAGACACATAGAGGTGAGAGTGAGTGTTGGGAGTGAAGGACAGAGAGAAGGCCAGTTTGTCAGGATCACAGAATGTGGAAGGGGGCAATAATGTTCAGTGAGACTGGAATGGTAGGTTGGGCCAAAGCTAGACCATGAAAGATTTTAGAAGTCAAACAGAGGAGTTTATATTTTAATCTAGAGGCAATAGGAAGCACTAGAGTTGGTTGAGTAGGGGAGTCAAACACTTAAGGAAAGTTACTTTGGCAGGAGTGTATAGAATGAATTGGAGTGGTAAGAGGCTTGCAGAACTGTGATCAATTAGGAGATTGTTTTGCTAATCTAGGTGAGAGCTGATGAGGACCTGAACTCAGGTGGCAGCTATGTGAATGGAGAGAAGGGGTCAGATGTGAAAGATGGCATGGATGTAGAAATGGCAAGATTCAGCAAATGGTTGGATATATGGATTGAGGGAAAGTGAGGAGTCAAGTACAATACCAAGATTAGGAACCTGAGACATTGGAAAAATGGCAGCACCTTCAACGGAAATGTTCTCCAAGAGGACCAATGATACCACAAGGGTGAAGATGCCCCCCCTCCCTGTCCCCTTACCCTTCCCGTCCTCCTCTCCCTCCCCCTGTTATCTGGACATCAAGGGCATAAATCCCCAAGGATTTAAGTGAGGCAGGTCTGTGCAAAGTCATCAGCCTCACTCTCTCCTTCAGAATTATTGAAGTCCCATGGCAAGACAAAAGTCAAGATGCCTGACGATGGCCAGGATGCTGTGCCTTGCCGTTTTTAAACTAGGCTCTTTCTCAGATCTGTTTGTCTAAGGCAACACCCATTCAGTGATTAAGGGCTAGGTTAGAATTGAGACAAAAGATGGTCTAGTTCGCCCTCACAAAAGAATCAACAGAAATGGGGAAGTCTGGAAGAGGGGAGGTTTTAGGTCAGAGAAAGATAATAAATTCAGTTTTTGAGATGTTGAATTTAAAATTTCTCCAGGACATCCAGTTTGAAATATCCAACAGGCAATTAGTGATATGGGACTATTCTCAGAGTAGAGACTGGGGCTGATTATATTGATCTGGGAATCATAACTGTCATAAAGATGATCGTTACACTTATTTAACCTATTAAGCTAATAAGATTACAGAGAGAGTATAGAGGGAGAAGAGCTTAATAATCTATAAACACAGTGGCTTCTAGTACTTTCTTCATCTTTCAGCCAGTAACAAGATGGTAAAGATGTAACTTATTGTAGAATATTGATTATGAAAACCTGCCTGATACCTACTATTATTCCCATTGGAGATGCCATCAGGTCATATGCAGATGAATCTCATAAAGATTTTGTAGAGATGGGAAAGTAGACCTATAGGTCAGTAGTTGATGTTCTTTTGGTCACTACAATTTTTTCCCAATATTTTTTCCAATATTGAAGAGAACTGGAATTTTCCCTTTGCCTTTGACATCTTCTTCACAAGCTATTACAAGATAACTTGTGAATCACTCTCTTAATGCCCTCACTATTGTTTCAACATCAGCCTCTTTTCCCGTCTTTGTTCACTTTAGTCCCCCCTCTTTCTCCTCTATGAATACATCTGGAACTGTGATGATAGAATCCCAGTATGGCAGCTTTATTGTCCTTGGCAGTGAAAACAGCTTGTCATAAACATCTTTGCAGATATTTTCCATTTTCCTCAGGGATTTTTGTTTCTTGGTCCCTTCATCTTCCAAATGTCCTCGGGATGACTTTGCTTAGTTGAATCTTTGATATCCTCCACGGCTTCTCTTTGCTTTATGAGATGATACTTCTCCTAATCAGCCATCAGTGTTCATAAGATTTTTGCAAACCATCACTGCCTTTTGGCTGTCCTTCCTTCCTACCTGGCAAGTAAGTTAAGTGTTTGCTGACTAAGCAAATGTTTTAGTCACCTTGTTAATGATGATTGATTTACGCCTATTAGACTTCTGTATAAAATCATCATGATTATTGTTGAAGTGATTTTTGCTGTCCTTATCTATCTTTTCAGTATCAATTGTCTGTTTAAATAGCTTAGAAGTGAGTTGTTTCAATCGCTTGCCTATCTTTTTCTCATTATTCTTCCAGATTTTGGCTAATTCTGACCCTTGGTCTGAGAATATAGCATTCTGACTATACACAGACAAATTCAATGTTCAGATTCCACATAAGCAATGAGTCTCTTAGCAAATAAAATATGAACAATTTCGTCTTTTGTGATGTCATTTGGTTTTCAATACTTACAGTTATCAATAAATTCTTTTATTTTTTTTAGAGTGAACTCTGTATTTATTCAGCAATAAATTAAAACAAAACATTTAAGAAACTAAAGCACAACATTCACAACAATATAACATAACAACTTATTACTAAGGTGGTCACATAGTCTTTTTTTTTTTTTTGGTCTTTAGTAATTTGTTTACTTTTAGTTTACAAGATTCATTACCACAATTTCCTGAGTTTCACATTTTCTCTCCCTCCCACCTCCCCCCCCACCATGGCGGCATACAATCAAGTATAGTATCTGCAAATACTTTCACATTAGGCATTAGTCAGGTTATAAAGAAGGATTGTATCAGATGGAATGAAGAATGGGAAAGAGGAAACAAAACCAAACAAGAAAAAGAAAAAGGGCAGGTAGTTTGCTTCAGTCTGGGCTCAAAGTCAGTTCTTTCTCTGGATGTAAACATCTCTCTCCATCATGAGTCTTTTGGGGTTGACTTATGACTCTGGATTGCTGAGAAGAGTCCAGTTTATCAAAGTTGGTTGTCATACATACGTTGTGTCTGTAATTGTGTACAAATTCCTTCTAGTTCTACTTTTCTCACTCAGCATCAGTTCGTATAAGCCTCTCCAGGTAAATATGAAGTCCATCTGCTCCTCCTTTCTTATTGCACAATAGTATTCCATAACATGCATATACCACAACTTGTTCAGCCATTCCCCAATTGATGGGTACCCCCTTAATTTCCAATTCTTTGCTACCACAAAAAGAGCTGCTATAAATATTTTTGTACATATGGGTCTTTTTCCCGCTTCTATGATCTCTTTGGGATACAACCCTAGAAATGGTATTGCTGGGTCAAAGGGTATGAAGTTATTTATAGCCCTTTAGGCTTAATTCCAGATTGCTTTCCAGAATGGTTGGCTCAGTTCACAACTCCACCAGCAATGCATTAGTGTTCCAATTTGTCCACATCCTCTCCAGCATTTGTCATTTTCCTGTTTTGTCATCTTAGCCAATCTGACCAGTGAGATGTGATACCTCAGAGTTGTTTTGATTTGCATTTCTCTAATCGATAGTGATTTAGAGCATTTTTCATATGCTTATAAATAACTTTAATTTCTTCCTCTGTAAACTGCCTGTTCATATATTTTGACCATTTGTCAACCAATTCTTTTATAGAAAAGAAAGCATTCATGATGTAAAGGACTAAGACTTCTGGGTAGTCCCCAAGAAGGACATTTCTCAGTATCCTCACCCATTCCCTACCATGTACTAGGCACTTAATAAATGCTCATTAGTGGATTGAAATCTAGGCTCTAAAGTTACTTTTCTCTGTTTCAGAACTTTCTGTCTATGTGACCTTGGACAAATCACTTGGGATTTTTTTTGTGTGTAATGAGGTAGTTGGACACAATGATATCTCAGGCTCTCTCCAGCTCTAAATCCTATGCTCCCATAATTCTCTGCCATAAGTCTGGGTGATAGAAATGGAGTATGGGTGACACTAGATGCCTTTCCCACCAAAGGCCTGTCTCTGTCTCCAAGAGGAGGCACTGGACCAGAAACAGCCACACACGCCCCCACCCCCATACACATGCCCACATCCAATCTCCTCACCAGAAGCCTGGGCTGAGGCCACCTGTGTGGAGTCAGGTGTCAGACCAGGCTAAAGTAAGGAGACACTGGGGGAGAGCTGCAGCCCAGTCCCTGGTGCTGTAATAGGAGCCAGGAGGCCCTGCTCGGAGCTCAGCAGCAGAGCAGGTAGGAAAGGAAAGAGGAGGATGGTGTGGGCAGTGAGGGCCAGCTTTGTTGGGACTATGGGGTTTGGCCACCTTATTGGGCCTCAGTCTCTCACCTCCTAAATGGGGTCTACACAGGTACCCTTTGCTCCCACCTACTTAGGTGTGGGTAGATGGCCAGATGCTCTGATGCCCGCGGCATGCCAGGGGTTGGTGGTTTGTTGTGGAGAGTTATTGCCTCTTGGGTTTGTGGCTCAGGACCTGGGACCGAAGTAGGGAGATGGATTCTTTTTGTGGATCAAACACATGATGTCAAGTCATCTTAACGGATGGTGTGGGGGAAAGCCTTTAATACCAGGAAGAGAGCTGGAGTAGAAACAATGATGGGCTTTGAAGACTATTTACCAGCAACCAAGGACACCCAAAGAATGGTCCTGCCTTGGAACCAGGAAAGAAGGGTATTCAGATTCCTTTTCCTCCCTGAATCTCTCCCCCCAAACCTAGAAACAAATACTCAGAAGCAAAGACAGATACAGAGGAAGATGTGTGTGTGTGTGTGTGTGTTCCCAGGAAACACCTGTGTAGTTCACAGGCCCCCCCCCCCCCTTTGCTGTCCAATCCATTCCTGTCTCTAATGATAGGAATTTCAGGGCAGATAGGAGGGGGAGGTGGTTCCTGAGAAAAGAAGAGCTATATTTGAGGACCTGATAGAACCCTTTATGTCCCTTTATGGAGGCAGCTCTTGGTTTTTCCTACAATTCCAGCTCATGGGTATTTATTCCAAATGTCGCATATCTTCTGTTAGCTGCAGGTTGTGTTCTCCCGGATCTCAGTCTTCCAGGCCCCACTGCATAGGCAGTGACCTGTCTCTTACTTTGGGGAAGGGGGCAGGTGAGTGTGTTCAGGGTTCATGCAGTGGTAGAAGACTGAAAGTCAATTTCAGGCGTGTTTCCCCCTAGGTGGAAGTCAGGCTGGACAACAATCCCTTTGGGTTGCTAAGCACTGAGCTTAGCTGCAAGGCTACATAATGAGGACTTCCTGGAGAAGAGACATGAGACTGGCCAGGGCAGATGAGCTGGACTTGGCTCAAGCAGAGAACGGAACCTAAAAGCCTGGGACCTGGGAAGACAGTGAATGAACCTCAGACAGGGAGTAAAGACACCTGGATCCTTGTCCTAACTCTGCCCTTGACTTGCAATTTGACTCTGGGCAAGTCACTTTCCCTCTCTGTGTCTCAGTTTTCCCATCTGTTTTATGGGACTAATAGTCCTTGCCTCACTCATATAGTGCCTCACTCAAAGAGAGTTAGGATGTAGGAACGCAGGAACGTAGAGCTTGAAGGGACTTGTTTGTTTTACATACAGGGATGCTGAGACTCAGAAGAGAAGTGGCTTGTCCAAGGTCACACAAGGTTCCCAGGTCTTCTGATTTTGAGACCTTTCCATTACATTATGGGGAAAATATCTCCTCTCTGGGCTCATGTGATGGGTACATATGCCAAATGCATATTTTCCACAACACAGAAATTATAGAGGTAAAAACCTAGGATTTATTATTATTCTCAGTCCTCAGAGAAAACCTGAACAATCATTAGGATTCTAACAAGATTACTTATGGGAAAAGTTATGTAAGAATTACAGAGAAACCATGCATTTACATATTGCAATCTTGTACATTTCTTCTAAGGCCATCAAAATTTAAGAGAAAATAGAACCATAGTCCTGGACTGTGTAATAAGAGTTGAACCAATTTAGTTAAACAGAGTCATAATCTCATGCATCCCCTATGGAAACAAACTTCATCAAATAATAGGTTAACTAAATCAGGTTACAAATTAAACTGCATTTAGAGGATTCACAAAACAAAACAAGACAAAACAAAAAAAAAAACACAAAACAAGGAGGAGAGTCTACTGGTTGCCTAGGAGTCAGTTACATCTGAGATGCTTCCTTGGCTTCTTTTCCAAGGAATGCTTAAGGCTCTAAGCAAATTTTTGCATCTCATGGAACAGATTTTGGTCAGATGAGGTTAATATTAAAGATGCAGGAGGAATAAAGGGAAATTTTAAAATTCCCATAACAACTATATGGTACAAACCTTGAAAATAATAATAATTATGGCTAACATTTATAGAGTGCTGGCTATGTGCCAGGCATTGTGTTAAGCGTTTTTTTTTTTTTAACAAATATTACCTCATTTGATTCTCACAAGAGCCCTGGGAGGTAGGTGCTATTATTCCACTCATTTTATACATGAGGAAACTGAGACAGACAAAGATTAAGTGACTTGCCCAGGGTCATACAGTTAGTAAGTATATGGGGCCAGATTGGAACTTATGTCTTCCTGATTTCAGGCTCAGGGCTCTATCCACTGCACCGTGCAACTGCCCCCACAAACCTTAAAAAATAGAATGATAACAATAATAATAATATATCATTTATACATTGCTTTAAGGTTTGCAAGGTGCTTTACATAGGTTAATACATCTGATCATTGGGATAGCACATTAGAAAAACACAAGGGGTTCTTTTCATTTCCAGACCACATATGAGGCAAATACCCTTTTTATCAGGCATCAGAAATGTCGACTAGAATTTCCCAAATAAGAATTTATATTTTTGCGTCATTGTTATATATTTCCATATATCTGCATGATGGGATCTTCCATTCTCAAATAAGTTTATGAATTGTTGAGGTATGGTAGAAAGAGACCTGGAGGAGCAGAATCCAGGGGACCTCCCTGCTGGTGCCTGCTCTGCTCCTGATTGGAATGCAACTTCAGAAATGTAATTTCTCTTCTCTAGGCCTCAGTTTCCCCCTTTGTAAATGGAAGTTATTAGACTCAGTGATACCCTCAGGCTTCTGAGCAATCCTTTCTTTTCCTTTCTAGCTCTGACATTCTTGCTCTTTGACTAAGGATTTGGGGTGAGTGATGGAGGGGTTTTAGGCCAAACCCTTCACCCATTTGACAAACAAATTAGGATGGTTTCCTTCTTTTTCTTTGTATCTCCAGTGTCTGGTACAGTGCCTGGCATATAGTAGGTACTTAGTAAATGTTTGTTGATTTATTGTTGACCAATTGGCCCAGAGCCCACCCTAATACCTCTCCTAACTCCCCTCATACTCTCATCTCTCCCAGGTTCCCCTGGCAAAGTCAGAAGAGTCTGGCAGTAGCTACGATGAAGAGCCTTCGGGCCCGATTTAAGAAGACAGAGGTGAGTCCTAAGGGCTGGGCTGTGAACCCAGGAGATACTCACCAACTGTGGGTGATGTTCCTCCCCAAGGAGTCTTTTACCTGAAGCATACCTGGAATTTCATCTCTTTCTGTGACCATCCTGGTCCCTGTCCCCAGAGAAAAGAATCCTGTCAGTGCTTGGGCAAGGCAGGCACCCACCAGCGTTAGGGTCCCTGCCGTAGGGGATTTGCAGCCTGGTTAGGGAAACAAGACTCACATGCATGAACACAAAAAGAAAAGAAGGCTTTGGAGAATTGATTGCCTAGATCAGGGGTGGGGAACCTGCCCCTGGCTTAGATGAATGATACGGAAAGTGGGTGGCAGAGGAACTAAGGGTAGAGACAAAGTTCTGAGACTTGGGGGACTTCTTAAAGAAGGGTTGGTGTCTTGGAGAAGCTAGGCCTTGATTTCCAATAGGATAAGAGGAGGAGAGGGAGGAGCCCTGAATTCACTTTGGTTTAAACTCCATTCTGTCATTTACTAGCTGCCTCACCCTGGGTAGGCCACTTCCCTCCTCTCAGTTTTGGTCTCCCCATCTATAAAATGGGAATAATGCAAATACTTGCATTACCTCCTCCATGGGAAGATCCCAAGGAAACTGCCCTATAAATCTGAACATGCAACAGAAATGGGAGTGAGCTGTTATAATAATAAGGATGCAAGTAAATGTCAGTGCACCACACACAGAGACAATAGCATGAGCAAAAACATGGAAGTGAGTGGAAGCCTGCAGTGTTTGAGGAAGAGTAAGGAGATGAATCTGGTGGAAACAGAGCACCCATGTGGGGGAGAAAGGAAAGAGGATGCTATAGAAGCGCCCCCTGCCTCAGAACCCCTCAGTTCATGGGGGGCCCCTTTCAGCCTCTCCTGGTCCCCCCAAATGGTTAACACTTCTTGCCACACAAACCCCCAAAACAAATTACTTCGTCTTTTACACAAACATACACACACACACATTCACATATATATATATAGATATAGATATAGATATAGATATAGATATAGATATAGATACACACACACACACACACACACACACACACACACACATACAGGTTGTCCCAAAAAGTTTAGTTCAGACAGCTTAGGGTTGCACTAAGACTTTTTGGGACGACCTGTGCTGGCTATCTACTTATCTATGCACATGTTATATCCAAGTAGAAAGTATGTTCCTTGAGGGAACCGTGGTCATTTTTGTCTCTGCAGATTCACTGCCCAGAACAATGTGAAGCTGCTGGGTAACACAGTGGATACACCACTAGATTTGGAGTCTGGAAGACCTGAGTTCAAATCACGACTCCACCATTTACTGACTATATGACCCTGGGGAAATGACTTGATGTCTACCTCAGTTTCCTCAATTGTAAACCTCCCAGGGTTGACATGAGGCTCAGATGAGATAATATTTGTAAAGCACTTTGTAAATCTTAAAACAGTATATAAGAGCTAGCTATTATTATATAGTATATATAGTAGGCACTTAATAAATGCTTGTTTAATGGAGAGTGAAGTTAGGGTCATATCCTGGAGACCCTGGCATGCTGGGTTTCAGAGTTTAGGCTTTGCCCCCAGGGACAATGGGGAGTCACTTGACAGAATGGGAATAGGGAAGAGCTATGACTGGCTGTACGATAATAGAATGAATCTGGTTGCCCATGCAGGCTGGATTGAAGGGGAAGACAGAAAGACTGCCTGGTACATGACCTGCACAGTCTAGGCAGGAGATGGGGACGGGCACAGGAGAGGAGTGAGCAGGAAAAATCTATGTGGCTGGGGTACTGACTGGCCTGGGCAGTGAGTAGTCTGGGATTGCCTGAGATTTCATGTGCTGAGGTCATTAGCAGTGAAGTTAGAAGGAGAAACAGATCGAGAGGATGAGCTCCATTTTGGATACATTGCATCAGAAGGGGCCATGGGACATCCTAGAAACAGGAGCTTCCCATGGAGACTGAGGCTGAGGCTGAGGCTGGAGCCACAGTTGTGGAAGTCATTCACAGAGAGGCAGAGACAGGGGTGCTAGAGCCAGATTGTAGAGGCTCTTGAGAGCCAATTGCTAAATTTTTAGGGTAAGCATTTATGTACTGGAAATTGGTAAATATTATCCATCAGGCCTTGATTTATTGTTTTGTTGATTGTCTAGACTTAAGAAAGTGACGGAGAAAATTTTAATATTTCAGATTAAACTTTAAAATGTGTCCTGCCTACATTTTGCCCCCAATAGAGTCAGTTGCTAACCATTTACCAATACACTCCTGGTGTGGGAAGTTGCACTGTGGGAGCAGATAAGCTCTCTAAAAAGGCTAGGAACAGAAAAAATACAGGTTAGACCTGTAGTTCACAGAGCCCAGAGTTCTCTCCCTGACAAAACTATTCAAGGCAAAATCTGTACTAGAGTGAGGGTAGGGGCCTATAGTGAGACAGTATGACACAGGCAAAGTGTTGTTGTTCAATCGTTTTCAGTCATGTCCAACTCTTTGTGATTCCATTTGGGGTTTTCTTGGCAAAGACACTTCAGAGGTTAGCCATTTCCTTCTCCAGATCATTTTACAAATGAGGAAACTGAGGCAAACAGAGTTAAGTGACTTACCCAGAGTCACCCAGCTAGTGTCTGAGGCCAGATTTGAACTCAGGAAGATGACTCCAGGCCTAGCATTCTATCTAATGCACCACCTAGGTACCCTGTGGTATGTATTAGAAAGAGCACTGGACTGTGAGGCACACAGACGTGGGCCCCTGTCCTGCCTCTTCAAATTCCTAGCTTTGCAACCTTGAGCAAGTCACTTACCATTTCTGAGCCTCAGTTTCTTACCTGTAAAATGAGGCAACTGCTCCAGATGTTGTTTTAGTTCCCTTCTTGCTCCAATGTTCTTTTCCTATTTTATTCGACCTTTGGGTTAAGGAAACAGAAATGAGTTTAGGGAATAGATGACCCGGGGCGTCTAGGTGGTGCAGTGAATAGAGCAGGGGCCCTGGAGTCAGGAGGACCTGAGTTCAAATCTGGCCTCAGACACTTAACACAAAAACTAGCCGTGTGACCTTGGGCAAGTCACTTAACTCCAATTGCCCTCAAAAAGAAAAAAAAAGTGAGTAGATGACCCTAGTGAAATAGGGAAGAAAGATGAGGAAGTTTAATCAATCCATAAACAAGCATTTATTAGGTACCTACTATTTGGTAGGTATTATGCTAAGTGCTAGGGATATAATAAAAAGGGCAAAAAAAATAAATAAACATTTGTTTATATCATGTATAGACAATTCTTCTGAATGCTATGAGAGATATAAAATTTAGTTAGGCCTCAAGTCTGTTCTCATTGAGTTCAAAGGCTAGTAGAGAGCACAAGACACAAGCACGCATAACTATAGAACATAATACCACATTGTAATTCAATTTAACATGCATTTAGCAGACACCATCTACTCTATTTTACATACCCAGGGATACACAAACAGAATTCAAACAGTCCCTGCCCTCTGGAAGTGTGTATTGGACTGGGGGAAATAACATGTAATCAAGTAAACAGATGCAAAGTATACACAAAATAATATATGGTGTAGAGAAAAAAACTCTCAATTAGAAGTCAGAGGACCTGGGTTCAAATTCTGACTGTGTAGCACTGGGCAAATCACTTAACCTTTTTTGGCTTCAGTTTTTTTGTCTGTTAGAAATGAATGGGGGGGGGGGGGGGGGGGAGGCTAGGTGGCGCAGTGAATAGAGCACCAGCCCTGGAGTCAGAAGGACCTGAGTTCAAATGGGGCCTCAGACACTTGACACACTTACTAGCCATGTGACCTTGGGCAAGTCACTTAACCCCAATTACCCTGCCTTCCCCCCTCCAAAAAAGCAAAAAAAAAAAAAAAAAGAATGGGATGGCTTGGATGGCCTCAAAGGCACTTCCAGCTCTCCATCCATGACTGGAATTGAGAATAATTTTAAGAGAGAAAGAATACTAATAACTGGGGGGGGGGGGGGGAATCAGGAAAGGTCACATGTAGGATGGGGCATCTAAGTCACACTGAAGGAATCTAGGGATTCTTCAAGACAGAGGTGAGGAGGAAATGCATCACAGATGGTGGGGGTCCACTTGGGGAAAGCCATGGGGGCAGGAGATGGGATATTATGTACTAGGCACAGCTAGCAGGCCAAGAAGAGGACTGATCTGAGTGTGGGATCTTAGTGGGAAGATCATTCCCCATGGGAGCATCTGGGAATCCTCCCTGGAGAAAGTGGCCTTTGAGCTGGACTTTAAAGGAAGAGTAGATATCCAACAGGCAAAAGGGGGAGGGAGAGTATCATAGGCATAGGGACCAATGGGAACAAAGACAGAGAAGCCTAGAGGGGCTTGGAGGACTGACCGGATCCTATTGTGTGTGGAGAGAAGGAAGAGAAGATAACTTCTTAACTGTCTGTAGTCTGGCTTCAGACCTCATCATTCAACTGAAACCGCTGTCTCCAAAGTGACTAATGATCCCCTAACTACCTAGTCTAATGACCTGTTCTCAGGTCTCATTCTTCCTGATCGCTCTGCAGCCTTTGGCTGTCCATCACCCTCCCTTCCTTGACACTCTCTTCTCCCTACGGTTTGGGTCGCTGCTCTCTCCTGGCTCTCCTCAGTCTCCTTTGATGGATGCTCCCTCAGTCATGCCTGCTAGTAGTAGATGGCTCCTAGTGCTTGGTCCTGGGCCCTGGGCCCTCTTCTCTTCTCTCTCTGTACTATTTCACTTGGTGTGATCTCGTCAACTTCCATAGATTCAATGATCATCTTTATGCTGATGATTCTCAAACTACTTATCCAATAGATACTACATCTCTACCAACCTCCAGTCTCACATCTCCAACTCTCTATTGAATGTCTTAAACTAGATGTTTAAGCTTAAACTCGATGTGTCCATAACTGAATTCATGGTTCTTCCCTCAACCTTCCCCTGCCTCTACCTTCCAAACTTCCCTATGACTGTTGAAGGCACCACCATTCTCCCAGTACCCAAGTTCCATCTTTGATTCCTCACTCTCTTTCTAAGCCAACCATCATCAATCTGTTGCCAAGGCCTGTCAATTTTGCTTTCATGACATCTTTCAAATACATCCCTTTTCTTTCCTCTGACACTGCCACCACCCTTGTGCCCCCATCACTTCACACCTGGACTACTGCAGTAGCTGATCTACCTGCTACAAGTGTCTGCCTGCTCTAATCTATCCTCCACTCAAGTGTCAAAGTCACCTTCCTAAAGAGCAAGTTTGACCAAGTCACCTTCCTTACTCAATAAACTTCAATGGCTCCCTATTACCTCCAGGGTCAAATATAAAACCTGTTTGTCATTCAAAGTGCTTCATGATCTGCTCCCCATCTTTCTAGTCTTCCTACACCCTTCCCCCTAAACACACTCTTGCAATCCAGTGACCTTGGCCTGCTCACTATTACTCATACAATCTTCCCCTGGGAATTTTTACTGGCCATTCCTATGTCTGGAATTCTCTCCCTCCTTATCTCCACCTCCTGACTTCCCTGGCTTCCTTCAAGTGCCATAAAATTCCACCTTCTATGAAGCCTATTCTGATCCCTCTTAATTCTAGTGCTTTCCCTCTGTTGATTATTTCCTATTTACTCTGAGTATAGATTGCACATAGTTGTTTGCATTGTCTTCCCCATTAAATGGTGATCTATTCAAGAACAGGGACTGTCTTTTACCTTTGTTGTGCACCTAGGGCTTAGCATAGTGCCTGATCCATGGTAGGTGCTTAATAAATCTTTATTGACTGGCTGAAAGGTTGTATGGGAAGAGTACAGAAAAGAGTTAGAAGGAAGAAATCTAGGTCTGTTAGAACCAGGGAGGCTGGGTTCGGAGGCATCAGGCTTACCAGCTGGGGTGCCCTGTGCTTATGAGGCGGAAAAGAATGAGGCTGGCTCCTTCAGACACCTCCTTAGGCTAAGATCCCACTTCATCCCTACCCTCTATGCACCTGCTCCCCTGCCTCTCTTGTTTCTGTGACAAAGGGAGTCAGGTTTGCCCTGCATTAAGCATCCCAGAGGAGGGAACTAGACACCAGTCAGGATAGGTGACTGCAGCTGCTCTAGGGGTGAGGGCTTGGGGCAAGGGGTTTGGTGTCCAATCTCATTATCCTTATCAGAGAGCCATTATCCTACCACTAATTGCCCAGGCCCTGGGTTGGGCACCGGCTGGTGGGTATCTCTCCCCTGGGAAGATGAGGGTCTCCTTTTCATCTGTTCCAAATTGGCTTTTCCTATCATTCCCTGAATCCACTAACTTAATTTTGTTCTCTTTGCCATTGATCATGCCCTTTCTCTCAGCTCCAGAAGATCATCCCTCTTCATAATTTTGCTCCATTTAATTTTGATTTTGTGGTTGTTGTTCTTTCCACGTCCATTGTTTCTGTATATTGTTTTCCTGGTTCCGATAACTTCACTTTGTATCAGTTCATGTAAGTCTATCCATGCCTTTCCATTCAGTACATTTTTTAAAGCAAAACAATATTCCATTTCATTCATGTATGACGATTCATTTAGTCATGAGGAAACACTTGTTAATGGTGAACACAGCTCTCTTCCTTGGCAACAAAGATCACCTTCAGATAAATTAGTTTTCAGAGCCCCCTGTCTTTCCCCTTTTTGTGCCTTTCAGTCCTACTTTCTCACCCTACTGATAGAATTTCCTCCCTGAAAACCAAACACCCTACATTTTTCCTGTCCTTGTCCCCCTTTCCTTCCATTCTCACAAGTCCCTTCCCCATCAGCATAACTTTACTAGTACCTTCTTTGGGCTCAGTGCTGAGCTAAGGATACATCATAAGAAAGACAGTGATAAAGAAAAGTCAGGGTCCTTGCCCTTTGGAAGCTCACAGTCAAGTTCACATCCATAGACCATTCTATGGATAGTTAAGTGCTAAGTTTGGATGGCAGATATTTGGAGTACAACAGGAATTCGGGGGATGGATCAGACAGACTTGAGGTGATCAGGGAAGTTTCCATGAAGGAGGTGGGGTTTGAAAGGACCCTAGATGGCTGAAGAAGATTTGGAAAGACTGGAAAAAGGGAATAGTATATTCCAGGCAAAGGTGATCACTGGTGCATGTGCTGTCCAAGGAGAATTGGGAGGAGACCAGCAAGGCTGAAACAAAAAAGGTATAAGATGAAGGAGTGGGAGAGGAGAGCATGACCCTTGGCTTCCGTTTCCTCATCTGTGAAATGGGGTTAATGTTACTTGCCCTGGCTCACACACAAGGTTATTGTGATGATCAAATGAAAATGAATATACAATGATTTCCAGAGAGGCAGCAGAGAAGTGAAGAGAGAATTGGCCTCTGAGTCAGGAAGACCTGTATCCAGGTCTCACTTCTGACCCACTGGACTCAGTGCTCTGGGTTCTGAGTTATAAAGAAGGGGCTAAACCTGTGATTTCAATGGTTAGATGCATTCCTGCTCTTCCTTCCAGATAAGAACCCTCCCTTCACCAATGCAGGTTAGCCCCTATTCCTAGAGAAATGTGACCTATAATTACCATAAAAAATTGTAAGTGTACACCAGGTAGGGAGGAACACTCTGGAGCCTTCAAACATCAGGCAGAAAAGTTGGGATTAAGGCTAGATATGGTTGCTATCTTCAGGTATTTGAAAGGTCCTCAGGTAGAAGAGAGATTAGTTTTATTTTGCCTTAACTCAGAGGGCAGCTCATCTGCCCCAGCAGACGGATGTTGTAAAGAAGTAGATTTAGGCTCCATTTGAGAGAAAACTTCCTAAAAATTACAATTCTGCAAAAGGGAAGGAGGGTGACTCGGGAGGTCCTTAGTCCCCCAGCACAGGAGGTAGCAAACAATACCATGTGTACAGGACTTTGCATGCTCATTGTAATGATGTGTGATGGTGATGAAGAAGGGGTGGTGAAGACCATGACGGTGATGGTGGGGCTGTTGATGACAGCAGGAGTTATGGTGGAATGATAATAGAGGGAATTCTTGTTCAAGGAGGATTGGACTATGATCTCTGAAGCCCTTCTAGCTCTGAGATTCTGAGTTTCTGTGAATATCAGCTTGAAGAGCCGGAAGTGCCTTTAGAAAAAAGAATGTCACAGCTGGGAAAAGCCTTCAACCATAGACCATTGGAGCTGAAAGGGACCTCAGAGATCAGCAAGCTTAAATTTAGAGACGGGAAGACACTCGGTGGTTACAAAACATTTTCTCATAAGAACACGAAACAAAACTTAGTCCAACACACCCAATAAGCTCTAAAATACATGTTTTAGTTTTATTTTAGGGGTGAGAAAGAGGAGGTGAAAGAAGGACAAGAAGGAAATGGAGGAGGGAGAATGGCAAAAAGAGAATGGAATAGAAGGGAGGTGGGGCGGTGGTAGGCACACCCTCTTTGCCCAGGTGAAGTGTCAAATTACTTGCCCAGTTTATGTCCAGGAACCTCCAGGTTTAAAAAAAAAAATAAGTTGGAGGAGCTCTGCCCTGTTCTTTCCTCCTTTGAGACGTTTCCCTGAAGAGGAGAAATTAACAGGGTGTTTGGGGTTCCATGGGCCCAGGACCCCTTCCCTGGATCCCTTTCACCCCACTAGGAAGGGCCTGGTCAGTGGTAGGGGTGAGGGAGGGACAGGGGTAAGGGCAGAGATGGGGGAGGGGGGAAAGGAAGGGAGACTGGGGGAAGCAGAGGGGAAAAGAAGCTTAAGGAGAGGAGGGTCTGGGGTGGTGGAGATTAAGGGGAAGGTATTGGGAAAGGGGCTGGGGGAGGCAGGGTAGGGGATGGGGCTGGGGCGGGTGTTTGGGGTGGGGCTCTGGGCTCAGGGCGGTGCTGCCCGAATACGGGACGGGAGCCCAGCCAGCCTCATCCCCCGGGACCCGCGGGCCCCTGCTCCTCCTCTTGGTTCTCCCGCCCCTCCTCGCCTCCCGCCGGTCACACTGCAGCTCCCTAGCCTCCCAGCCTCCCACAGCCCCGCCTCGCCTCCCGCCCCCCCCC
>NW_027185782.1:2397330-2399323 GCF_028583685.1 Petaurus breviceps papuanus | reverse complement strand
GGGGGGGGGCGGGAGGCGAGGCGGGGCTGTGGGAGGCTGGGAGGCTAGGGAGCTGCAGTGTGACCGGCGGGAGGCGAGGAGGGGCGGGAGAACCAAGAGGAGGAGCAGGGGCCCGCGGGTCCCGGGGGATGAGGCTGGCTGGGCTCCCGTCCCGTATTCGGGCAGCACCGCCCTGAGCCCAGAGCCCCAAGCCCCGGGCCCCAGGCTTCTCCGACCCCAAGCCCCGAATGGCCGCAGCCCCGGAGCTCGCCTTGGACGTGATGAAGCAGATCTGTCTTTGCGCCACCGCCTCCTTCTCGGTAGGAGCGGGGCAGGGGCAGGGAAGGATGGGACAGAGGTGGCAGTGGTTGGGGGGCTGCTGGCTCCCCCCTCCCCGCACCTGGACCCAGCCCTCACCTGGGCTCTGACCCCGCCCGGGATCTTCTTAGACCCTTAGAATAGTTCAGGTTGTTTTCATCTGGTTGGTGGGGGTGGGTATCGGAGTTGAAAGAACCTCCTCGAGATGGGGGTGAAGTTTATAGGGGTTAGAGTTGGGGGGAACTGGAGGGGGGCAGCAGATTTCAGAGGGATAGAATGGGTGGGCATGCACCGGAGTGCGCTGAGGTTAGAAGAATGGAACTTGGGGTTGATGGGGTTTTAGGTTGTGAACGGTTAGGGATGGAGCTGAATAGAGGCTGGAGAGCACAACGTAGGGGGTGGGGAGGAAAAAGAAGAGTTTAGAGAGATGGAGTTGGTAAAAAAATGGGATAGGGGACAGAATTGGAGGGGATGGACTTTGAGAAATGGGTTTCAGGAGAATGTGCTGGCAGACAGGACAGGGGCCCTGCCCCAGCCCAGGACTGCCCTTCCCAAACCCCTCCCCTGCTCACAGCTATGGCTGAGCCCAGCCGACCTTGGCACCTGCCCCCCCTGTGGCCGATGCCTGATCCCGAGGCCCACAGCGAGAGGTTGGCACCAGGCAAGTTGGCAGGCACAACATGGTGGGTGGACAGGGAAGGGAGAGAGCTGAGCCAGCTGGGGGCTTCAGGTGCCCTGCCAAAGGCTGCCCTCTTCCATGCCTGCCCATAGGGCAAAGGCAAAAATGATGGGCAGAGGGGAAGCAACTGTGCTTTGAGTAGTGTTTGGAGATCCCAGCCTGATCTGTTTCCAAGGTCCAGGCTGAGACAGGAACCTAGCTGGGAACTAGCTGGGGAGGAAGGGGAGCCAGTGAGCACACACTAACACCATCTCCTGGCTGCCCAGCAGAGCCAGGACTGGGGAAGGAGTGATGAGAAGCTCATGCAGGCTGTGGAGAGTAACGACGCCACTCGAGTCTCTGCCCTGATTGCCCGAAAAGGGCTGGTTCCTACCAAGTTGGATCCGGAGGGCAAGTCCTCGTAAGTGCCCCACCTAGTCCCAGAGGACCACCAATGAAGCAAGCCAGGAGAGTGGGTCTTTGGCATCTTTGGGAAGGATAATGCCTTGGGATGAGGGGAGACAACAACAGCTTCCCTTGGGCCTCAGTTCCTTTTGCTCACTCATTAATTCATTCAAGCATAAGGCTCCCCTTCATGCATCTTTCAATCCAGCTGGACTGGCCTCCTCTGTCCCTTTAAAAAATGTTTGGCACTTAAAGCTTTTTATAACCTGGTCCCTTCCTCCCATGCCAGTCTTCTTTCTCTATTCCACACCCTCTGTAGTCCAGCCACCCTGGCCAACTCGAAATTCCTTGAAGAGGATGCTTCCCCACCCATCTTCATACCTTTTCCCTTCGTCCCCCTTGCCTGGAATGCACTCCCTTCTCACACCAGCCTCCCAGAAGCCCTCTCTTCCATTGAGAGCTCAAGTACCTGGTTCCACACAAAGCATTTCCAAATCCCTTCAACCTCCAGGGCCTGCCCCCACCAGCCACCTTGGATCTAGCCACTTTCTATTTATTTGCACTCATTCTCTTTATATTTATTTTCTCTTTATGTATATGTAGATATATGTGTGTTTTTCTTGTCTCCCCTGA
>NW_027185782.1:2370323-2397320 GCF_028583685.1 Petaurus breviceps papuanus | reverse complement strand
GATAATAGCTAACATTTATGAAATGCTTACTATGTGCCAGGTGCTGTGCTAAGTGCTTCATAATTATTACGTCATTTGATCCTCACAACAACCCTGCAAGGCAGATGCTATTAGCATTATTATTATTCCCATTTTACAGATGAGGAAACTGAGGTATAAAGAGGTCAAGTGATTTGTCCAGGGTCATACAACTAGTGTCTAAGGTCAGATTTGAACTCAGGTTTCTTGACTCCTGGCGTAGCACTCTATCTACTGCAGCTTCTACAAATAACTTCTTGATTGATTCATTCATTCAACAACTGTATCTTAAGAGTCAACTTTGCACAGAACACTGCACTGGGTACTGGTAAGAGAAACAAAATTTCGATACACTCCTGCCTTCCTGGAGCTTGTAGCAGAGTGGTCAGAAAGGTGCTGACTCTTCTAACCATCACACAATGTTGCTTTGGAGGGGAGGGGAGGCCAGAGCTGTAATTTCATCAGATAGGGAACTTCCGGTGGAGTTCTGGAACATCGTTTCAGTGTTTCCTGGGACACAGAGAGGCTGAGAGACTTATTTGTGGCCACCTGGTATATGTCAGAGACAGACCTCTGATCCCAAGATTAGACCTCTATCCACTATGCCACCCTGCCTCTCACAAGTGCATTGGAGAGACACAATAATGACCATAATGGACGTTTATGTCATGCTTTTAAGTCAGCAAAGCATTTTACATACATTATCTTCCCTGAGCCTCGAGACAATCCTGTGATAATGGTATGGCATGTAGCCTCATTTTATGGAGGAAGGGCTAGGCTTGAGAGGTTGACTACTTCATGTGTTGCCCACAGTCACACAGCTAGAAAGTGTCTGAGGTGGGATTTGAACTCAGGTCTTCCTGACTCTAAGGTTAACAGATCTAAGAGGGAAGGGCTTAAGTGACCAGGGAGATCAAAGAAAACTTTCTGGAGCAAGTGGTTAACAGGGAAAAGAGAGATGGGTGACATTTTAGGTGTAGGGAAAAGTATAAGGACTGGGCTAGATAAACTCTGAGATCCCTCTCAATCTGGAGATTTGATGACTCTGTGTGGGCAAAGGCACAGAGGTAGGAAAATTCAAGGTAAACGCCAGGATGGAGGTTTGCCTATGTTTTTCAGGAGCAGAGTGCTTGAATTGGAACAATGGGAGATAAAGGTTGGAAAAACCAGGGGCACCAAATTAGGGAGGGACTCGAATGCTTGACAAAGGAAGATGAACTTTGATTGCCAGGTAATAAGGAGTCAATTTTCAAAATGGCTAAAATTTATATAGCACCTACTATGTGTGAGGCACTAAGACCTTTACAAATATCTTATTTGAAGCCACCAAAGATTTTTTGAGCAGAGGATCAATATTTGAGTTGATCTATACATAAGGAAGATTGGTGCTAAAGCAGTGTGAGGGGCAGACTGGAGGAGAGAGAGAATGCAGGCTATAGCAGTCATCTAGTCTAGTAGTCTAGTGATGAAGGCTGGTAATAGAGTGCTAGCAATGAGAGCAGAGAGGAGATGGATAGAATCAAGGCAGAATCAAGAAGATCTAAGAGACTGGGTATTAGGTGTGAAGATCCTCCTGGTCCAAGGGACCCTGGGTCTCAGAGTTTGCCTTCTCACTCTTTCCTGCCCCTCAATCCTCTCCAAACCTCTATTCAAGGTAATAAGTCCTGACTTTCCTTGGTCTTTAAGTGTGCTTGACTCCCTGGGCTCAGGGATCAGAACCCTAATGACCTTCCCCATTTCTTTTGCAGCTGCCTGTTTGTTTTTCCTGCCCCTTCTCTACACTCCAAGTGATAATGATTAATAATAGCAACTAGCAAAGTTCTTTACAAATATCTCATTTTATCCTCTCAACAACTCTGGGAGGTAGGTGCTATTATTATCACCCCCATTTTACCAATGAGGAAACTGAGGCAGAGAGGTTAAGTCAGGGTCAGGGTCACACAGTTAGTGAAAGAATCTGAGGCAAGATTTGAACCCGGTCTTCCTGATTCTAGGTCTAGCATTTGATTCACTGTGACACCCAGCTGCCTCCAGACTAGATAGGAAGTTGTGCATTGGCAGGGATTGAGGAGAAGGGGAGTGGGTATACAATTATGGATGAGGAAAAAGAAGGTGGTACAGACTAAGTCAGTGGTGGGGAACCTGCAGTGTCGAGGCCACCCCTGGACTAAGTAACACTAAGCTTACTATAAAATCTAAGACAGGAAGTAACTGCCTGACCCTGTGTTTGAACTCAGCTGTTCTGACCCCAAATCCAGGGCTTTTTCCATTATACTTCACTATTTACTAAATTAATCTTTAACTAAAGTTCTCAAGGCCCAGCTTATTATTATTTCAAAACACTTTCCTTAAAACAACTCCATGACGCAGGTAGTATGGTTTTTGTTCCCATTCTGTTGAAGAGAAAAACTGAGGTTAGGGAAATTAAGAGACTTGGGTTATAACTATTGAGTGTGAGAGTTAGGAGGTGAACACAGGTCTTATTCCTCTGAACAGAGTGTGCTTTCCACCATCCTGCTTTGCCACTCATGGTCCCCTATTCTCCTAACCCCCGGAGATAGGCCACTGTGCCCCATGTCCACCCGGGAATGGAACCTTGAAGACCAGAAATGCCTCCACACAAAGTTATAGTTCACTTTTCTGGGCCCTAGATGAATGAATTCATAGAATGAGAATCCTGAGCTTGTCTTCAGTCAATCAGAAAGTCTTCTGTGCTATCATTGGCTACCTAGATATCTGCCCTCCCCCTGCCTACAGTGGAAGAGAGGGGGAAAAGTGTGGAAAAAGTGAAACAATAGTGCCCTGTCACCCAGAATAGGAGAATAAATTAAACTCAATACTGAGTTTATTCCCAAAGTCATCCTAAATACCCTCTTTTCAAGGCTCAAATTTTCCAATTCTATGTCACCCAAGATCTCCATGATGGTCAAGATGGCAGCACTAGCTTGTCTGGGTTGATGCACTCCTGGGAAAGGACTAGAAGTTCCTCTACCCTCACCCCCAATTCCCAGACAGTATTCGGTTCATTTCCATTGGGGCCTTCTAGAGAAACCTTCCCTAACTTTTTCAGCTAAACCATTCATGACTCTAAGGATGGGGATTGGACGTCCCCTGCCCTCCTCTCCCTCACTTCTAGCAGTTCAACAAACATCTCAACAATCTAAAATTTTTTAGAGAAATCTGAGTTTGGGTGTGGCCAGTGATGCTACTTGGTTCCTCAGGGATGTTATGAGGATGAAATGAGATAATCTATGTATGGCAGCACTTATTATTTATTATTCATTCCATTGTTGAAAGAATGAGCTAGATCACTATGCAGACTTTCTAGAATGTAACTAGATAAAGGTGTTAGGGTGGGAGTGGATTGAGGAAGGAGGCCTAGAATGGAGAAAGAATTCTGGAGTAACAAGTTTGGGAAGAACCACTGGGCCTCTAGAACCACAGTAATAGAGGAAGATTTTGGGTAGCTGGGGCAGTGGGCAGTCGCCAGGTTGTCAAAAATCCACGAGAAGAAGAGGAACTTTGAGCTTCAATCATGGGTTCTGCTGCCAGTAATGCTCAGTAGCTCCCCCTTCCCTATGTGATAGAATCCAAGCTCTCCATTTAAGGTCCCCTCCCAACCTGGCTTCAGATTCCCTCTTTGGAGTCACCTCCTCCTAGTTTAACTTGCTTTGAGCCAGACCAGATTACTCTCTCCTGAGAACAGCTTGTGTGCTCCCCTTTCTTGCTCTCTGCTTTTCTGTTCTTTGCTCTATGCCCAGAATCCATTCTCTCCACCCCTAAAGGCTTCCACTGAGCTAAGCTTGGACCTGAGAAGAAGGTAAGATCGATGTATGCAGCCCGAAGGTCAGACTGAGCTGTTGACACCTGCCTCCCATTAACTCTGCTCCCCTGGGGGGAGGCAGTTTCAGCACAGTGCTCCTCACCTCACTCCTACAGGACCCCAGAATATTAAAGTCAAAAGGGTCCTCAGCACCCATCTAATCCAACCCATACCAGAAAGGGCCCCTCAAAATATAATTTATAATATAATATAAAGGAATATCTACCATAATGTAATTTATATTGTAACATAAAGGAATCCCCACTAAAATATAATTTATATTACAATATAAAGGAATCCCCACCAAATTGGTGGTCACCCTGTCTCTACTTGAAGACCTTTAGCCATCTGAGGGGGGGGCAGGAGGGAGGGGGGATTCACCACCCCCTCAGGGCCCCAGCCCCTGCTCTCTCTTTTTAATGGAGGAGGGGAGGAGACATCTGGGAGTGTCCCTACAGTTATAAGCCAAGTCCCGCTGCCCCTCCTAAGCAGAGTGGCATGGTGGAGAGATCGGGGCCTGGAGCTCAGGGACACTGATTTACCAGATTTGTATGATTCTGAGCCAGTCTTCTCTAAACCTCAATTTCTTCCTCTGTCATAAGATCATTGACCTAACGTTAGACAGAGAAGGGCATCTTAGAGGAGGTCATCAGGTCTGAGCCCCTCTTTTCATAGATAAATACACTGAGGCCCAGAGGGGCTAACCTCTCTGTTAACAGTCAGTGACTTGCATGGAAAGAGCAAGGGTAGGATTTGACCCCAAGTCCTGAGTCCCCAAATCCAAGGCTCTTTCCACTGGACTTGGAGTGGAAGCCTGTCAAAAGAGGGGGTTGGACTGAATGACAGTATAGTGGAGTCAGAGGAGCTTGACTTGAACTCCAGCTCTGCTCCTTTTTTGTGTGCCCGACCACCAGGCAGGTCACCTAGCACATCAGGGTCTCATTTTCCTCTTATATATAAAATGAATCCAAATTTAAGGATCTCTATATTTGCTTCCAACTTCCAATCCTCTGACCTCTGATCACTAAGTTCCTTCTAACAGTCTGTGGTCCTATGAAATATCGCTTATTCCTTGAGGATCAGCTCTAAGGCCACCTCCTCCAGAAGCCTTCCATGGGCTTTGGAAGCTGAAAGTATCCCCTCCTTCCTCTTTTCCCAAAGCTCTTTGTAGCTTTCCTAGGGCACCTTCACATTCTACATTGGGGCATTGTTTTCTTGGTATACGTTATGCCTCCTAAAAACTATGGGCTCCCAGAGAGCAAGGACTGTGCCCAGTCAGTGAGTTAATAAGGATTAATGAATGCATTATTAAGCACTTTTCATGTGCCAGGCAGTGCACCAAGTGAAGAGGATATGAAGACAAAAACATTGAGGGAGACAAGATGCAAATAACTCTGTAAGCACAAGGTATACACAGCTGTCAGAAGCAAGACACTAGCACAAAGGTTTGGGGATGGGGCCTGGAAAGTCTCCTGTAGAAGGTAGAATGTGAGCCAAGGCTTAAAGGAAGCCGGGGAAGCCAGGAGGCAGAGGCAGAGGTGAGGAGGGCTTAGGACACAGCCACTGTTTGGGGGGGGGGGGAGCAGACAGAATGAGTGTCTTGTGCAAGGCACCGAAAGTAGGTCATTGGAGTCGAATCATAGAGTGCATAGAAGTGGGAAAAGCCTGAAAAGGAAGGAAGGAACCAGATGGTGAAGGGCTTTAAATACCAAGCAGAGGATTAGGACTGCATAGGGTGTTGTCCACATTTTGGCTGTATTGAATGGAAGGTGGGAGGGTTTAAGAAGCCAGACTTCAGCATTTTGCCAACACTAAGGATTTTAGGATGGGCAGGAGATATTTGGGAGGTAAACCTCTTGTGGGCTTGGGTTTAGGGCCCCCTAAGCAGGGAGAGGCTCTGGGGAATGGGAAACTGGGAAAGGAATGCTTTCAGTCCTTGTTATTGGTGGGTATTCCTGCCTCTACTGTCTCCCCTTTCATCCTTCATACTGCTATCAGACTAGTCTTTCTTAGCTCAGATCTGGCCATCTCACTCCTCTGCTCAAAAATCTTGAGTGGCTCAACCTCTTAAGTAAAATTCAGACTTCTCACCTTTGCATTTAAGACCCCCATAGTTTGGCAGCTTTTACCTTTCCAGCCTGGGCTCCTAGCCCTTCAGCCAAAATGCCCCAATCTCTCTTAGTAATAAGCCCAACTCACTTCTGCCTTCATTTCTTCTTCTCCTGTTGAATTCCTGTGTATCCTTTAAAGGCCAATTCATATTCCACTTCCTCTAGGCTGCAGTCAGTAAAGATCTTCCCTCTCAGAACTCACACAGCCCTTTCTTTCTTCCCTCAATGATGCATTTATATAATACTATGTGATAACTGTGTTGGTGACTTATCTTCTGAGACTGTAAACTCCTTGTGGGCAGAGAATGTGTTCTTTGTATGTCCTCAGCACTGGACTCTGCACCCATTAGGTACTCACTTCAACAAGCAATTTTTGGGACCTACTGTGTGCAAAGGCCTGTGCTAGTTTCTGGGAATGCAAAGACAAGCCTCTGCCATCAAAGAGCTTACATCCTGCTGATTTGGGGGTGGGGTGGGGAGAAAACATTAATGGAGAGGGGCTCAAGGAAAGGCTTCCTCGAGGGAAGTGCACTCCAGGCATGGGGGACAACCTGTGCAAAGCAGAAGGTGGACTGCTGAGTTCAGCAAATAAGCCAATTTAGATGGAATATAGAGGATGTGGGAAGGGGAATAATGTGAAATGAGGCTGAAAAAGGAGGTGGGAGCCAAGTGTGGAGCACCTTAAACACTATCCTGAGCAGTTTGTATTTTACCTTGGAGAAAGGCAATGTGGTTCTATGGAAAGAAAGCTCCATCTGGAGTAAAATGACCCGAGTTCAAATAGTTCGAATGACTCTGGAGCAAGTCATCTAAACTTTGTCCACCTCAATTTCTTCATCTGTAAATTGAAGAGGTTGGGCTAGAGACCTGGAAGGCCTCTTTCAGCTCTCCATCTTTGATCCTGTAAAATGGGGAGTCCTTGAACTTTCTGAGCAGAAAAATGACAGTTAGATCTCTGCTTTAGGAAGATTTGATGACTGTGTCCAGGGTGGATTGTTGCATTGTATTGTGTTTGTTGTGTTGTATTATATCCAAGGTTCCATTTGGCTGCTATGCGAGGGGCAGCGGCCTGCCTAGAGGTGATGCTGGCCCATGGAGCCAATGTCATGAGCACTGATGGCGCAGGTAAACACCCTTCTCTCATGCTGGGACTACAGGTGAGGATTAGAAAAGGGCAAAGGGAGGGCCTAACACTGGGGGGTTTTAACCCTGGCCTTGTCATGGACTGGAGAATGGGGACTTATTTTTCATTGATACTGAGGCAACATAGTATAGTAGATAGGTAATGAACTTGGAGACAGGAAGACCTGGGTTCAGTTCTGTGCAGAGCTGGTGTCTGTGACTCACTGGATGACTTTGGGTAAGTCCCTTCCCCCTGCTAAGCCTTCATCACTGCCTGTCAAATGGGAAGATTTGGAGTAGATCTCCAAGGTCCCTCTTCAGCTCAAACTTTCTGGTTCTAGGAGCCAAGCTTACCTAGGCTTTAACTAATCCAGGGTGGGCAGTGGGATTGCCCTTTTTGTAACCAGATTAATTTTGACTTCCCCCTCCTAGTTTAGAAAATGTCATTCCCCAAATACCTCCAGGTATGTGGCCCAATGGATTTTCTGTCTTTCAGGTTACAACGCCCTCCATCTGGCAGCAAAGTATGGACACCCTCAGTGTTTGAAACAACTGCTGCAGGTTCACCTCTGTTTGGGTCTCCATTTTCCACCAACATTAGATGGTTCCCAAGGTCCCTCTCAGCTCTCTGTGTTTGAAGGTGCAGCCTACTCTGACATTCTCTAGTTAGATCAGAGATCCTACATGTAGACTGCTGTCCCCCAAGGAAGCAAGGAGAGCCTACCAGGGAGTTAGGAGCGCTGAGAGAAGAGGTGGGAGGGAATTACCATGAACCTAAAGTCCCTTCCTGGTCCAGCCTCCCACTCTTTTCACCTCCTTTCACTTCCTTTACCTTAGGCATCCTGTGTGGTGGACACTGTGGACAGCAGTGGCTGGACAGCGCTCCATCATGCAGGTAAGTACTGAGTCCTGACTTCCCTTCCCTACTCTCAGACAACAGATACTAGCCTGGCAGGGTGACTGAGCTCCACTGCATTTCTCCAGGTGGGAGCTCTGGAGCCAGTATTGCCTCCTTGCTTGGGACCCCCCTATTCAGCAAGTGTCATGCTTCAATCTGCACTGTAATGTAGTGAAAAGCCAGCCTCATCAAGAGATGTGGGTTCTAGTCCTAGCTCTGCCTGCTACTATGTGAACATGGGGAAGCACCTCTTAGCTGCTGTTTAATAGATAATACAACAAAATCAATTTACAATATTATGTGGGGAAAGTACTTTGTAAACTATAAAGCACTATAGAAATGTATATTATTAGTGGGTGACAGGGGGTCACTGAGAACAAAAATCTGAGGGCCAGGAGACTGACCTGGGTTCCAGTTTGGCTCTATACTGACTCGGGCAAGTTGCTGTCCCTCTCTTGGCCTCTGTTTCCCTGTCTGTACTTCAGCACTTTGAAAGATTCATGTTGTGTGGATACAACCTCCACCACATGCAGATTACAGCCATCCCTCTCCTTGGTACACAACTTAATGCAATGCTGTGGCCAAAAAAATTTTTAAATGATGATCTACTTGTCCACACTCTAGTAGCCTGACTTTTGTATGCTTAGCTGGGAAGGGGCTTGAACAAGAGACTCACATGGCCTGTACTTGAAGGCTTTTCCATGAGGTAGGATACTAATAATTGCTTGAATGCTGACGTGTTATTATAACCTGTCAGAATTTGCAGTCTGCTTCTATAACCTTTGAGGAGGCAGAAGAAAGGACACTGAGCTTGGAGTCAGAGGATATGAACTTGAATCCCAATTGGGCCACCTATGGCCTAAGTGATCCCAGGCAAATGACAGCTTCTCTAAGTCTCAGCTTCCTCATCTGCAGATGGTTGGGGTAGGGGTTGTTGGATTGGGGATCTCTAAGGTTCCTCCAGGCCTCAGGTTAATGACTCTGTGAGAGCCCAGGCTCCACTCTATGTCACAAAGATGTATCATCAGAGGAGGGTTCAGTGGGGGCTCATCTGCAAAATGGGTCCATTACCTACATTCCCTTCCTCACAGGGGTTGAGAAAGTGCCTATGAAATTGCTTTTGAAAAGCCTTAAGCACATATACAAATATAGGGGATGAGTAAACTGAGAAGCTGATGATGCCCAAGACTTTAAAGAGTGAAGAAGACTCTACTTCTGCTGCCATCTTTGACATAGCCAATGTTTGAAGTATAAATGTAGAGGGTGTGACTGTGAGGCATCTAGTCAAGGTGATAATAAATACATAATGAAAGCTAATATTTACATAGCACTTTTAAGGTGTGCAAAGTGTTTTACATATGTAATCTCATTTGAGCCTCAGTAACTCTGAGAAGTAGGTGCTATGTAGGTTAAGTGACTTACCCAGGGTAATGCAGCTAGCAAGTGCCTAAGGCAGGATATAAACTCAGGTCTTCCAGACTCCTGCACTGCTCCACCTAGCTCTCTCCTGGCAACATCTTTGTCCTGACCTTGAAGATGTGTCTTCATAGCGGTTCATCTTCGGTCTGGGATTATAGCTCAATATTTCAACCCTCACCCAGGACCAGGGCACTCTTTATAAGGCTGAGGGGTATCTCAGAGGTCATCTAGTACAACCTCCTACTTTTGTAGATGGGGAAACTGAGGCTTTTAAAGGAAAGAAAAAGCTCACACTAAGTATCAAGGAGGGATCAGAGCCCAGGTCTTCTGATTCCAAAGCCTTTCTGAATTGATTCCTCTCCTCCCTTATCTGATGGCTCCCTTCCTTTCCTCTTCTGTCCCTCCCACAGCGGCTGGTGGCTGCCTGGCCTGCTCGGAATTGCTTTGCTCCTTCAAAGCCCATCTGAACCCCCGAGATCGGGTGAGCCTTCTTTGCCCTGGACAAAGGTGTGAGCATGCCTTGTACCCAGCCTGATCTGGTTCCCCCAGCTCCCCTCGCCCCCTACCCCAGAGATGTAGTAGGAGAGCCTCAGCCCAGCCGGAGTCCCCTTACCCCCATCTGCACTCCTCTACCCTCAAGGCATCTTGTTTCATGCTTTGTCCTCCTCTCCTCACCCACCCTCCCAGTCAGGTGCAACTCCCCTCATCCTGGCAGCACAGATGTGTCACCCAGAACTGTGCCGCCTCCTCCTGCAGCATGGAGCACCTGTGAATGACCGGGACCAACAGGGCAGGTGAGTATGCATGTCCACAAAAACAGTCAGGCCCTGGGCTTCAGCTGAACTGGATGAATTTTTTGGAATTGGTCCAGAGAACCTGGCCCTTGCCCCAGAGATTTCCTCTTTCTCAACTTTTTTACAGCTTCACTGATGGTGGAACACAAACTCACAAGGTCTTCACACCTTCTAGTGCCGGGGATAAGAACTCAGTTGTCCTAATGTTCTTTCCCCCTTTTCCTGTGGCCACTCATACTCTACTCCACTCTCTCATCTCCTTCCTGCCCACTGGGCCATTTTCTATGGTTTTCTCACAAGGATGTAGAAAATACAAAAATGTTAAAACTAAAGCTAGGGGCAGTTAGGTGGCAGTGAATAGAGCACCGGCCCTGGAGTCAGGAGGACCTGAGTTCAAATTTGACCTCAGGCACGTAATATTTACTAGCCATGTGACCTTGGACAAGTTATTTAACCTCAAGTACCCTGCCTTCCCCCTCCAAAAAGCAAAAAAAAAACAAAACCCAAAAACTAAAGCTACATTTGGAAAGAGCTCTGTGCTTAGAGGTGAGAGTCCTGGGATCCAATACCAGCACAGAATGGGA
The DNA here is from genome assembly GCF_028583685.1 of Petaurus breviceps papuanus. Lineage (NCBI taxonomy): Eukaryota > Metazoa > Chordata > Mammalia > Diprotodontia > Petauridae > Petaurus > Petaurus breviceps. The sequence continues at coordinate 2,386,551 of NW_027185782.1, read as the reverse complement.
CTGAACTCCAGCTTCCTCCTCTGGAAGATTAGGCACAACCCACCTCCACATTCAATCAAATAATTATTGTCAGGCACTGTGCCAAGAATCAGGGATACAAACACAAAACAGAAACAGTCTGTGCCCGCAAGGAGCTTCCCTTCTGTTCAGATATTCCAACACACAAGCAGAGAGGTCCCTACGTCAGCTGTGGGAGCAGCAGGAACCACTCACAGCCAAGAGGATCAGGAAAGGTTTTCCAAAGATGTAGATGCACAAGATGGGCTTTAATAAATGTTTATTGGATTATATTAAAGAAAGCTAGAGATTCTAAGAGGAGGTGGGAATGCATTTCAGGCCTGGGGAACAGGCTGTGGCAGGAGATTAGAGAGTCCAGTGGGAGAGGGGACATCCACTGGTTTGTCTGGAATATAGACTGCAAGAAGGGGAACACGGCACAGATTGTGGCTGCACAGAACGCTCTTTGTAAGCACTACAGAAACATGATTATTACCTGTCCAACTGAATAGCACCCGAGCTTCTCTGGTGGTCCCCTCCTGGCCAGAAGCTGGCCCCCTTGTGATTGGCATCTTCCTCAAAGGGACATTGAATTTGGGAATCCACTTAAGTGCTCACTCAGATGAGAGGCTTGAAAGCTCAAAGGGACCTTAGAGACGATCTCTTCCAAGCCCCTTATTTTACAAATAAGCAGACCTAGGCCAAGGATTGAGACTTGCCCATGGAAATGAGTGGTATAGCTCAGGGCATGAAGGTCCTCCTATGTAAGATCCAGAACCCTTCTGACCACACCACCCTTACTGCCCTATGAGCAAAGGCAGATCCAAGTTGAAGGAGTAGGAGGCGAGGGTTTGCCACAAGTTCCTCCTCTAGCTATCTATTGGTGGTGGTGGTAGAGGGGCCGTCTCCCTTCCGGCCCAGCACAGTTTGAAATATACATGTCAGTGGAACATTGGTGAGCCTAGCTTTCTTCTGTTACTACAGGCTAGCTGATGAATTAGTTGTCCCCTGGGTGTCACCCAGTTGACATCAGCTGGGATAGGTGCCAGAGTAGCTTTCTGTGGGGGCCACATTTGGGCCCCAGTTTTCAGAATGGACAATGGGACACGAGTTCTCTGACTGCAGATAACATCTTTTTGGGGGTTCAAAGAAGGGTACTTCACAATTTGGTTCTCTCTGTGCCAAGGGTGGGTGATGAGAAGTCCAAAATAAGCATGACAGACTTGAAGATAGCCCCCTCTCCTGGGTTATCTCCAGGCCCCCTTCCAACTCCCATTTCATACCCCTTCAGGACAGCTCTGATGTTGGCATGTGAGGCAGCCAGCCCAGAGACAGTGGAAGTGCTGCTCCAAGGAGGTGCTCGGCCTGGGCTCACGGACACCTTGGGCCAGGATGCTGCACATTATGGAGCCGTGGCAGGGGATGCTCTGATCCTGCACCTGTTACAGGAAGCCACACAAAACCAGGTTCTGACTAGTGGTATGTGCAGATGCAGGGGATGTGTGAGGTGGGCAGAGCCCCACCTTCCTTGGGATTTCCTACTTGCATTTCCCAACCTTGCTCCATCTTCAGGTAGTTTTGCTACTCTTACCTTTCTCCCCACCCCCCTTAGAGGGCTCCTCTCCTCCCCTGATCAGACCATCATCAAGGCACTTCTTCACTCGGGCATTTCATGGTCTTTATGTTCCCCTGCTCCTTTGAGGATCTGAGTGCACTTCCACGGAACACCCCAAACTCACTGTAGGGCTTTCCCAAGATCTTCCTCTACCAAACATCTTGAAATTAACTGCATCTGGGGTAGGAGTCATGCTGGGACAAACCCTGGGTCCTATCAAAACTAATCCCCATTGAATTTGACGTCAAGCCCCCAGCCCCTCCCAGTACCTTCTTTGCAGCTGGGGGGGGGTCCCCAAGCTGGGACATTAACTACTGCTTTTATCTCCACCTACTACAGAAGAGGAGTCAGCAGAAGTGTCTTCTCAGGTATCAGTCACCAAGTCTTTACTGAGGTCACATCCAACCTTGTGTGACCAGCCTTGTGTGCTAGGTTGAGGGGGTAAGAGGAGCAGCCCTGCCTTTGGGAACATCCCAGTCTTGGGGAGACAGAGGAACAGGTCTGGCCCTACCCTTTGGTAGCTCTCAGTCTCAGGGGGGGACAGCAGTATAGGACAGTGTGAAATCAGCTATGGAATCACATGGATTAGACTGTAAGATCTGGGCTGTTGGAACTCAGAGATCACTATGGGCTCTAGAAATCAGTGAAGGTATCTTAAGAGAGATGGGACCTATATCACGTTTTGAAACCCCTTTCCTCTGCTCCTCTGTTTAGCCACTTGTACTCTGGGTGGGTAGATAGTAGGTTAATAGCTGGGATGGCACACAGCCCTATCCACTCCCTCACCAATGAAATTCTGACATCAACTACATTGCATTATGTTACTGAGGCCCAGGGAAAAGTGACTTTCAAGTAAGTTAATGACAGAATAAGGACTTTAGAACCCAGGCAATCGGGAAGGGGGTGTGGTAGTGCTGGAAGGACGATTCCCCTACATTCATCTGCTTCCCTCCATAGACATCTCAATCCAGTCGGGAAAGGGCAGCAGTCCCCAAGAAGAGGAAAGCCCCTCCTCCTCCTGCTAGCATCCCTGTCCCGGTAGGGAGATGCCCTGGGGATGGAGTGGGTGGAGGGAAAGCGGTCACATGGAAGTCCCAGGCTTGTGGGGGCATCCCACCTTGTGCATTTCTCTCTCCCCATCTGGAGGCATCAGGGGCAAATCTTGATGGTTTAGGGCCTAAAACCACTGACTACCCTAGGATGACAGGGAAGCTTATGAGGAGATTGTACGGCTGAGACAGGAGCGGGGCCAGCTTCTTCAGAAAATTCGAGGCCTGGAACAGCGGAAAGAGAAGAAGAGGCAGGAGGCGAGGACTGGGGGGAAGAGGCACTCCAGATTACACTTGTGGGTGCTGGTGGGTGGAGAGGGAAGAGGCAAATTCTGGAGGGAAGTAGAGAACACAGGGGAAGGAGACAAAAACTTGTGGGAGAAGCTGTCACCTTGGAGTAAGAAGGAATGGAACATGGGGGAGAGTGGTAAGGGAGTTCTGAGGTTGCACAGGCTCTGACCAGTCTACCTCTTCTCTTCCCTTCTCATAGCACCTGGAAGCAGAAGACAGTTCTCTGCAAAGCTTGGAGAGACAGGTTGGCCTGGGGTGTGGGAGAGAAGGGACAGAGGGACTGGTAGGAGACAAGGAAGAGAGACAGGATGCTGATGTCAAGCCAGGCCTGTGGGGCCCACTAGGGGATCACTACCCATGGCATTTCCTCTCAAGCAGCCTTTGCACTCTGCTATCTGTGGTTGGCGAAAGCTGCCTCAAGGGAGGCAGGTCATGCAAACTGCTCCCCTACCCTAGGTGCAAGAGCTGCAGCAGCTGTTGGCTGAGAAACAGGAAGAGAAGGAGAGTCTGGGCCGTGAGGTGGAGAGTCTGCAGAGCCGCCTGTCCCTTCTGGAGGTGGGGAACAAAGAGAGAAGGAGGCACACAGAGGGACACACACATACACAGGTTTACAGACACACAAACATGAATACACACAGACACATACACACTGATTCACATCTATGCCTTTGAAAAGCTCAAAGAGTAAATCCTTGCAGGGGGCTGGAAGTAGAGGGCAAGGGGATGGTGTTTAGAAGAGTGACAAGGGACTCAAAAAAAGTTGGAAACCCTTTCTGCATTGACTAGACCAAGCAGCCCACAGGTTTTCTCCAATACCCCGGCTGGGCAGGGTGGGAGAGTGGGGAGCTCCAGCGATGACTGCGTGCAGGCTAAGAGGGGGCCCCTGACCCAGGCTCTGCCTCCTCTCAGAATGACAAGGAGAATACCAGCTATGATGTGGCCACACTGCAGGATGAAGAAGGGGAACTGCTAGACTACCCAGGTTTGAAGCCAGCCCAGGGGAAAGGGTGGGTGGGGAATCCCTTTGGCTTTGTCCTGCTGCTTCATTTTCCGCAGAGCTAGGGTCTTATTTCCCCAACCTTCCTATTCCTGCCCCTGCCAAACTAGACTTGTGAACTGTGCAGCAGTTTAGAGCTGAGAGAGACTTTAGATCCACATACTGTCAAAGCTGGGAGGGGACCAAAAGTCCAACTTCATTCTATAGGTGAGTAAACAGGTCTAGGAAGGGGATGAGATTTACCCATGGTAACACATTGAGTCAGTGAAACAGCTGGGACCAGAACCCAGGCCTCCTGACTCCCATCCCCACCATCTTAACAGGGGGGACCGCACCTCCATTCCATACAAGGGGACTTCTGCATTCTAATCAAGGCCCCAGCTCAAAGGATGGATTAGGGTAAACTAAAGGGTTTGAAGTTCAGGCCCTGAACGGAATCTGGGAGTCTGTCAGCCTCTTCCTTCCCTTGAGCAGCACAAGATACAGGACCTCCAGCCTAACCCTGGAAAGTAGAACAGCTGGCTTCTCTAGCCAAATTCCCTATTTTCTTGATGGCACCATCATCTTCCCCATCACCCAGAGTTGCATGGTAGTTGGCCTTCTCTTCCTGTAGCTTTGATGTATTCTACAAGGACTAAATTTGGAGTCAGAGAAGCTGAGTTAAGCTCACTGCTATGCTACATGTTACCTGCATGAGCTGGGCTTCTAGTCTTCTTACTGGTGGTCCTTCTAAAGCAGAGGCTAACTTTTTTGTGTCATGAATCCCTCTGGCATTCTGGTGAAGCCTATGGACCCCTTCTCAGGAATTTTTAAAAAATTCATTAAACAGAAAGAAATGCTAAATTTTAGCTAGATGTTAAAGTAAAAATAAAGATGCATTTTTTCCCATCCAAGTTCACAAACCCCCTGAAATCTTTCCATAGACCTCAGGTTAAGAAGCTGTTGTAAATACCATCTCTTAACTTTCCCTCACATTCCCTCCCCACCTCTCACCCCCACACATATTAGTCCCTCCACCTCTCTCACCTGGGTTGTTGCAGTAGCTTCCTAAAAGGTCTCCTTGCCTCGAACCTTTTTCAACTCCATCTTGGATGTGCTGCCTACTCTCACTAAGGCACATGTTTGACCATGGCAATCTCCTGCTGAAAACTCTTCAGTGCCACCTGTTGCCTCTAGGATATAGTACAGCTTGCTCAGCCCAGCATTCAAGATGCCCCAACATCTGGTTCTAAACCACCCCCTCCCTCCCCCACACACACAGCCAACCAAACTGGACCACTTACACTGAAAGAGTCATCCAACAATTCACTTCCTTTCTATCTTTTGAAATCTTCCTTCAAGACTGAGCTCGTGTCTTTTTCTCTAGGAGGCTCTGATTTCTATCATCCCTCACCAGCTTTCCTCCCCCTTCACATTTTCCTGAAATATTTTGTCTAGACCTCTCCTTGGCTCTCTTTCTACCTTGTGTTAATTGGGACAATTTTTCTTTTGACTAGAAACCCCTTGAAGGTAGGGATGACTTTCATCCTAGCATCCCCCAAATTCTTCATTTTATGGGCTCCTAGGAAATGTGATTTTTAAAAATGTGCTTCTGCAGGAGTCGATGGGCTGCTGTCTAAGGGGCTGAGCCCTGCTGCCCAGGAATTGCTAGCCTCCCTACAGGACCAAGTGGCATCACTTACTAAGCAAAACCAGGAACTGATGGAAAAGGTCCAGGTACAACCCAACTTTATGCTGCTCTATGTTTCAAAGCCTTTTCACTTTCCAACCCCCTTTCCTCCACCTCACCACTCCTCTAGGGAGAGGGTGATTTTAAAGATGAAGCCTAGAGAGCAGGACTCATTCCACCGTGGTCATCAGGAGTGCAACAGAATGTTACAGTGGGAATAATTTTTAGAAATAATTTAGGCTAAACTTCACACTTTACCTCTAAAGTGAGACCAATAATAGCTCCCTTATATAATGGGTTAAGATTCAGTTTTGTTTTTTTTCCCCAAACCCTGTGAAGATGTTATACCTATTTTACAGATTAGGAAAAGAAGCTCAGTGACTGAGGGGACTAAAATTTGAAGCCAGACCTCCAATTCCAAGACCAGGGCTCCCTGTCCATTATCTTCATGCTTCTTGGTCTCAAGTGGAGGTGGATGCTGAAAGTCCATGGGAGGGGAAGCCTTTCCCTCCACCAGTCCTTTCACGCCCCACCTCTCTTCTAAGACTTACTACATGTGTCAATACTTTGGTCTAGTCCCTTCACTTCCCTCAGTTTCTTCTACTACAAAATGGAGGGGGGGGGGGCAGGTGGACTGGATGGGCCAGGATATTCTCTCTAATTCATCTTTCCTCTTTTCTTAGGTCCTGGAGAATTTTGAGAAAGACCAGATGGACTTGGAGACCTCAGCAGACTTCATCCCAGTCCTCCTCTATGACACTCTAAAAGCCGAGCTTGAGCAGGTCCGGAGGCAGCATGAAGAGGCGCTCCGGGCTCTGGAGCAACGAGGAATTGAAGAAGAGCCCCTGGAAGCACTGGAGAAGGAGGGGAAAGAGAAGGAGAAGGATGAAACCGAAGGGAAGGAGGAGAATGGAAAGGACAAGGATGAAATGGAAGTCGAAAAAGACTGGGAGAAAGAGAGAGTTAAGGAGGAAAAAAAGAATGAGACCGAAGTGAAGGAGACAGAAAAAAATGAGAATGAAGTGCATGGGAAAGAGGAGGAAAAGGACAAGGGAGGAGTGAAGGAGAACGATAAGGTGGAGACTGAAGCAGCAGCAGCCGCATCAGGGGAGGACCAGAATGGAGGGGCCACCACACAGGCCAACCCAGAAGAGTCTGAGACTCCAGGGCCTGAGGCTGATGAGAAGACCAAAGCCAACCCAGCCAAGGCGTCGGAGCAGCTGCAGGAAGAGCTGGAATCCCGAATTCGGGCCCTGGAAGAGACCCTACGACAGCGGGAGCGGGAGGCTGCTGCAGAGCTGGAGGCGGCCAGGGGCAAGTGCGAGGCCGCCGAAGCCGAGGCCGGCCGTCTGCGAGAGCGGGTGCGGGAGGCAGAGGGTTCGGCCAACGGCGGCGGGGGCAGCGGCGGAGGCGGCGGCGGGGGAAGCGGCGACCCGGCGCAGCTGAGGGCGGCCCTGGAGCAGGCCCGCCAAGACCTCAGGGACCGCGACGAGCGGCTCCGGAAGCTGGAAGCCCGGGCTGAGCAGGCTGCAGCCCTGGAGGCCGAGAGGGACCAGCTGCGGGTGGAGATGGAGACAGCCCGAGGGGCGCAGCAGCAGCTGGAGGCGGAGGCCCGGGAGCTGCGGGAGGCGCTGGAGCGCGGGGCCCGCGAGCAGCAGGAGGCGGAGAAGCAGCTGGAGGGCCTTCGTGAGCAGCTGGCCTCCACGTGCGTGCCCCGACGCCAGCACCTGGAGACCGTGGAGGAGCTGGGCCGGGCGCGGGAGGCAGCTGAAAGCCGGGCGCACGAGCTAGAGAGCGTGTGCGAGGAGGCCCGGCGGGGCCTGGCCGAGCTGCGCGAGGCTTCCGAGGTGGCGGCCAGTGAGCTCCGCGCCCGAGCGCAGGAGCTGGAGCAGGAGCTCGTGGTCAAGGGCAAGGAGGCTGCACGGCTGCAGGCCGAGCTGGAGCGCGAGCGGGCGGGGAGCGTGGCGCGGTCCGAGCACGAGCGCGTGGCGGGCGCCCTGCGCGCTGAGGCCGAGCAGCTGGCGGTGCGCCTGGAGGAGCTGGGGCGGCGGCACGAGAAGACGAGCGCAGAGGTGTTCCAGGTGCAGCGCGAGGCGCTCTTCATGAAGAGCGAGCGGCACGCGGCCGAAGCGCAGCTGGCCACCGCCGAGCAGCAGCTGCGCGGCCTCCGTGCCGAGGTAGAGCGCGCGCGCCAGGCTCAGGGCCGAGCGCAGGAGGCCATGGACAAGGCCAAGGAGAAGGACAGGAAGGTGTGGGGGTGGGGTCGGCAGAGGGGCGGGAGGAGGGCAGGGTGGAGGGCAGGCTGGAAATGGGATGGAGATGGAGTTACATCTACTCGTTAATTGATGGACTGGGGATGTGGTTGGGGGATTGAATGGAAGACTATTAGGAAACGGCTGAAGGAGTCCGGTGGGATGGAATGGCGGGCCCACAAAATGGGGTGGCTTATGAAGTAGAAATACAATGGTAGGCAAAAGGGTGGGGGATGGAATGGAGTGATCTATAGGAAATAGAGGGTGAGATGAACAAAGTGAGGGCAGGTGGCACAGGGATAGAACGGTGGGAAGAAAGATGTGTGCAAGGAGGCTAGCATGGTGGGCATACTGGAAATGATGGGATGGGATGAATCAGGCAGAAGGGAAGTAGGGGACAAAGTAGAGATTGGGTGGTGTTCGAACTGATACGGAGCATGGGATGAGGATTAGTGGTAAGCAAAAGACTGAATGAGGACCGGGTGGTGGTCTGGCAGAAAGCAGGAAACAGGCTGATAATGGATTTTAGGAACAGTAGAATTGGTTAAAGGTGGCCAAGGGGAGGGAACAGCCTTAGGGGCTGTGTTGGTCCCTTTCTGAGCTGAGGTAACCTTGTGCCAGGGCATTTTATTAGGATGGTGTAGAGCCTGGAAAACTTTTTCTCTTCAAAAGGCCAACCCCAGAGAATTATCACTGTTTCTGAGCTGCGAGGCCCTATGAATAGTATGGCCAGTATAACCTAAGGCCATCAGCCAGGTATCCCAGGCTTCAGTGGCATTTTGTGTGTGGGTATTTGCATTAAATGATGAGGCTGGGATCTTTTGTAGAATCAAAAGGCAAAATTAAAAACCTTGCCCCAATAACTCACCCTTGGAGTGGAGAATATTGCACTACCTACCATGTGCATAGCCAATGGAACTTTCTAATGCAATTTTTAAAACACTTTCCTGATACTGCCCCCATTTTATGTCAGAGGAAACTGAGGCTTAGGGATAGATTAAATGACTTACTCTAGATCATTCGGTGAGTCAGTGACAAAACTAGGGCTAGAAGCCAGGAAGTCTCTGATCTGCCTTTTTGGGCCAAGTGCTGGTGCCTCCTCCTTTCCTACCTAGATGTGTCCTGGGTGGGATGGGGGAAGGGGGACATGCTTGTTTAACTTAGGTGGCAAAAGATGGAACTTTGCAGTTACTAGTGCCCCATCTCCTCCACAGATCACAGAGCTGTCTAAAGAGGTCTTTAGCCTCAAGGAGGCTCTCAAGGGCCAGCCTGTTGCTCCTTCACCAGAGGTGGCCACCCTCCAGGGCCAGGTGAAGACACTACAACAGCAGCTGGAGGTGAATGGAGACTGGGTTTGGGGATTTCTTGATTTGGGCTCCTCGTGGAGAGGAGCAGGAAGCCCAGCACGACTCCCTTCCTTATTCCTCATCCTTGTGCCTCTCACACAGGACACACAGCGATGTCACAGCACAGTGGTGGCCTTGTATCGGAGCCACTTGCTTTATGCCATCCAGGTCAGTTTTCCCTCCACCACTTGGGACACAGGAGGAGGTGGGGCTGGGTCACTGGGCCTGAGCTGATAGCAAGAAGAGGTGGGTTAATATCAGAGATGTAGAGTTCCAGGACTAGAAAGGTAGAGGATTCTGAGGGGAGGGGAGAAACTTGCCAGCTAGGACTGCCTTCATGGTCTCTCACATGGAGAGAAACCATTTGGATTGCTTGGGGTATCGAGGTCATAAGAGAAGCCTCAGGGAATCCCCAAAAGCCAGGTGGAGCCTGTCAGTCCAGTAATCACAGGATGCAGCTAAGGTGAGTTAATATCCCAGACTTAAGCCCATTACCTCAGCCACTATTTTCAAAAATGCCCTGGATTTTAAAGGGGAAATGGGCAGGAAAATGAGGAAAGAAATTCTGGAAAGAAAAAAAGAAAATGAGCATGGTTCAGTGTGGCCCATCCTCATTGTTCCTTTCATTTGGAGATTAATGCTACTTCATTCATTCTCTCTCTCACCAAACATATATGAGGAAAAAGGCTTTGCCCTAGGGTGACACCTTCCCCCAATCCTAGCAGTAATAACATCTTCTCCACCCCAGGGTCAGATGGATGAAGATGTCCAGCGAATCCTGAATCAGATCTTACAGATGCAGCGGCTCCAGGCACAGGGCCGATGAGAGGACTTGGGCCCTGGCCTCACCCTTCAGACTCTGGCACTGCCCATGGCACACCTTCTAAACCTGGGCATCACTCCAGGGACGCTATCCAAACACAGGCATACCTTTTGGACCCTGGCACTGCCCAAGGCACACCCAGTAGAGCCTGGCACCGCCCTAGGACAACCTCCAAACCCTGACACAGTCTCTGGACTTTGGGCCCCCTCCCCTTTTGCCTTTACAGCTCATCCCACAAATGTCCCCCTTCCCCAAGCTATCTGAACACGAATAGAAAGGGGGGGGGGGCAGTGGGAAGGGATTGAGACAGTGGCATACAGCCTCCAGAACTCAAGATCCTGTGATAATCTTTCAGCCTACAGCCTCCCCATCCCAAGACTCACCAATAAACTTATTTATATTCACAGAGTGGAATGTGATGTGGCTGGTCTCTACTGAGGGAGAGGAGAGCTCCTCCCTACCTTGGTCACATCCTGTTTCTGATCTTCACTTTCCCCATCTGTAAGAGCTAGCATTACAAGCAGTGAAGAAACATGTACATTCTCACTAAAAAATGGGTAACAAGCAAGGTTCTCAACCATTACATCTTTGACAAAATCTTTAAAATAACACCTGTTGGTACTCTGACAGTCCTGTCATCTCATCAAGGTGGATATTCTCCTCAGAAGGCACATCACCATTCATGCTTTCTCATCCATGTCCTCCCATGAATCTTTCACTTGTGGGTAAGCCAGGAAAAATAAATTAAGGAAATGAGTATTGACAATGAAGAGGTTTTTCAGATAGGGTAGAGTCTTAGACTTGAGTTCAAATCTTACCCTTAGACACTTACTAGCTATGTGACCCTGGGTGAGTCACTTAACCTTTCTCTGCCTCATCTTCCTCATCTGTAAAGTGAGGATAAAAGCTCCTCCTTCACAGGGTTATGAAAATCAAGGTAACATGAAGAGAGCTTTGCAAACCTTAGTGTTATGTACATACAATACTGTTATTGAAGTTATTATAATACAAGCTCTTCCTAAGTTGGAAAAGCTTGAAGGCCCAGTGATGAACTGAAGATCAGGCTAGATAGGAGAGTCTTGTTACCATGATGACTACAGGAGAGTGAATTTTGGGGTCAGCAATTCTCAAAGGTCATCCAGTAACTCATGGTAATAATGATATTAGCTGATTATTATGATGGATAATTTTGCAGAGTATGACATGCATTTGGATGGAAAACTGGTAGAGCTTGTCCTTCGGGCTGTAGGTCTCTAAGAGATAGTTTAAATGGACAGTGAATTAGGCTTGACATTAAACAGGAAGGGTCTGAATCTCCTCTGGGAAGTAGGCAAGTGCCTTTAAAGGCCCACCCAGCTCTTTAATTTCTGCTTTTCACCACCGTGGTGGATAGCTGAGACCTGGAACACAGCTGTGTGAGGAACCGAAAAGGAATGTTACCCAGAGGGGCCTGGAGAGGCCTGAGGTATGAGTGGTCAGTAACATAGAGTGAGAAACTTGCAAGAAGAAAAGGAGTAAATGACATCATCCAAGAAATGCATGAAACTGAATTCATTCTCTTTTCCCCCAAACTCTCCCCTCCTCCTAACTTCCCTATTGCTATTAAGGGAACCACTAACCTCCCAGTTACCCAATTCGACTATCTGGTCCACACCCCCTTCTCTCCTCTGATCCTGCCACCACTCTGGTGCTGACCTTCATCCCCTCACACCTAGGCTATTGCAATAACCTGCCAGTTGGTTTTCCTATCTCAAGTCTCTCCCCATTCTCTTCCTAGTTCCTGTCCCAAGTCTCTCCCAATGCACTCAGCTGCCAAAATTAGCTTCCTAAAGCATAGACTTGAACATGTCCAAAAAGGTAGCTAGGTGGTACAATGGATAGAGCACTGGGCCTGGAGTGAGGAAGACCTGAGTTTAAATCTGGCCTCAGATACTAGCTGTGTGACCCTGGGTGAGTCACTTAACCCTGTTTGCCTCAGTTACCTTATCTATAAAATGAGCTGGAGAAGGAAATGGCAAATCACTAAAGTATCTTTGCCAAGAAAACCCCAAATGGGGTGAGGAAGAGTCAGTTACAACTGACTGAAATGACTGAACAAAAAAGGAACAAAAATGTCAACCCTACCTCCATCCCACCCCCACTCCCATTCAACGAATTCTAGTGGCACCTTATCACCACTGGGATCAAATATAAAATCCTTTGGCATTCAAAGTCCTCTGCTACAATTCCAGTCATCTTATACTTTATTCCTTCCCAGGTGTTCTTTGATCCAATGCAACAGACCTCTTTGCTGTTCCATGTCTAGACTCTCTGCTTTTCACTGGCTGTCTCCCATGCCTGAAATTCTCACCCTCCTCCTCTCTGCCACCTAGCTTCCCTGTTTTAGTCCACGTCCCATCTTTGTAAGAAGCCTTTCCTACTCCTTAATATTAGTGCCTTCCCTCTGGGATTCTTTCCAAGTTTTTCTAACTGTATCTTGTTTGTACATAATAGTTGTTTGCATGTTTTCTTGCTTATTAAACTATGAGCTTGAAAGGAAGGGACTCTTTTGACCTTTCTTTGTATCCCTTAGCAGTACAGTGCCTGGGACATAAGAGGTGTTTGATAAATGCTTATTGATGATGAGGTTATAGTCACATTATGAGGGCAGGCAGTGACAGGTGGATAGCCTGTGCTATGACGCCATCCATAGGATATCAGAAGAAATGGAGAATGGCCCTCAGCATGTCGTCATAGGAAACAGGCATAGATGAGATGTAATATGTATCAGTGAAATAAACATCCAGACTGAGGAGATCACAGATCCATTTGGGTATTAGCTGACATATAGAACTTTTAAGATCTACAAAATAGTTTTGGTAGCAAAACAGGTGGTAGCACAGTGGATAGGGCACTAGTCTTAGAGCCAGAAGACATGAATGCAAATCTAGCCTCAGAAACTTGCTGCTTTGTGACCCTGGGCAAGTCACTTAACCTCTGTGTGCCTCGGTTTCCTCAACTGTAAAATGGGAATAATAATAACACCTACTTCCCAGGGTTACTGTGAAGATCAAATGAGATATTTTCATAGCACCTGCTTAGCACAGTGCCTGGCAGGTGCTATATAAATGCTTATTCCTTTCCCTTCCCTACCAAAGGGTTGCCATTGCCAGTGAAGGGAGTACCAGTGATGAAATGCTGATGAAATTTTTGTTATTTAGTCATTTTTCAGTTATGTCTGACTCTCCCTGACTCCATTTGGGGTTTCCTAGGCAGAGATACTGGAGTGGTTTGCCATTTCCTTCTCCAACTTATTTTACAGATGAGGAATCTGAGGCAAATAAGGTTAAAAGTGACTTGACCAGGGTCACAGGTACTGTCTGAGGCCATATTTGAACTCAGGAAGATGTCATCCTGACTCCAGGCCTGTCACTCTATCTACTGCACCACCTAGTGACCCCCAATGAAATTACAGATTCATTACTGAAAAAGAAATAAGGCAGTAAAAATAGTTCTGTTAGCAGATGACAAATTTGTATATCTAGGAAACCCAAGGCAAAGCAATCAGGGAAACAATTACCTAAGCAATTTATCTGTTCTAAGATAAAAACACAAAAGTCATCTGCATTCTTTTTTGTCTTACAGTGGTGTTACAGTGGATAGAGAGGAGGTCTTGGCTCCTGAGTTTGAATCCGGCTCCAATCACTTAATCTCTGTGTGACTCTGGGCAAGTCTCTTCACCTCTTCAAGACTGTTTCCTCGTCTGTAAAATGGGCATAATAATAACATCAACCTCAGAGTTATGAGGATCAAATGCAATGATGTTGTGGTTATCATCACCCCTAACAGAAACCAGAAGTTGGTTGAAATATCATCAATAGTATTGACAAAATATGTTAAATATTTGGGCCTTAACATGCAAGGACCGGTGAGACGTTTATAAAAGATAACTTTAAAATTGTTTGACTGAAATAAAAGAAGCATTAAATTGAGAGAAGGGCTCTCTTCTCCACATGGGCAGATCTGGTCATGGTAGAAATGCCAATGCTTCTCAAACTGTCAAAATGCCAGGTAATAAAGATGGAAATACCAGTGGTCTACTTTAAAGGAGGTTCCTTCCATTTTGTGCTCTAAGGCCCATACTCTGCTCTGATAGTCCTCAGTTTACAATTTCTCCCTGCCCATCTGGGTCTCTTTGGCCATGCCCACCTTGCCCATGAGACTTCCTGACTCAGATATCCTCGGGACCAGGCTAGGGGGACCAGCTCCCCAGCCTCTGGGCTCAGTTGATGATAGCCCTGAAAACCCCACGGGTTTTTCTTGGCTCTTCCTAGTTAAGGAAGTAAGGGAAATGGTGTGTAGGTTTCTGTCTGGCCATATCTGCAGCTATATTTTAGTTTTGTTCAATTCAGCTATGATTGAGTTGTGTGACTATATTTAGATGGGGGAGGAGATTGAGCTGAGACTAAAGTCCCTTCCAGTTCTCAGCTTCTTTGATTCTTGGCCCTCTTCTGTATTCAACCTCCAGCCTGGGTCCAGATGTTTCCCTGAGGAAGTAAAAAAATGACAGCAGCCCACAACCCAACTCAGCCACCCTTGGTTTCCCTGACTAGAACACTGGAGCAGATAGGCCCTCTAGCCCCTGACTCAATGGGGAGAGGATCTGGTCACTCCCAATAGTTCTAGTCAAACAGACTGAAGTCTGGAAGGTTAACACCTCCTGGTTATGTTTAGACACCAGCTATCAGTTTTTCTTACAGCTAAAAATCATCTAAGTGACTTCCCTAAGGTCACAGCTAGTAGATAGCAAAGCTGGAATTTGAAAACTGGCTCTTCTCTTTAAATAGAGTGCTCTTTGGAGGACTTCGCATTGCTTCTCTGTGTGGCCTTAGGCAAGTCCCTTACCTTCCCTGGGTTTTGGTTTCCGTATCTAAAAAATGTGGGTGATGGACTATGTGATTTCCAGGATCTGTGTTCTATGTTCAGTGATTCATTCTCATTTTCCAAGGCTCCCTGGATTCCCCTGAAGGGAACTGGAATCTACCATTTTTCAGAGCCTCCTGGCAGGCCAAGAGATCAGAGGCTTCAGATCTTCACTACCTAGGCCCTTAGCCATCCAGAACACCTAGGGTCCACTACCAAGAGCATGGGGTTCGGGAGAGAAACAGACTGACAGGAAAATGGATGGTTACTAATCCTGGTCTCTCCTTTGTGCTTATTCTAAGCACACAGTGAAATCTCTTCTGTCACATACCCTGAGGTCAACCAGCTGAGTTATTTCTGACACCCTTTGGAAAGTGAAAGGCAATAGGGACAGGAAGGAGGGTTTCCCAGGGGCATATGGTCAGGGGATTTTGGAGAAGTTGGAGTTTCTTAGGTATAGTCAGAGACAGCCTAAAGCAGCTGGTAAGTGGAAAGACAGAAGAAGCTACTTTGCTGCTCTCCCTTGGTCTTCTATAGCAGCTCTAGGCCCATGAAACCCGCTGTCACCTGGTCCATCCCTGCCATGACCTGGAGGCTGGTCCTGGCTCTGAGCTGGGCCTCCTGTGGACACCAAAGAGTCTGGACAAAATTGGAAGGTACATGGGGCTGGGGAGATCTCAGAGGTGGTCTGTAGAAAGTGGTCTGTAGAAGACAAGCCCTCTTTAACTGGTAGGGAATGGAAGAAGTCAGAGCTGGAGATAAGATAGAACTCAGGGAACCCATGCCCAACTATCCTTGCCACCAAATCCCTTATATCTTAAAGCAAGGAGTCAGGGAAAGCAAGGCTGTGTCTCTGTCCTCTCCCCTTTCTTCTTCTCCCTTTTGCCTCCCCTGAACGTCCTCTTGTGTACCCAGCGAGGAGGCCCATGTCATGGGAATACAGAGTACCTGGAAAGGAGTATGTTAGTTCACGTTAGGTGTAAGAAGACTGGAAAGGGGAAAGGAAGGTCTGAAAATGCCTAAATGATTTCATATTTGATCCTAGAGGTGACAGGGAACCAATAATGCAGTGACATGGTCAGACTTACAGTTTAGGAAGATCAGTTAAGCAGCGGAATGGAGAATGGAGTGGGGAAAAACCTGAGACCGGGAGACCAAGCAGCAGGCTATTGCAATAATCCAGTTATTGTAAGGATGCAGCAAGGAGGTGGCAATGTTAGAGGAGAGAAGGGGCATAGAAGAGAAATGCTATAAAGGTAGAAAAAGAAGGACTTAGCAACCAACTGG
>NW_027185782.1:2334860-2370313 GCF_028583685.1 Petaurus breviceps papuanus | reverse complement strand
AGGAGCCAAAGATGACCACTGAGTTGTGAGCAGGGATGACCAGTTGGATGGTGGTTTCTTCTACAGTAATAGGGAAGCTAGGAAGAGGGGAATGTTTGGGGAGAAGGAAGAATGACTTCAGTTCTGGACATGGTGAGTTTAATATGTCCGCAAGATATCTAGTGTGAGATGGCCAATGAGCAGCTGGAGGTCAGGACAGACATTAGGACTGGACAAACAGGTATGAGAATCATCTGCACAGAAATGACAATTGAACAAATGGGAGTTAATGAGATCAGGAAACAAAATAGTAAGAGCGAGAAGGGAAAAAAAGAGGACCAGGACAAAGCCATGGCAGGCAACCTGGTTATCAGGCTCTATTTGGGTGTGTCCAGCAAAGGAGACTGAGAAAGAGTGACCAGACCTGTAGGAGGGAAACAAGGAGAAGTCAGGTCATGAAAACCTAGAAAGAAGAAACTATCCAAAAGAACAGGGGGATTGGTAGTGTCAATGGCTCCAAAAAGAAGAAAAGTCTCTGCCCTCAAAGGATTTACTTTCTACTAGGGTAATAATACTAATAAATCTATATGATAATATATAAACATGTGCTATTTTACATATTTGTACAGACCTGGGCATCTGTGAATTTGTTCTAGAAATATTTTGATAACTGTATTTCCTTTCTAATACTATAATTTTATTTTATGCCTTTGAAAACATTACTCTAAGAAGGAATCCATAAGCTTCACCAGACTCCAAAAGGGGCACGTGACACAAACAAGGTTAAGAACTCCCACACTAGATAAGTATTCGTGGTCATTAGAGGAGGGAGACAATGTTAATAACTAGGACATCAGGAAAGTAGGAGATGGCAGCTGAGTTGAACCTTGAAAGATGCTAAGGATTCTAAAGATTGCATGTGAGGAAGGCGCACATTCCCCACATGGGGAACAGCCTGTTCCAACGTATGGAGGCCAGAGACAGAATGCTGGGTTTGATCTCCAGCAGGAGGTCAAGTTTGGCTGGAAGAGAGCGTGAGTGGCGGGATAGCATGAAGAGCTTCAAAGATTCCTGTCCCTATCCTCCCCCTGCCTTTTTCTCTCATCTCTCAGAATCCCCAGGCCTCCTATCTGTGCAGTGCTGGGCTGTGAGGTATCCTGAGGCCATAGACTGCTCCTGGACCACTGACAGAGAGACAGAAACGAATCCTGAGCAGGACCTGCAAGCCTCCTTTATTGCCACCTACAGGTCAGAGGTCACAGAATTCTAGAAATTTAAAAGTTGGATGGGATCTCAGAGGGGATGTATTCCAATTCTCTCTCTCTCTCACACACTCACACACACACACACACACACACATATCCCTTATAGAAAGTTATCTAGCCTCTGACTGGCCACTTTTAGTAAGAGAAAGCTCATTCTCCATGTGGGCAGTCCATTCCCTTGTGGGTCACCTTTGATCATTAGGAAGTTCTTCCTTTTATTAAACTGAAACCCACCTCCCTGGACCTACTCCACCTTTGTCTCCCATGTTGTTCCTGGTTCTGTCCCCTGGAATTGAGGGAGAACAAGTCTACCTTCCACATAACAGGACTTCAGATATGCACAAAGCTGTCATGCTCTTCCCTCCTCCCAAGTTTTCCTCTCTCCCAGGCTAAGTGTCTCCAATTAATTCAGCGGCCCTTCACACTTGGTGCTCTCCAGGCTGCGCGGCATCCTCCGGATACACTGTCAATAACAGAAAACAGAACTTTAGAGCCAGAAGAGTTTGTAGAGATTATTGGTTCAGCCCTCACCTTTCAGAAGAGGAAGATGAGAGCAAAGTAGGGGGATTCAGCTGGGTGGTGCAGTGGTCTGGGGTCAGGAAGACCTTGGTGCAGATCTGGCCTCAGACACTTGATGAGCTTGGCCAAGTACCTTTAATGTCTGTCTGCTTCAGCTGTAAAGTGGGGATGATGAGAGCACCTACCTTATAGGGTTGTGAGAATCCAATGAGGTTGTCATTATGATGTGACACGGAGTCAGCGGCAGAGTTGGGGCTTAAACCTAGATCTCTTGACTCCCAGGCCAGGATTCTTCCCACTTTACCACCCCAAGTCCATCTTAAAATATGGCACCCAGCTGGGAGAGTGGGGGAGGGATGTGGGGAATGACACAAATTCTGTGGTCCCTCCCAGTGCAGGCTGGGGGATGTCCCTAGAGCCAGGACAAGGTGAGGGGGCTACTGAGATCAGAATCTTGTCTTTCCATGTCAGATTAGGGATGTTCGCCCAAGGAGAGACGCACCCCTGCCTTCAGCCATCCCCTGAGGCCCACAGCTGTGTCATCCCCAACATACAGATGTTCTCCATGATACCCTACATCTTCAACATCACAGTTATCACTCAACAGGGGGCCAGAAGTAGCTTGGTCCCCTTCATTGCGGAGCATATCAGTGAGTCCAGCATGGGAATTCCAAATAATGTATTAGGTATTAGAGCTGAGTATGGGGAAGGGGTGCCTAGTAGAATGTCAGATATTTAGGGTCTAGCTCTGGGGCAAAGGAAAGAGCTTGGGGGGAAGGTCTTTCAAGGAAGGTACTGAATAGACATGAGAAATAATGATGTCCCAGGACCTTTTCACCTCATAACCAATGTGTCTATGACTGGCAGTTAAACCCGACCCACCGGAAGCTATAAGTGTGAACCCTGTCCCTGGCAAGCAACTCCGAGTGCAGTGGGAGCCCCCCCATTCCTGGCCCTTCCCCAAGTATTTTCCCCTCAAGTACCTGATCCGTTACCAGCGACAGGGGGCCACCAGATTCCGACAGGTAAGGCCTTGACTGGGACAAGAACAGGAGGGCATTTGAAGCCCAGTATTTCAGAGGGGGTGGTTAGGCTGGTCAAAGAGTTGCCCAGAGAGCAGAGCTTCAGAACTCTGACTGCTACAGAAGTCTAGAATGTTAAAACATAACCTGTCAGGGTGAAAAGGGTCCTTTTAGAGATAATCTAGCCTAACTCCCTCATCCTACTGATGGAGGAATTGAAGTGCAGAGATATGAAGAGATTTTATTTGAGGTCATACGTCAGGGACAATGGAAACCAGGATCCAGTTTTCCTGATTCCTAGTCCCAGGCTCTGCCTAACAAGCCTTACAGCTTCCCTTCATCAACATTTTAAAGAAACTTACCTACCCCTCTCCAATACTTATCTCGAGATGAGGACTCTCCCTGGGTGCTGACCTCCCATATTTTGCTGTCAGGTGGGGCCAATTGAGGAAACATCCTTCATCCTACAAGGCCTGCGCCCCAGGACCCAATACCAAGTACAGGTTGCAGCTGGTGACTTTATGGACTATGGGGAACTAAGCACTTGGAGCACTGTGATGGCTACTACCCCTGGTAGCAAGTAGCCTGGTTTGGGGTATCCCCAAACTCTCAGCCTCTATCATGAGGCAACACCCTGGATACTTGAACCTGATAAACTGGTCCCATGCCTACCTGCAGAACCCTGTCATCTCTGGATCTAGGACACCCAGCTGTGGCTTCTGCCTTCCCTCCCAGATCTTCTCCAGTGCTCTGTAAGCACTTTTTGGATCAGACCCACCCCCAGGATTGCCAGCTCCTGTCTCCTTTTCAGATTCCACAGGCTGTGCCTTCACTTATTCCTTCCTGTTGGGAGCTGGGTCTCCTTGGGTCTCACAGGACACAATGTCACCACTGAAGTTTGGACTTCTAACAAAAGCCTTGAACAGTCTGATTTCCTACATTCCTCAAAGGACTTCTCTCTAGCCACTGATACTCTGCATGGATTCATTCCTTAATGGTTCCCAACCCATAACACTCTCCTTATCAGAATCAGTGATTCTGAAATCCACTATAGCTGTCATTGTACAACTCCCCCCCCCCCCCCCAAAACGTACTCCCTTACTCCCATCCTCCTCAACTCCATCTCCCAAATGTCTTTCTCTAGTTATGTTCTCCTCTTCTGCTGTGCTCTCTGAAATTCTTCCTCTGTAGTCAACAAATTTGCTGTTATCTTAAACCTTTTCATGTTTCATTCCCTCCATCTTCTGGCTCTCACTAAGACCTGGTTCCCTCCTGATGACATGGTGACCCTAGCCACGCTTTCCAGTATTGGTTTCACTTTCACACAAACTCCTGATTTACCGATTCCAGCCAGGGATGGTGATGGTGGTGTTGGTGGTGGTAAGGATACTCCTTGCTCCCCCTTGCCACTCTTCCTCTACCACCATCTCTCCAAAACTTCTCCTTTGAGATTCATTCAATCCAAATTCATCACCCAAAGATTCTAGTATTTGTTATCTACCAACCCCTGGGGATACTCTTTCCTTCCTCAATGAATTCAGTGGCTGGTTCATAGTCTTTCTCTCCACCCCAACTCCTGTTCTTACACTGGGGGACTTCAATATAGTGTACTTGATAATTCAATATTCCCTATCCATCAGCCTACTCATTTACCACAACCTCCTCCTTCATGACACCTCAGCTACACATAGAGATAGTCGCGTGCATGTTTCTAGGTATATGAACTCTGAAATTCCTATAACTGATTGTAACCTTTTATCATCTCTCTTTCCTTCTGCCTTATGACCTTAACCCTGACCTCCATTATCACTGTGATCTCCACTTCCTCCACTCCTTGATTTTGTTTCCCCTACCCCCAGGACATCACTTTTGTGACTCCTTGGTGAACCATTGCATTTCTATATGGTCAGCTTCTCTCCAGTCCCATGTCCCTTGGCCTAATCTAATCATGCCTCCACTAAGCTCCAGCTTTACATTATTTCCATCATCAGCTGCCTCTGTTCCTGTTTGGGTGCTGGGGGAAAATCTCAAAATTATGTTGACTATGTCCACTACAAATATGTGTCACATAATCTTAGCTGGGACCTCACTGCAGTAAGTCAATCCTTTCCCTAACTGGTACACTCTTCCACTCACCACAATGGCCATTCCAAACCTTTTTATCCCTTCTCAAGCCTCCCATGGCACCCCTATCCTCACACTCTGTCAGAGAAGGACTTCATGGACAAAATTGAGGTAATTTTCTGATATCTCCCTCTCCTAGCCTCCACATTTCATGTCAGTCAAGTGTCTTTCCCTCACTAATTCTTCCTTCACCCTGTCTTATATGAAGAAGTGGCCATTTCCCCTGCCAAGGCAAATCCTACATGTACCCTTGATCCCATTCCATTTCATCTTCTTCAGCAGTTTGCCCCTCTATCATTCTTACCCTCTCACTAATCTTCAGTCTCTGCTTCCTTGCTGTCTATAGACATGCCCATGTCTCCCTCATCCTCAAAACAAACAAACCTCTCATTTGATCCAACTATTCCATATAACCATGGTTCTATATCCAACAGCTATTTTTCTATGTCTCTTCTCCTCATTCTGCCTCACCTCCCAAATCCAATCACTTCCCACTTCATAATATCTCTTGTATATACTTCCTTTCCTCCCCTAACACCGCTAGCACCCTGGTCCAGGCATTCATTACCTCACAGCCAGACTAGAATAGTCTGCTATTTGGTCTCTCTGCTTCAAATCCTCCCCACCCACCCACTTAGGATCATCCTCCACTCAGTTATCAAATCAATATTCCTGAGGCACAGGTTTGACACTCCTCCTCCCTCCCCCACTCAATGAACTCCTCTCTCAGCTCTAGAATCAAATATAAAATCCTTCCATAGGTTTCCTGAGCCCCTCACCTGGCCTTGCACACAATATTTCATCTCCTGACCCCATGCTTTTGCACCCATTGTCCAGCCTGCTCAGAATTCTCTCTCCTCATTTGCCCTCCTAGCTTTCTGCAAGAGTCCCCTTCCCTCTCCTCCTGCTGCCAGTGCCTTCCCTTGAGATAACCTCTGTTTACATTGTTATATCTTATAAATACATTGTTTGTATCTTATAAATACATTGTGTATTGTCTGCCCAATACACATGTTTGTGACCTCCCTGAAGACAGTTTTGTTCTGTACTTTTGTTTTTCCTTCCGTTGTATCGCCAGTGCCGAGAACCCAGTAGAACGCCTTAATAAATGCTTGTTGACTGATTGACTCCTGACTCAGTCCCCAGGTTACATCTTCATCCCTACAAATATGGCAGCTGTTTATCCTTGTTCTGCAAGACCACAAGTTCATATTCTCCTTGCAGGGGGTCAGGAGGGATGGGAAACAGAGAGAGAGGAAAAGAGACAGAGAAGGGGCATAGAACATGGAATGTCAGAGCAGGAAGGGATCTGTGGGATCCTAAATTTAATCCGTCCATTTTATTGATGGGAAAACTGAGGTCAAGAGAGGGGGAATGACCTTGCCCAAGGTCAACGACACAGTGAGTTCGCGCCTCTCTTGAACCCAGGTCTCCTGACTGATTTCCAGTCCCAGATTCTTTCCTCAAATTGCCCAGAAAGAGCTTTGGGAGCCCAACTAGAAGAAAATGTAAATCAATAAAGAGCGGAATGCACACATGCATGCGCATAAAGTGAGCAAGAAAGCGCTAGTGACCAGCACTAGGCAGTGCAGAGGCCCAGACCTTCTTCTAGTCTACTTTCCCCCCGCGTTCCCATGTTTCAAGAGGTTCTCGCCCTGCACCAGGAGGGAACGTTCCTTGGGTCGGTGGAACCTTCTCAGCCGCGGGGCCGGGGCGCCATCGGACCCCTTAGCGAGACGAACCACACGTAAAGAGCGTGTGGGGGAGGGAGGAGGATCGGGGGTGTGCGTCACAGGGAAGGAGGCGGGCCATTGCACCCTCGACCAATGAACGCGGTGGATTCGGCCAGTGTTTCCCGGAAGTGGGCAGTGCAGGTCAAGAGAGCTGCAGTGCAGCGGCTTGAATTGGTGTTTGCGGAGTGGGGTTCGTGAAGCGGTGCCAAGATGTCTGAGAGAAAAGTCTTAAATGTAAGTAAAGGGCGGGTAGCGAGAGCCTCAAGGCCTCCGGTCCTCCGACCTCACTTCTCCGTAGGCCGGGCGGCTTCTCCCCAGGGTGAGGTTCCCCTAGTTCTTGCCCTCCTGGTGACGAGGCCTGAGACCCCGCCCTCAAGGAGCCGGGCTGCCCAAGGGTTCTCCCTCCTTGGGGCCGGGGGCTGGCTGTGGCTCCTCCAGGGGACTTCCTAGGCAGGGAGGGGGGTGCTAGGGCTTCTCCCCGTCGTGGGCCGGGGGTTGTCCGCTCGATCTTTGCTTCGGTTTTGGGGAGAACAGAGACCATCTCTTTTGGGAAAACTCAGAAGTTGACACCGACTTTGAGATGCATGGTGCCATCTCCGCAGGCAGTTAAGAGACCCAGGGGCCCAGGTATGTGTCAGCTCGATATGTTCATTCCCTGTTCATTCATTCAGTAAACAGCAGGCGTCTACCATGTTCCAGGCACCATGCTAAGGTAGGAATGCAAAGAAGACAGCCCCTGCCCTCAAGCAGCTAGCTATCTAAGGGGGGTGGGGGGGGGTGGAGGCCAAACAAATATAGACAGGATATAAGCTGTATAGAGGAAATATATAACCGAGGAAAGGCGCTGGAATCAATAGAGTTTTGGTGAAGGCTTCTTGTAGGAGGTGGGAATTTAGTTGGGTCTTAAAGTCGAAGTGGAGGAGGGAGAGCATTGTGGCTTCTTTCTTGGCTGTGGTCACCTTGCTGAGATCTCCTCCGGGAGATCTGTCTGCCCTCTTTCAGGGGCCAAGCCCAAGGGTAGACCCAGATCTGTGGTAGTCCCTGGGGCTCAGGGGTGGTGTCAATGAGCCAATAAGTACCTATGGTCACTTCTCTACAAGGAGATGTTATCACTTATCCCAGAGGTGGGTCTGCTCCCAAGTTCAGACTTTCCAAGGGAAGATTTATTGGATTGGATTGCATTGCATCTTTTAATTTTGCCAAGGTGTTCAAGTTTTTACTGGTCACATCCTCGTTGTTCTAGGGTGGAAGGAGCCTTTCTATGTTCTTCTCTTCCCCCATCATAATTGCCTTCTTTGGGGCTAGGTTCCTAAGTTCCTTGTTCTCCCTTTCACCCCTCCCCAGGAAGTTCCTGAGATGGTCTTGGGTCACAGGTTTCTTAATGTTTCTCATTTATATTTTAGCTACTCTCAGACTTTCTCTCCCCATTGACTGGACTCCTAAATGTTCTTCCTTCTGTTTTTGTTCTACTCTTCTTTAAAATGAGGAGGGATTGGACTAGATGGCCTTTAAGGCTCTTTCCAGCTCCAAATCCTTTGATCCCATAATCTCTTGGCTTTTTCCCCTTTAAACTCTTCTTTATCATATTTTCCCTTTCTTTTTCTATGCCATATCCCCACACTACCTTTCCTTCCAGTCCTCATGATATGTCTCCTTCTTTATTGGTCTTTCTCTATTATCCTCTCTACTCTATAAATACCCTTCTGTGAGGTTTTCCTCCTATAATACTGTGTGTATATCTATCTATATCTATTTACATGTATATGTACATATCTCTTGTATGGGCTCTTTTCTTTTTTCTTGCTTTTTTTCCTGTCATATTCCTTGGCTTGAGAATAGGGGTCAAAGCTAGCCTTCTTTGTGATCATTACCTCTCATTATCTTCCCCACAGAAATACTATCCACCAGATTTTGATCCATCGAAAATCCCTAAACTCAAGCTTCCCAAAGATCGGCAATATGTGGTGAGGCTGATGGCTCCATTCAACATGAGGTGAGAATATACATTGGAATGCCCTCCCTGCTATATACAGAAAAGGACTAACAGGTGAACCTAAGGAATCCCCCTTAGCCACCTCTGGCTTTGAAGGCTAGAAAAGGTTAATATAGGAGAATCACATACATGTTGTACACTGGCTCCCAGAAATCCTTAAAAGCAGAACTTCGTTATCTGGGGTCTGTGAATTTGTTTTTAAAAAGATTTTGTGGGGCAGCTAGGTGGCACAGTGAATAGATCACTGGCCTTGGAGTCAGGAGGACCTGAGTTCAAATCCAGCCCCAGACACTTAACACTTACTAGCCATGTGACCTTGGGCAAGTCACTTAACCCCAATTGCCCTGCCTTCCCCCCTCCAAAAAAATAAAAGTAAAAAATAAAAAGATGGAGCGGCCAGGTGGCTCAGCGAGTAAGAGCACCGGCTTCAGTGTCAGATGACCTGGGGTTCAAATCCGGGCTCAGATACTTAGCACCACACCCAGAAATAACTGGCTGTGTAACCTTGAGCAAGTTACTTAACCCCATTTGCTTTAAAAAAAAATAAATAAAAAGATTTTGCTAACTGTATTTCAATAGAAATGCTTTCTTGCAGCATGGAATTGGTCTGGACCAGTTTGGGGGGGAGAGATGGGGAAGATAGTTTTATTTCCCATCAGGTAGAGGTATTTCATAACTGACTTGGGAATCATTCCCCACTCCTGCCTTTTTTTTCCTTCTAGGTGTAAGACATGTGGCGAGTATATTTATAAAGGCAAGAAATTTAATGCCCGGAAGGAGACAGTGCAGAATGAGCTATATCTGGGACTCCCAATTTTTCGTTTCTATATCAAGTGTACCCGATGTCTAGCTGAAATCACCTTCAAAGTAAGTTACTAAGTCTTTTAAATAAGTGTGTGTGCATGTATGTGTATATATAATTTTTTTAAACTTTTTAAAAATTAATTTATTTTTATATTTGCTTTTTGGAGGGGAGAGGGCAGGGCAATTGGGGTTAAGTGACTTGCCCAAAGTCACAGGCCAGTAAGTGTAAAGTGTCTGAGGCCTAAGTGTTAAGTGTCTGAGGCCATTTGAACTTAGGTCCGCCTGACTTCAGGGCGATGCTCTCTATTCACTGCACCACCCAGCTGCCCCTATAATTTTTTTTTAGAAATTTAACATTGAACAATACAAACAGCTAAACTTTTTTAGTTACTATTTATAGTAAATTGAATAATTTCAATGCATAAAATAGCTTATCACTTTTTTCAGTCATTCCTTCTATGGCTCTGTCAGGATTTTTTGTTATTCTCATTTACTTTTTCTCTTGTACAGGTATAGTTAATATGTCCCTAGTTCTTCTGGTTCTGCTCTGGTTTCATTCTATTTCAGAAAGGTCTTTTTTTTTTTTTTTAGCAATCGGGGTTAAGTAACTTGCTCAAGGTTACACGGCCAGTTATTTCTGGGTGTGGTGCTGAGTATCTGAGCCCGGATTTGATCCAGGTCATCCCGACACTGGAGCCGGTGCTCTTACTCGGTGAGCCACCTGGCCGCCCCTAGAAAGGTCTTTATAAGAAAGGTCTTTATAAGAAAGGTATTAGAACTTTGTAAAAAGTGATATTTGTTTGTTAAATTGTATCACCAGGTCTTTGGAAGTTTGAAAAAATGCTAACTACCAAATTTAATTATGAACTGTGTCACATGCACTTTTTTCCAAGTAAAAAGGATAATGTGTAACTTCCTC
The DNA here is from genome assembly GCF_028583685.1 of Petaurus breviceps papuanus. Lineage (NCBI taxonomy): Eukaryota > Metazoa > Chordata > Mammalia > Diprotodontia > Petauridae > Petaurus > Petaurus breviceps. The sequence continues at coordinate 2,359,955 of NW_027185782.1, read as the reverse complement.
AGGTCACTAGATTTTAGATTCTGGACTTCACCACAGTTCAGTAGGGAAGAATATAAGGGGCGGGAGGTGTTTGAAGCAATCAATTATCTTCTGCCCTTAAAGCAACTAATAAAAATAATTCTGATACTTTTGTTAGGTGAGAACACCCCTATTGATTCAGTCAGTCATGGGCATTGAACCAAGTATGAACAACCTGGTCAGTCAGTTTTCAGAAGGAATAGTTTGCTTTTAGCCAGTGATCAAATGAAGTGATGCCATACAGGAAGTGTATTGGGATTGGCTGAAGAAGCTCCGTTATAGCTGTGGATTTTGTATAAAAGAGCAAGCCAGTTTAGCACCCATATTTTAGTGCTCATCCTGCGCCAGCCAAATTCCCCAGAGGAAATCATCTTGAGGAATGGTGGGATGGAGGAAGAGGAGAGCCTTTGTTTCCTCTTCCTCCCCAACTAGAAGATGGCCATGTAAACTTCAAAAGGATGGAAGATTTGGATTTTGCATGAGCACCCTAAGATTCCAACACCCTGCAACAGCCGATGTCAGTGTCTACATTGGGAACCAAGGACAAAAAAGACACTGACGTACACACGTTGATTATGTGACCCTCTTTCCCAGCTCAGTGACCTCCAGTGGTTCCTTATTACCTCTAGGACCAAATGTAAATTCTTCTGGCTGGCATTTAAGACTCCTCCTTTCCTGCCGCTTCCCATGCTTCCAGTCTGTTACTTTACTCCCCTCCATGCCTTCTACAGTCCAGTTACTTGGCCTACTATAAGTTCCTTGAACATGACCCTTCATCTCCAGGTCCTTCCCTTTGCACTGCCTGGAATGCTCTGCTTCTTACCTCCTACTCTTGGTTTCTCTGGCTTCAAGACTCTCATCTTCCACAGGAGACCTTTTTAGCCCTACCACCACTCCCATCCCCACCCCCAACTCCTAGTACCTTCCCTTCTGAAACTACCTTTTAGCTACTCTGTTTATATCTTGTAGATACTTAGTTATTTTCATGTTGTCTTCCATATTAAAATACATGCAACTTGAAGGCAGATACTGTTGTTATGCCTTTCTTTGTATTGATAGTACTTATCCCTTAGTATATAGGAAGTACTTAGTGCCTTGCACATGGTAGGCCTTTAACAAATGCTTATTGGTTGACTGAGTAAATGTTTACTGACTAACTTTCTTCATATTCCTCATTCTTGTTTGTTTCTTGAATTCTAGCCATCTCTTATGACACAGTTAATTTGCCTATTCCAATCTAGTCAAGTTGACAAACATTCTGTTAAATGCTTATTGTGTACCAGGCACTGTGCTTAGATCTGGGGATAAAAATCCAAGCAAAAATAAAGACAGTCCTTGCCCTCAAGGAGGGGCAAGACAACACACAAAAGGGAGCTGAAAAAGAGGGTGCAGTGAGGGAAAGGGTATATAGAGGTGTCACAGGGACAAAGTTCAGGGAGAGAAATGAAGGGCAATGTTCTCTTCAAAATGGAGGTTGCACCCTGCCGTTGGTCATATAGGTTGTTTGCAGTTTTTTAAAATAACATAAAATACTGCTATAGAAATCTTTGAACATATAGCTATTAAGTTTTTGGCAACATTTTCAAGTATATTCCTAAGATCCTGGGTCTTATCCAACCCTTATAGGCCCCCTACAAACTACTTAAACCAGTCTCCTGGACCTTATGGCAGTTTCCAAACTGGTAAAGTCAAGACTAGCCCTGAGAAAAAGGATGAGAGCAGCTACACTTCTTTTGACCTTCGCATATCTCAAGAAGGCTGTGGGACAGACAGATAGACAGCTTTGTGTATATCCCTGCCCTGTTCTGTGGATGGTTTAGAACCTCCTTACAAAGGCTTTCACTTGCCTTCTGACTTCCTGGCCTGTGTTTTTTCTCACAGAATGAGCTGACCAACATATTTATTGAGTACCTGCTATTTGCAGCTCCCAGGGCCACAAACTGTGGGAAATGCAATGGGGCATGAGTCAGTTCCTGCCATCGTGGAATTTATTGCTACTGATGATAATTACTCATTCATATGGTATTTTAAGGTTTGTAAAATGCTTTCTTTACAAGAAGTCTGTGAGCTCAGTGTGTGTAAGTATTATTCCCATTTTACAGATAAGAAAACTGAATCTGAGAGGGCTTATGAACTTCGTTTCCCAGCAGAGAAATATGAGAACCCTTTGGCTCCATGTCCAGTGTTCTTTCTGTTGTCTCATAAAATGAGAAATGAGGAAGCTGTTATCTAGTCAAACATGTCTTGAGATAACTTTACATAACTATTTTCTCCTCTAACTCATTCTGAAATGGAATTATTCCTGGCCATCAGTCTCACTGAGTCAGTTCCCAGACTGCCACCTTGGTTACTGCTTGGATTGACTCCCTCAACCTTCTTATGGCTTTTTCTCTTTCACTTGACAGCTACACCATAACAGTTTCTAAGCCAGACTACTTTTGACCCATGGCCTGGATTCTTATAAAACTGACTTCTTTACCCCCAGACAGACCCTGAAAACACAGATTATACCATGGAGCATGGAGCCACCCGGAATTTCCAGGCTGAGAAACTACTGGAAGAGGAAGAGAAAAGGGTACAGAAGGAAAGAGAAGATGAAGAATTAAATAATCCTATGAAGGTAATATAATAATACCTCACATTTCAACACTTTCCTCCCACTGGCCCTGCGAGATAAATAGTGTAGATATTATTAATCCAGTTTTACAGATGAGGAAGCTGACACTCAGGGAGAAGTGACTTCCCCAAAGTCAGATATGTAGCTAATAAATATCAATACCAGTACTTGAATCCAAGTTTCCACCTCTACACCCAGGCCTCTTTTTTCCTGGCTCTCTGAGGTGGCCATTCCCCAGGATGCTGTGCTTGAGGTGGTGATTCCTGGGCAGTCCCTGGAAAATGGAAGTGCTAAATATGTTGTGCCAGAGCCAGAAAGCAGGAGACTGGCCTGCCTGCAATCGAGGCCCTGGGAGAGTGAGTTCTAAAGTCTGTTCCACCTCTAATGTTCTAGATTCTGTATCCCAGTGTCCCTTCTTGCTTTCATGGTATGTTACGGGGAAATAGTGAAAAGGTGAGGTTAGAGAGGAAGTAATAATACTAATAATGCTAGCAACTGACCTTTGTAAAACTCTAAATCATACCAAATGCTTTACATACATTTTCTCATTATACATTCTCATTAAACAACCCATGAAATGAGTATTTTGCAAATTTTATAAATGAGGAAACTGAAGCTCAGAGGTATTCAGTGACTTACCCAGGGTGACATAGCTATCAAGTGTCAAAAGAGGGATTGGAACCCAGGTCTCTCCTGACTCTAAGTCCAGCATCAGGGTGGAGACGTAATTCCAAGGGCTCTGAATCCTGGGCAGTTGAGAATACAAGACATAGCCACACAGAACATAACTGTATGATGCCGCATTTGATCCTCACTACACCTCGAGGCCAATGATGCAAGTATTATCATCCCAACTTTACAGCAGAGAAAACTGAGACGCAGAAGTTTGGGTGCTGTACCAAAAGCCCAGCTTGCCCTGTGTCTCGTTGCTATGTCCACCCTCCCCAGGTGCTGGAGAATCGGACCAAGGACTCCAAGCTGGAGATGGAGGTTCTGGAGAACCTGCAGGAGCTGAAGGAGCTCAACCAACGCCAGGCTAACGTGGACTTTGAGGCGATGTTACAGCAGCACCGAGTGTCTGAGGAGGAGAAGCGCCAGCGAGAGCAGGAGGAGGACCAGAGGGAGATGGAGTAAGCTTAACGGAAAAGAAATGAGGACTGATTTCATTTAGGGGAGGGGAGCCAGAGGATGGGGATGTGGACACAGGGGGTTACCCTGGGAGGAAATAGATACTAGGCCCATTACTCTTCACTATACCACGATTCCTACTCAGGTTGCTTAGATGACTGCCCAGGTTTTTGCCAACTCTGAGATGATTCTAGTTTTTCATGAGAGATTGCATAGGTTAGGGATGGGTATCTGATCACAATAGGGGTCTAGGATAGAAGTGACCCTGGCAGTACTAGAGGATTTTATCCCTTCCAAGTAAAGAGTTGTTAGCAGGGGTAGAGGCAAAACTGTCCCTCAGGTTAGGATGGGGGTGGGAAGACAAACCATCCTATCCCAAAGAGACTTAAGACTGGCCAGCCAGCCATCTGGGAGCAAGTGGCTCACACATGCAATAAGCTGTAAATGACCTTGAAGAGATCCACCTTCTGTTATTTACCCCAGAGCAGAGATTATCTCTTCTAATTTTCTTTTTGCCACCAATTGCTAAAAAGTTTTTTTTGTTGTCTTTAATATTTATATCCATTGCAAGCCTCAGCTCATTCTGAGCTTTAACATTCCTGACATTTTTATGAGGCCACACCCCTTTTTTGTGTTCATATTCATTTACTTGCCCTCTTTCATTTTCTGTGTGTGTGTGTGCGTATTTTTTTTTAATCTGATTCTTGATGCATGCACAGCAATCTCTTTAAATAGTTTCCCCTTTTCTTCCTCATTGGGATAATTTGTTCATTCTTGGGAGCCTCCCAGTCCTCTTGAGTGAACTTTTCCTGTAGAATCCTTAGGCCCTGGGATTCTACCTCTTCTTTATCTCAACTCTTTGAAATTGGGCTGTCATGGTAGTCTGTGGTGACCCTAGGCCTTAGTTTCCCCATCTCCTTGCCTTATGAGTGTTGAGAGGAACAGATATCAAATGAGTGTTTCCTCTTTCACCCTCTTTCTCTTTCTCCATACCCCATACCCCTTAGTATTCTGCCAAATTCATAAAATGAAAATGCCTGGGCAGCCTGGCTTAGATTCCAGCCTCTAGAGGAGGCCCCATGGCAGACTCTAGCCAGCGTCCTTTCTTCAGTAGGGTTGACACAGAAAGAGTCACAGAGAATAAGGGGTGTTAGGAAACCACACATCAGAATGTGCCTGGTTTCATGGTGATGTGCTCATTGGGGAGCTGCTCTGGAGGAAGCTCTGGAGCCATTTCTTTCCAGAGGAGATTGAAGGGTAATAGCTTTGGGGATCATTGAGGGAGAGAAGAGACACTGTAGGTAGTAACTAGCTGGAGGCTGCCTGTGAAGTCACAATGTGACTCCCAGGAAGAAGCCACGGGGCCCTAGGGGACAATTGTCTATGTCACAGGGCCATGATGGAGCTCGCCCGGGGACGGCGACTGATTGAAGACTCTGACTCTGATGAAGAGCCTGCCCTTGCGCCTTCCCAGCTTGCCATTCGGGCCAACCCCACAGCCATCTTAGAGGATGTAAGTCCAAGATCACCTCCCTGCCCCACCGCTGGGTAATTGTGGTGGTGGGCTGGAGTTTAGGAAGGGGGGAATGATAGTATTGCATCTGGGCCACCAGACTTTGTCCTTGACACAGGACCAGTAAGGAATTTAAGCTGTGGAGTTGACCACCAGCCAGAGGACCATAAGATCCTAATGTTTTGAGCAATTAAAAAACATTTATTAAGCACCCACTGTGTTCTAGGCACAGTTATTGGGGATGCAAAAACAAGAAACAGCAGGTAGGCTAGTATGGCTGGTCCATAGGGAACATGGAGGGGAGGAGTGTGTCAGGAGACTGAGCAGGCAGGAGAGGGCCAGGCTGTGCAGAACTGTAAACACCAGGCAGAAGTTTGTATTGGATTCTAGAGGTAATAGGGAACCCTGGCATTCACTGAGCAGGGCTGGGGTGGGGAGAGCAATTTGCTTCTCTCCCCCTCCCTCCCCCCCCCCACCATGCTCCCCAGACAAGGACCCTTCCAGCTGACATTTTGTTTTAAAGTCCCTCCTAGACCAGATGTCCTCGGCTTCTAAGTAGTGATGATAGCTGCTAATGAACATGCCTGCTGTTCTCTCCAACTCTTCTTCCTAGGCCAGGTTTCCCGTTTGCATCACTTCCATCCTGGGGCTTTGAGGAACATGTTCCCTGGGTGCCCAGCCTTATGAAGGTTTCTCAGAAAGTGCTTTGAGAGAATTTGCCCCCTTCTATCCCTCTGGGTATGGAGTCATTGAAAACTGAGCCAGAAGGGACTGTCACCTCCATAGCCTAGACTCCCCATGGGCAGGAAGCATTGCTCAGAAAGAACAGCCTTGTTTTAAGGAGTGACCCCACCAAAGGCTGGGGATGATAATCATGGCTCCCTTCAAATAACACTTAGAGTTTGCAAAGGCACCTTTGCATGTTATCCAATCAAGAAAGGATTGAGCACTAATTAATTCTAAATGAAAGGGTGATTTTTGAATTCCTGGAAATCATTTTTGAGAACAAACTGTTTTGTTGCCCCTCCTCTTCCCCCTCAGGTCCCGCAGCTAAAGAAGCAGAAGTTGGAGAGCTGGGAACGGAGTGTGGGTGCATTGGGCAGCAAGTCAAAGCTGGCAGGCCTGGTTGTGGCAAAGAAGGCACCTGCCCAGAGGACCAGCAACAGCAATGGGCACGTGGGCTTGCCCTCCCCAAGTACAGGTACTGGGGCTCCAGCCTCTCAAGAGGCCCTTAGGCACTGGAGAGCAGGGGTCGTTAGGAGTTAGAGCTAGAGGTCAGAGCCAGCCCTACTGCTCCCTAGCAGTGTGACCTTTGCTTTACTTCTCAGAGCCTCTGTTTTCTCATCTGGTCTGAAGCAGGGGTTCTTAACTTTTTGTGTGTCCTAGATCCCTTTGGAACATATCCAATGAAGCCTACTGCCCCCCTTCTCAGGATAGTTTTTAAATAATTGAAGAAAATGCTAAATTTCATGTAGAGGATAGGGAAAATAAATTAAAAAAAATTTTTTTTTTGTATACAAGTTCCTGGACCCCCTGAAAATCTGTGAATCCTAGGCTAAGCCACCCCAAATCTAGATGGTCTCTAAAATCCCGTTCTCTGAATTTTATGTAATTTTCAAATTCTTGGTATGTGTCCCATTTGCTGAAGAAACAAGGGAAGAAGCATCTTTCAAGCAGCCACTAGAGGGCAAAGGGCGCCCATGCAAGTGCCGAGAATAGCTTTGTTTCTGATCCCCTTTGTACCCAACATGCCTGTGATGCAGATTGATGATAGAAGCTAATTCTGGGGGGTGGGGGTGTAGGAGCCAAGGCAAGGCAGGGAGGGAAGTGGGGAGGAAGGAGGTATTTAGTTTTTCCTGATTTGCTGCTCTTCTGAACTATGACTTCTTGAATCTGGGGGCCCAGTGTTGGGGAGGGCCGGACAAAGCTGACCCCAGCCTGTCTTTGTAGGCATACCACAGGATTTGAAGGATGCCAGCGTGTCGCCCGGGATACCCGGTGCCTCATCCCTGAGCCAGCTGGGGGCGTACTCAGACAGTGAAGATAGCAGCCACAGCAGCTGAAGCATCGGCCCCTCCCCTTGGAGGGAGGCCCCAGACCCTTAAGGCCCCTCCCCAGTGGGGCATGACCACAGAACCAGGCTGGAGTGGGTTTATTTCTTTGTTCAGTGAGCCGAGCAATGTGAAGAGGAGGGTTGGGGCAGGAACGACTCTGCTGGAGCCTCTGTCTAGTGAGCTCACTGTGCTTCCTCACTTCTTGACTACTCTCCTGACCTATAGCCTTGGGAGGATTCCGTGTTGTGGTACTTATCCCTCTTTAGGGAGTGGCAGCTGAAGATCTGCCATCCATTCCCAGCCTCATGCCCTCCATAAGATCAGGGATAACCTCCTTTGGACCCCTACCCCTCATGCTTCTCAGGCCAAGGCAGCCAGAGCAGAATCGCTGGGGAGGCAAGGAATGACCTCTTGCTATCTTTGGAACTTGAGGACCTTTTTCTCCATGACAGGGCTGGAATTCATTTATTTCTGTTGCTGGTATGTTACTGATTACATGCCACAGGGAATGGCACTTTTTATCAGTGCCTAGGGCTAACCCACCATGTGTGGTAGGTTTGCCTTCCCCAGCCCCACCCCAAGGTTAGCTGATGGCACTTAAACCTTTGGGAATTGAATTATACGATATATGATGTGCTATCACAACCAGCATCTTTTTCCCTCTACCTTCTGCCCAGATCTAAGCTACAGATAGGGCAGATTCCAAGATTGACAGTGCTGCAAGTGGCCAGATAAGGCCAACCCAAAGGTCCCATCCTTGTTCTTCCCTCTCCCCACCCCACCCCCCAATCCTACCAGCCCCACCTGATTTGTATCTAGAAGTCTTTATTCTAAGCCAAATAAAGAAAACCAAAAGGACTTGTGATTATGCTGATCCTGAGCGATAAATCTTTTGATGTCTCTGAGGGTGGGAGGCAGCATTGGTTGGGTAGATGACTGCTTGTTTGGGGTTATACAGGGGATTACTGTTCTGGTGGGCACTGGAGCTTCTGTGGTTCTGTCATAGTCCTTCAGCCCTTATCCTTTGACCTAAGTGTGAAGAGACCTGGATTCTGGGACCATTTCTGCTACTGATAGACTATTGACCTTGAGCAAATCTGTGTTTCCTTAGGAAAGGAGAAGGTTTTGTTGGATGATCTCCAAAGTCTCCCCCAGCCTTTAAAGGCTCTGTTAATATGAAGGAGTAGGGTGTGCATCCAGTGAGTTTACCAGGAGCCTTGAAACCTGCCCTAGGGCCCCTGCAGCAGGAGGTTGTCATATAGTGGCCTCCTAACTCCATTAACTCAGCTGGGAGCTCTGGCATCCTGCACTTAGCCAGCCACCCTATGGGGTGAATTGTGGTCAGTCTCCCCTTTTCACAGTGGGGTCCTTTTTCTTTCACAGCAGGACTTGGCAGAGTAGTCTAGCCTCATCTATCACAAGACTACAGTCTGTGTCCTCCATGTGTACTTTGCGTGCAAGGGGACATTGCTGACAGCTGGAATGTGAGAAGCTTTAGATGGAAGGTCCTGATTTGGCATGACAAGGGGATGGGGTGGGGGTGGGGCCTGCCCAGTGTCTCATCCCTTCCTTTTTTGTGCCTTCTACCCCCATTCCCACACACATACCTCCTTATTCCAGTGAAGAATGGTCTACACTGCCTCCAGGGGCAGCAGACTGGGCTTACTGCAAGGCTCATGGAATCAGTGAGGCACTGTAGTGGACAGATCTCTAGATTTGGAGTCAGGAGATACTCCCTGCAGACCTAGCTTTGCTATCTACTAACTTGACCTTAGAGAAGTATCTAGTTTCCTGGCCTTAGTTTACTCAGTTGGTTGGTTATAGGATGAGGATAATAATACTTGTACAACTTTTTTCACAGAATCATTGTGAGGAAACTTGCAAACTTTAAAGTGTCAGAAGAAATATGAGCAGGGTACCTTTGGAAATGCAAACAGTTCTTGCTGTGCATTGTGCAAATTTGACTTTACATAAATAATTATGACAGAAATCTGCTTTCCAGAAAAACATGGAACATATTACTTATGGGCCAAAGAAAAATTTATGAATAAATGAGATACAGAGCATTATGAGATATAAAATGGATGATTTTTATTAAATTTAAAAGGTTTTGTATGAATAAAATCAGCATAGCAAAGATGAGAAGGAAAGCAGAAAGTTGGGGATAAACAGTTTCTCATATAAAAGTCATCTCAAATATACAGAGAATTTTGTCAAATTTACAAGAATATGAGTCATTCTCCCATTGTTAAATGGACAAAGGATATGAATAGGCAGTTTTTCCAATGAAATCAAAACTATATAGTCATGAAAAAATGCACTAGAACATTGATTAGAGAAATGCAAATTAAAACAACTTCGAGATATCTCACATTTATCAGATTGGCTAAAATGATAGAAATTGGCTAAAATGATTAAAATTTTCATAAAATGAAAAATGGCAAATGTTGGAGAGGATGTGGAAAAATTGGGACACTAATGCACTGTTTGTGGAACTGTGAACTGACCCAGTCATTTTGGAGAGCAATCTGGAATTATACCCAAAGAGTTATAAAACTGTATATCCTTTAACTCAGCAATTACCATTATTAGGCCTTTTCCCCAAAGTGATCAGGGAAAAGAAAAAGAACCTTATGTGTTCTAATATATAGCAGCTCTCCTTGAGGTGGCAAAGAACTGGAAATTGAGGTGATGCCCATCTACTGGGAAATGGCTGAACAAGTTGTGGTAAATGGTTGTATGGTGGAACACTACTGTGCTGTAAGAAATAATGAGCAAGTTTTTTTAGAAAAACATATAAAGACTTGCATGAAATAGTGAAGATTAAAATGAGTAGAACCAAGAGAACATCGTATACAGTGACAGCAGTACTGCTTGAAAAATAACTGTGAACGACTAAATTATTCTGAGTATTATAAATACTCAAATCAACTACAAAGGACCTATGAAAGAAGATGCTATCCACCTCCAGAAAAAGAACTGTATGCATAGTATGGTTTTGCATATACATATATATACATGTATGTATTTGTCATACACATGTAAAAATCATCCTATACATGTATACATATATGTGTATCTGTCAAGGGTGGTGTTCCTTAGTGTGGATTGGGGAGGGAGGGAGATAGTTCAGAACTTTGAATATAACAAAAAATTAATTTAAATTTTAAAAAGAGAAAGAAATGTACATTCCAAAAAAAACCCCAAAAACCCTGTGTACTGTGCTCTTTTTCTCAGCTCTTGCCCCTTAGCTTGGTGGTCAACTGCTTCCCACCCCACTCTCACCCAACCACCACTACCAAAAAACCCACAAAAACCTCTCTTAAATGACAGCAGAATAACCAAGATGGAGAGAGAGAAGGCCACCCTGCAGCCTAGGAATAAGGGGCTCTGCTTGAGAACTCCTGCTCTGAGAAAGGAGACCTTTGTACCATGTTTCTCTCCTCTCCCTATTCTGACCTCATAAGTCTTTATTTTTTGTTTTTCCTCAGTTGCATGTAAAAACAATTTTTAATATTCATTTTTAAAATTTTGAGTTCTAAATTCTCTCCTTCCCATATATATTCATGTAAAACATTTCTATATTAATCATGTAAAAGGAAACAGAACCAAAAAAAAACCAAGTAACTCAAGAAAAATAAAGTCAAAAAGTATGTTTCAATCTGTATTCAAACATCATCAGTTCTTTTTCTGAGAATGGATATAATTTTTCATCATAAGTGCTTCAGAGTTGTCTTGGCCCATTGTATTGCTGAAATAGCTAAGCCATTCACAGCTGATCATCTTACAATATCTCTGTTACTTTGTACACAGTACATTTCACTTTGTATCAGCTCATGCAAGTCTTTCCAGGTTTTTCTCAGAGCATCCTGCTCATCATTTCTTACAGCGCAATAGTGTTCCATCATAATCACATAGCAAAATTTATTTAGCCATTCCCAGTTGATGGGCATCCCCTCAATTTCCAATTCTTTGCCACCAGAAAAGAGCTGCTATAATTATTTTTGCACATATAAGTCCTTTTCTTTTCTTTTTTTTTTTTTTTAATCTCTTTTGGGATACAGACCTAGTAGTTGGTATTGCTAGGTCAAAGGGTATGTATGGTTTTATACCTCTTTGGGCATATTTCAAAATTGTTCTACAGAATGGGTGAATCAGTTCACAACTCCACTAACAGTGGATTAATGTCTCATTTTTCCCATATCCCCTCCAACATTGGTAATTTTCCTTTCCTGTCCTATTAGCCAATCTAATACCTCAGAATTGTTTTAATTTGCATTTCTCCAGTCAATAGTGATGTAGAACATTTTTTTCATATGGCTATAGATAGCTTTGATTACTTCATCTGAAAACTGGTCATATCTTTTGATCATTTATCAATTGGGGAATGGCTCCCATTTTTCTAAATTTGTACCAGTTCTCTATATGTTTGAGAAATGAGGACTTTATCAGAGAAATTTACTTAAATTTTTTTTTTTTACAGTTACTATTGCTATTTCCCTCTATTCTGTTCCCCCCTCCCCCATTTATTCTATTCTTTCTCTCACCCTGTCCTTCCTCAAAACTGTTTTGCTTCTGACTGCCCCTTCCCCCAATCTGCTCTCCCTTCTATCACTCCATCTTCTCTTATCTCCTTCCCCTCCTACTTTCCTGTAGGGTAAGATAGATTCTATATCCAACTGAGTGTGTATGTTATTCCCTCTTTGAGTCAGTTCTGATGAGAATAAGGTTCACTCACTTTTCCTCAGCTCCCCCCATTCCCCTCCACTATAAAAGCTTTTTCTCACCTCTTTTATGTGAGATAATTTGCCCCCATTCTACCTCTCCCTTTCCCTTTTTCCTAGGATATAACTCTCTCACCCCCTTTTTTTAGATATCATCCCTTCATATTCAACTCACACCTGTGCCCTCTGTCTTTCCTTCTAACTGATCTAATAATGTAAAAGTTTTTATAAGTTATAAGTATCATCTTCTCATGTAGAAATAGAAACAATTTAAACTTATTAAATCCCTTATGATTTCCCTTTCCTGTTCCCCTTTTTATGCTTCTCTTCAGTCTTATATTTGAAAGTCAGATTTTCTATTCAGCTCCAGTCTTTTCGTGAAGAATATTTAAAAGTCCTTTATTTCACTGAGTATCAATTTTCCCTCCTGAAGGGTTACACTCAGTTTTGCTGGGTAGCTGATTCTTGGTTGTGACTAGCTCCCTTGCTCTCTGGAATATCATATTCTAAGTTCTCTGATCCTTTAATGTGGAAGCTGCTAAATCTTGTGTTTTCCTGACTGTGGTTCCACAATATTTGAATTGTTTCTTTCTGGATGCTTGCAATATTTTCTCCTTGACCTGAGAGCTCTGGAGTTTAACTATAATATTCCTGAGAGTTTTCATTTGGTGATCTCTTTCAGGAGGTAATCAGTGGATTCTTTCCATTTCTATTTTATCCCCATGGTTCTAAAATATCAGGGCAGTTTTCCTTGATAATTTCTTTTTTTTTAATTTATTTGTTTGTTTGTTTTTAGTTTTTAACATTCACTTCCATAATATTTGGAGTTTTGAGCTTTTTCCCTCACCCTCTCTTCCCCTTCCCCAAGATGGTGTGCAATATGATATGGACTCTACTTATACATTCATATTAAACATATTTTGACATTAGTCATGATGTAAAGAAGAATTAGAACTAATGGGAAGAACCATAAGAAGAAACAAAACAAAACAACAAAAGAAAAGGAGAGCAAATAGTATGCTTCCATCTGCATTCAGACTCCAAAGTTCTTTCCCTAGATGTGATAGCATTTTCCATTATTAGTCTTTTGGAGTTGTCTTAAATCCTTGCCTTGCTGAGAAATCTTCATATAAGTCTTTCCAGGTTTTTCTGAAGTCCACCTGCTCATCATTTCTTATAGCACAATAGTATTCCATTACATTCATATACCAAAACTTGTTCAGCCATTCCCCAGTTGACGGACATCTCCTCAATTTCCAGTTCTTCACTACCACAAGAAGAGCTGCTATGAATATTTTTGTACATGTGGGTCTTTTTTGTTTTTATCATCTCTTTAGGATTCCTTGATAATTTCTTGAAAGATGATGTCTAGGCTCTTTTTTTGATCATGGCTTTCAAGTAGTCTAATAATTTTTAAATTATCTCTCCTGGATCTATTTTCCAGGTCAGCTGTTTTTCCAGTGAGCTATTTCACATTGCTTTTTTTCATTCTTTTGCTTTTTGTTTTATTATTGCTCATGAAGTCAGCTTCCATTTGCTCCATTCTAATTTTTAAGGAATTATTTTCTTCAGTGAGCTTTTGTACCTCCTTTACCATTTAGTCAGTTCTACTTTTTAAGGAGTTTTTTCATCAGTGAATCTTTGTCCATTTTCCATTTTTCCATTAAGGCATTCTTCTCCTCATTGGCTTTTTGTACCTCTTTTACCATTTGGCCTTGACTTTTTTTTAAGGTGTTATTTTCTTCAGTATTTTTGTTTTTTGGTATCTCCTTTACAAAGCTGTTGACTCTTTTTTCATGATTTTCTTTCATTGCTCTCATTTCTTTTCTCAATTTTTCATCCACATCTCTTACTTGATTTTCAAAATCCTTTTTGAGCCCTTCAATGGCCTAAGACTAAATCATATTTTTCTTGGATGTTTTAGATGTAGGAGCTTTGACTTTATTGTCTTTTTCTGAGTGTGTGTTTTGATCTTCCTTGTCACTATATTAACTTTCTATGGTCAGAATTTTTTTTCTGTTGTTTGCTCATTTTCACAGCCTATTACTTGACATTTCACCCTTTGTTAAAATGGGGCTCTGCTTCCAGGGTGGAGGGCACACTGTTCCCAGCTTCAGGGGTTTTGTTTAACTGTTTTTAGAGATACTTCTAGGGACCTGTAAGTTTTCAGTTCTTGCAAGGTGGTATGATAGAAGGGGAGGTGGATTTACTGCTGTCCTGGCCTGTGCTCTGCTCCAGTCTGTGAATGACTACAATCATTCTTTTCTGCCCTGGAACTGTTGAGAACTGTTCCTGCTCCACTTCCACTGTGAGCTCTGCTCCGCTAGTGCTCCTCCTTGCCCTGGGACTGCCACTCAAGACTGTGACCTGGAACCAAGTATGGGTAAAGCAACAGAGTCCTGCCTCAGTGCTAGCAAAGAGAACCCTGCAATCTCCTTGTGACCAGTTGTCCGACCCCTTTACATCTGTGGGCTGAGCTCCAGAAGCAACTGCTTCTGCTGCTAATTCAGTAGTTCCTAAGACCTGCTCTTGGTTTGCTGGGGCCAGGACTGTGCTGACATGGCCTGCGCTGGACTGCACTCCTCTCATACCCAGGTGCAACAGACCTTTCCTGCCCATCTTCTAAGATGTCTTGGGCTAGAAAGTTGTTTTACACCGGCTTTTTGTTGGTTCTGCTGCTCTAGAATTTTTTTAGTCATCATTTGACTGGAGGGGTTTAGGAACAGAGCTCAGGCTAGTCCCTGCCTTTATTCCACCATCTATGGTAGATGTACTCCGCCATCTTCCCCATGTGTCTTTGAACATGTGCCAGCCCCCTCCTTCTATTGCATGGGGCTCCCTTCCTGCCTCCCTCCCTTCCCCAGGGCAAATTTGCATTATTGCTTTTCATAGCGATATCCGATAAATCAAGGACTATCTGTAATAGTATCTTAAGGTTTGCAAGGATTTTTCAGGCATTATTGTCCCCAGCTTACAAGTGAGGTATCTGAGGCATAGAGAAGTTATTTGTCCAGGGTCACAAAGCTAGTAAATGCCATGGCTGGGTTTTGAGTACCATGCTCTTCATACTATGCCATGATGCTTTAGTACCTAAGTGTTTTTAAAATGTTTACTGTGTTGAATTGAGCTAATATTATTAACAATGATAAAAGTCTGGACAATTGGATCCTGAAGAGATTTGTCAGCTTTTAGAAATACTGATTTCCTTACCCTCCCAATCCCTTTGCACATTCTTTAGTTTATAAAGAGTACATTCCAGTCCTCCGGTTAGATGCCCCAGCCTCCACCCTCATTCTAGGGGTAGGACCGGAGTCCAACTCCCTGAGGCAAAAGACCATGGCTAAGTCCAGGAGATTGAGTTAGTGCCCATTCCTTTCTTTCTGTGCTTCTGCCTTCTGAGGAGTCGGAAGATGTGGATTCTGGTCCCATTTCTATCATAAACTTGCTTTATGACTATCAATGAGTCACTTCTATGGGCTTCATTTTCCCATTTGTAAATGTAAACATTTCTTAGCCGTATAATACACTGGAGATGCATAGATAACTGCTCTTGAGGAGCGTACTAATTGAGGGTGGTGGGTATGATCACAGATGAGTTGGACTCAGCCTCTAAAATTCCATCTATGTCTGGCTTTACCTGTTTAAGGGCCCTCCTATCTCTGACATTCTGTGTTCTAAGGGCCTTCCCAGCTCTGACTTCTGTGTCCTAAAACGCCCTTCCAGCTTTGTTATTCTATTTTTTAAGGACCTTCTCAATTCTAACAGTTTATGTCCTAAGTGACATTCTGTGTTCATTTCTATGAACTTAGGCCATTCGCTTCCCTGTTTGAGTCTTAATTTTCGCACATATAAAATAGAAGGAATAGCAGTTGCTCTGCCTGTCTCCCAGGGTTGCTATGAAGATAGCCTTTTGCAAACCTTGAACCATTCATAGGAAGATAAAACTATCTTTCTTTT
Organism: Petaurus breviceps papuanus; assembly: GCF_028583685.1. Classification (NCBI taxonomy): domain Eukaryota; kingdom Metazoa; phylum Chordata; class Mammalia; order Diprotodontia; family Petauridae; genus Petaurus; species Petaurus breviceps. The sequence continues at coordinate 2,343,944 of NW_027185782.1, read as the reverse complement.
CTAAGCTTCCTTCCAACTCTTAGATTCTGCAAAGGTCCCTTTCATATTCATTTGATGTTCTGTGTCCTGATGTTCTGTATACCTTTCAGCTATGGGGCTGTAACTGTCCTCGTCCTCCCTTCCCCACACTACCCTCCACCCCCCAATCCCCTTCCTCTCTTTTCTCACATCCACCTTACAATGATGGCAGCACTGCCTCCTCTCCTCTCCTTTGTTCTAAGGTTTGTTTACAAGGTGCTTGTGGATATGTGTGTTTTGTCAGTGTTTAAAGGATGGATGACGATGGTCCCCTATTTTTAGGCACTTGTCTGTAATTATTCTCAAGCCTAGCAGCAACAAGGAGGCAGGTTCTGGTCTCCAGAGCCATTGGGTAAGGATGGCTTTGTGAAGCTGTAATCAGCACACCCACAGAAGAGGGGATGGGGTGGGATGGAGAAGGAACATTCTAGCTCCCATCTAGTCAGGGCCCTTCCTTTGGCCTGGGCCTGGCCGTAGTGAGGGAAAGGTGGAGAAGACTTGGCATCTGGGAGAGATTTTAGGCAGCTATGACTCCCAGGGCTCAGCCAGAAAGAGGACTTGGCAATTTCCAGTCACTTTCCATCTGATATGTCCAGATGCCTTGGTTAGCTTCCTCCTATGGCCCCAGGCCCCATCGCCTACTTCCATCCAAATCTCCCAACCTCCTCTTCCCTAACTGCTCCAGCCCCCCCCCCCCCCCCCCCCCCCAGCTCGTACACCTTCCCATTATATCTCCACCCCCCCCCTTTCTCTAACTGTACAGTGCTTAGAGCTTGCCCGTTATCTGGTACTTTGTGCAGGGTCCTTCTTTAGATATAATGGGAAGGTGTACGAGCTGGGGACCAAGAAGACCTCCTTGTTTTTTGCACTTTCTTTGTATCTCTAACACTTAAACATAGCTCCTGGCCCACGATAAGCACATAAATGCTTGTTGACTGTCTGATATTCCTTGTTAGAGGCAGCTAGGTGGCAAGAAATGGATAGAGAAGCAGGCCTAGGGTCAGGAAGATCTGGATTCAAATATGATCTTGGGCACTTGCTAGCTTTGTGACCCTGACCCTGGGCAAATCACCTAACTTCTGTCTACCTCAGATTTTTTTTTACAGTTTTTTTTTAGTTTTTTTTTTTCACAGTTTATTGTAAGATTTAAAGATCTGACGATTCCAAAGGACTCATAATAAAAAATGCTCCCTACCCCTAGAAAAAGTTCTGATGGAGTCTGAATGCAGGTCTAAGGATACTATTTTTCACTCTTTTTTTTTGTCTATTTTCTTTCACAACATGTTTTTGTTATTGTTTAGTAAATTAGTCATGTCCCACTCTTTGTGACCTCATTTGGGGTTTTCTTGGCAAAGATACTGGAGAGGTATGTCATTTCCTTCTCCAACTCATTTTACAGATGAGGAAACTGAGGCAAACAAGATTAAGTGACTTGCCCAGGGCCACACAAGTAGTAAGTATCTGAGGCCAGACTTGAACGCAGGTCTTTCAGACTCCAGACTCTACCCATTGCACCACTTTTCTGTTCCTTCACAACATGACTAATATAGAAATGTAAATAAATAAATAAACAAAACGAGTATAGTAATAACACATCTCTCCCAGGGTTCTTAGAGGGATCAAGTGAGATGATATTTATAATATTTGTAAAGTGCTTAGCACAGTGCCTGTCACATAGTAGGCACTTAATAAATGCTCGTTTTCTCCCTGTTTTACTGCCTTGGAGAGGTTGTCAAGAGAATACTAGGTTTCAATGAGCAGAAGATGGGAGGAACAGGAGAGGGAGAAATCTAGAAATTCAGGGAGATTTGTGAACAGCAGAGGAGGTAACCAGTGGGCACAATGGAAAGGGATTACTGTGTGAGGAGAAGTAGCAGGGAAAAGGACTTTCAAGTGAAAAGGGAGACAATCAGCCCTAGGAGAGGGAGTCCAAGCATGGATGGAGTGGTTGTAATCAATGGGAGAGAAGGGTATCCTGGCCCCTCTTTCCCTTCTTCCTCTTCCCTTTGACACTGATGTTCTATCACCTCTCCTAGCTTCCTTTCCCCAAAATCCTGTGGCAGCAGTGCCTGACAAAAGGCAATGAGACTTCAGGTATGGAGACTGAAGTCTCTAGATGGCAGCATGGAAGATGGAGAGCCTCCTGTAGAAACCAGCACCTGGACAGGTCCCCACTGCCCTACCCTAGTTACAACTCCAAAAAATTAGACTGTATTGTCTACTTCCTGATGCACTGGAAGTGAGCCTGAAAGTGTAGAATGGTAGAATGAGCTCTGACCAGAGTGCCCAGGAGGATAAATTTTAAATCAATTATGAAAAGGGTGTTCTGGTGGGAAAAAGATCATTCCTCTCAGGCCACTTAGAGTTGGATGTCTTGGGTCTAGACAAGATCATAGGGCCAAGCTAAGTCCTAGGGGAGTTGAAAATCTCTAGTAAATCCAGCTCTTGTCCAGCCCTAGGTCTAGCGTTAGGGGTGAGAGGGTGGGGAGGGGGGAAATGAGAAGAGGAAGATACCTGGGGCTCTGGAATGTAACACAGCAAGGCAGAACTGCATCTGGACCAGTCAGCCACTGTATCTGGCCCTTAACAAATCAGCTTGTTCAAGGGCAGCTGTTCCCTCATGAGCAGCAATGAGGATGGTTCTGAACCCATACCTGACTTCTCTTCCTGCCCTTCTAGCCAAGGAGCCCTCTCATCCATTGAACCTCCTGCTTTTTCATGGAGAAAGGGAATGGCTGGAAGTTGTCGGGAGGCAGATTTTTGCCTCAATCTAAGAAAAACTTTCTAACAAGGACTGTCCAAAAGTGGAATGACTTGCCTTGGGAAGTAGACAGTTTCCCTTCACTGGAGGTTTCCAAGTAGAGACTGCACTACTCCTTGCTGGGAATACTATAAAGGAGATTCTTGATCAGCTAAGGATGGCACTGAGGTGCCTGTGAGGTCCCTTCTAGCTCTGAGGTTTGGGGATTCTTTGAAAGAGGCCCAGGTTCCCTACTGCATCTCCCTAAAACTAGAAGTCACAGCCCAGAAGGCAGGCTTGTTTGAAGATCATGAGACCTCCGGTTGCCATTCATTGCACATAAAAATGCAATTAGCCATCCCTCATCTAATATTTATACCGCAGACCCCTGAGGGGTGACAGTTTCATCAGATTCATCAACAAACATGCCCAGTGTCACCGAGCAGCCTCCTGGCAGCTCCAGGTAGAAAATAGGGCTATATCCTGCCTTTTCCTCAAATTACACTGCCCTTCCTTCTCAAACTCAGGCTCCCTGAGCAATTGAGGTGATTGAATTTGATTAATTCTTTAGTGAGGAATACACACATGTATGCATACACATACACAATCACACATATACATATATATGCATATATATGTCTTATAACATATAAAGTGCTTTGCAAGCAAAATGCTATATAAATGCTAGCTATTTTTTTAAACAAAAATTTGTTGGATTTCTTTTTTATCCCTATAGAAATGTCCAGATTGCAGGTCAGAACATCTACTTTTGAGTTCTGGTTCAGCCAAATTTGCTGTGAGACCTTGGCCAGGTTCCTTCCCCTGTCTGAGCTTCAGTCACCCCATCTATAAAAAGGGGGGTTGGACAAAATGACCCAAAGGTCTGTTTCATCTCTTAATCTGTGATCTTGGGATCTTTAAGGGAGAAGAACTGTGGGAGAGGAATAAACCTCTAAGCCCAAAGTGTTCCTAGTCCCTGGGGTAGAAGGAATTGAGCACTGAATTTGGTTGTCCAGCTCTGCATTAATTCATTGCACTAATTTGTGAATAAGTCACATTTCCCTCTCTGGGCTCCAGTTTTTTCTGGAATAAGGAAATTGAAATTCAAATCTTATAGCATGTGACAAAGATTCCTTCAAACTGAAGAGGAGGCTGACAGGGTTGGAGGAGGGTAGAGAGATAGACCAAAGATTGGGAGCTGGAAATTGGGGAGTCTGAGATCCTGTTCCAGACCAGGTGACTGTTACCCTGGGACTGTCATTCCCCAGGGGCATCAAGTGACAGAACCCTTCTTCCAGGTGGGGAGCAGAATCAAGGTGAGAGAAGTCCCCAGTAAGGCAGATGATAAATAGGATAGGTGGGGGAGTTCAGGGTTTAGCTCAGTCTGGAAGGGAGTGGACATCAGTGAAACTGGATAAGCATGACAAACAAAGGATATGGGCTTAGAACTGAAGGGCCCAGGGAATGACTTACTCAAGAAACTTACTGTTTCAGACTAATGAAGAGTTTATGTCTTACACAGGAGCAGGGGTCAGGTAACAACCGTCCCTCACCCTGAGAGAGGCTGCTCAGGACTCTGGATTGCAGCCTCTTCAGTCCTGAGGGCCTGTGCTAGGCTCCCATTCAGGATCACTCCAGGGGTTTGAGGTGTGTGCTTGACAGATCTGTGAAACTGGCTAGGAATGAAAGTGGGAGTGGGACTTTAACAAGGTGACCTAAAGGAAGGGAAGCTATTATGCCTGTTAGAAGCTATTGGAAAAGTACCTGCAAAGCTGGGTTGTTTTTGTTTCTCTCTCTAAGGTCAGTTACTGATGGGTGGAGAAGTATAGGGGGACTGGGACCCTGGTTGGGGTCTTTCTCATCATTTCAAAATGAAATGCTCTCTAGTTGGGGCTGGCACAGGACATCTTTAAGAAAGAAACCGAGGCTGGGGGAAGTTGATTCCTTGGAAATAAAACACTAAGTAGAAAAATGAAACTTAAGGTGAGACTACCACACTGGCTGGGGGGGTGGGGGAGGGCAGCGAGGTGGAAGAGGAGTTCAGGACCTTCAATACTAGTGGGGGGCAGGGGGGCCAGGGATTTAGGCTTCTCTAGACAATTTATTGGCTGATAACCTGCTGGCATCGGCACAGCCTCCCAACCACCAATTTGGTTTATCAAAGAGGCTTGGGCTAATTCGGGGGGGGGGGCAAGGAAGAGAGAAAGAGCTGACTTTAGACACCTCTGATACCTTAAATCTTTCTTTCTATACTCTTAGCTCCTTTATGGTCTCAGCAGAGCCAGACTGGTCACATGGGGTCTCCAGTAGGTCTCCAGCTCTCTGCACCTTCGACTGGGGGGCGGGGGACTCAGGGCCCCCAAAGAGCAGCAGATGGGCCAGGCTGGGCCACGTGTATGAGAAGTGATAGCATCTTCTGCCCCAGGCTTCCCTCGGCAGCTGCTCTTAAACCTCCCCCTTGACAATAACATCCCCCAGGAGGGGGAGGAGGGGATAGGCAAGCTGCAAAACGATCTCCTGGGATGTAAGAGGAGAGAATAACAGCCAATGACCTCTCCGCCCCACCCCCCACAGCTGTCACCTTTGTCAACCCCAAATCCTCCCGGCAATCCAGTCCAGTGTCTCCTCTTTATTTTCTGCAGCCTCAACATCTGCCCAGGGCGCCTGGCCCGTCACTGACCAGCTTCCCCTCCCTTTCTCCCCCTCCTCATCTTCCTCCTCTCCCTCCGAGGGAGGGGCTTTGGGCACTCCTTATGGCTCCGGGGCAGCTGAAGGTCTAGGTCACCTCAGAACTGGAGCCTGGGAGACCAGAGGACAAGGGAGGGGAAGAGGAGGGGGGCGAGAAAGGAAGGGAAACGATAAAGAAGAGGGGAGGAGGCAGAGTAAAGGGCTCTAGGGACAGGGGAGGGGATGGAGTAAGGGGGATGGGGGCTAGAGAGGAGTAAGGGGAAGAAATAGGGGGATAGGAGCTGGAGAATAGAGTCAGACCGACAGAAGGGGGAGGAGTAAGGAGGATTAGAGTAGGAAGATGAGGATGGAGAGGGGGAAAGGGGAGGAGGAGAGCGAAGGGGGGAATGGAAGAGAGAGGGAGGGGAGGACAAGAAGGAAAAGGAGGAGGAAGAGGAGGACAGAGACCGAAGGAGTCCCGTAGGGAGCAGGAGGAGGAGAGAGGAGGGAGAGTGGGGAGTAGGAGGGCGGGAGCTTTGACGCGTTGCTCTGGCCCCCCGCCCTCGCCTCTACATCTGAGTTAAAAGCTTGGCTGGTCTCTTCGCCGCCGCCCCCCACCCCCACCCCCACTGCAGGACCAGAAGCGGGGTCGCCTCCCGCCCCCGGTGCCTGCCTGCCTCCAGTGCCCAACAGGACACTCATTCCTGCTGTGGCAGCGGCATTCGGGACTGGTCTGGAGGCTGGGGAGCTCCCGCCTCCTGCAGCACTGCCTGGGTGCTATAATCGAGCAGAGCAGAGGAGCGGAGCCGGCGGGATCACGGAGCTCCTGGGACGAGCTCCCCGAAGCCCAAGTTTGCGCTCCTGCTGCCGCGGCCACTGCCGAAACCCACCGTCCCTTCCACTGTCTAGAGGTTCCGACACCCTGAGAAGCTGGCCACGACCTGTGCAGGGTTTGGGGAAGAGGACACTAGCTTCCCTCCCTAGACGCCGTCCCAGTCCCTCGAGATCTGGGGTCCCAGAGAAGATCTGAGCATTGAACGCCAAGGCAGATGATCTGGGGTCCACACACTCACACCTGAAGGCTGTGACCTAAGAAATTCCTTGACTGTTACCCCAGAGACATCAGGGGGAAGATTAATCACGATTTCAGAGCCTGCTGGGGTACCTGCTGGGTTGGGGTTCTGCACTCTGAGTCTGGCGCTGACCAGGCGAAAGTGGTCACCTGACCTTCCACCTCCTCGGAAGCCTGGAAGCTTTGTCCCTGGACCCCCCACTAGCTGGGCTAGGATGGGATCAATAGTTCCTGTCTTTGCCTCTCTAAGGCCTGAACCTGCCTCCCCCTCTCAGACTTCCGATTCTATTCATTTTCCCCACCTGGTTCCAGGAGAGTGCTGATGAGACCCCCCCAGAGACAGGGGGCTAGAGTTGAACCTAACAACATTCCTAAGTAATCCGTCCTGGTCTCCTTTACCTGCCTGATTCTCAAAGACCAGGCTCCCTTCTGGGGAGTAATTAGGGATAGGACATATGGCCAAGTGGCTGAGGGACTACCTGAGCTTTGGTGGTCGAAGACCCCCCCCACAACCTCCCAAACCTGATTATACAGAGAGTGACATCTTCCGGGCCTATCGGGTTCAGAAGAGTCTGGACTTTGAAGATCCTTATGAGGATGGAGATGGGCAGGAGGAGCCAGAATCAACCTGCTCCAGTTGCCCCAGCAAGCCTTCCTGTCCTGGGGACCACCAGTATGGGTCCCCAAAACACAGGCTCATCAAGGTGGAGTCAGGGGACCTGAACCGCAGTAAGATGTTGCTGGGAGCTCCTGGGGAGCACAAGGTAAGTACCCAGGGTTTGAGGGGAGTGGGGGGTGGGGAGGAGGAATTGAACCCTTAGGTGCTCAGCCCTACCCCAGGTAGAATGGCCACAACCTAGACCAGTATGCTTTTTGACCTCAGGAAAGTCTCTTCCTTTGTATTCTGCCCAAGGTCAAAGGTGTTGGGTTGAAGAGCAGACCAGAAAATATGGATAACAATAACTTACATTCCTCTAGCAAAAGCCTTTTCCAAGAAACAACCCTCTGGGTTAGATAGCATAAATGGTATCAAACCCATTTTACAGGTGAACAGGCTAAGGTTTGTCCATTATCTTATAACTAGTAAGGACATGAGCTGGAATTTTAACCTGGTTCTTTTAACTCTAACTCCTGCTTTTATTGTGTGTGTGTACATACATACATATATGCACACATACATACACTATATATGAAATTCTGCTTGAAATGAAAAAGAAAAGGAAGCCAAAGAGCTGCCTGGTGGTGCCTCCAGGAACGGGGAAGGCTGCCTGGTAGTGGATGAAAAGGAAGAAGTCCCAGGAGGACCAGAATGGGATCTGTCAGGGCCAGGAAGGGTGTCAGGGTCATGGGAGCCTGAGTGGGGCTGAAGGGGCTCAGAGGGGACAAACTGGATATTAGGTGTGATAGATGGTGATTAAATAGGGAAGATGGCCAGGGCTGGATGGAGAGAATGAGAGAGAGACCGTGACTGCTGGTAGAAGGGAAAGGACAGAAGAGTCAGTCTGAGAGAAGGGGACAAATGAGCTTTGAAAGAGAATGTCAGGACTGGAATGGCAATAGAGCACAGAATGTCCAAATTTGGGCTTTCGAATACAGAATATTTGAGTCGGAAGGGACCTTAGAGCAGAGAATGTCAGAGTGGGGAGGGATCATAAAACACAGAATGTCAGAAATGGAAGGTCAATAAAATGGAATGAAAGGACTTTAAAACAAAGAATGTCCAAATTGAAAGAGACCATAAAACACAGACCATAATGCTAGAAAGACCCATGGACCACACAACATAAATGATGAAAGAGACCTTAGAGATAGATCATCAAGGCAGGAGGGCTGAGAGTGGGGAGGGGGGATAATTAGGAGAGGTGTCAGAGAACCACCCTGAATCCCTTCTCCTCACCTAGACAGCAGATGACAATGAGTATTCAGATCCCTTTGATGCCCAGCCTGAAGCCCAGTCAGGTGCCCCAGAGCAGCTGCCCGCTGACAACAGCTACATGGAGCCCTATGATGCCCAGCGTGTGGTAACAGGTGAGTGTCCTTGCATTGGAGTGGGTGGGTAATGCCTGCTTCTGCCTGACCTTTGAGGAGCCCTCCCCCAAGTAATCCATTTGTCCTTGAAGCTAGGTCCCTACTAACATTCCTAATCTCCACCCCCCCCCCAGGACCAGGAAGGGAAGCACTCACCACTGACTCATGCATTTGGCCTTCTATTCTCTCTCTACAACAGGGGTGGGGAACCTTAGATCTCAAAGCCACATGTGGCCCTCTAGGTCCTCAAGTGCAACCCCCTTTGACTGAACCCAAACTTCATAGAACAAATCCCCTTAATAAAAGGATTTGGACTCAGTCAAAAAGCCACACCCGAGGATCTAGAAGGCCACATGTGGCCTTGAGGTCAAAGGTTCCACACCCCTGCTCTACAGCTTCTCCCTTCATGCTCCCATCTACCGTGTTTCCCTGATAATAAGCCCTCCCCCCAAAATAAGCCCTATTGAGATTGCTACTGTAGTGAAGGTGATCCCCTGCACTACACGCTACATTACGGTACCCTCTTTATGCACCATCCCGTGTCCTCCCCCCCCCCCCC
>NW_027185782.1:2330348-2334760 GCF_028583685.1 Petaurus breviceps papuanus | reverse complement strand
GCTGCATCCAATCAGAGATGCAGCAGTGAGCGCGTCATCCTGTTCTTCCCCAGTGATTTGCTTATTGAATAAAGGTACATTTTTTGTTCACATTTACCTGTTTATTAAAATTGCTGTCAATGTTCATTAAAATAAGCCCTCCCCTGAAAATAAGCCCTCTGGTGTTTTTCTGTCCAAAAAAATAATAAGACAGTGTCTTATTATCGGGGAAACATGGTATTTCCTTGGCTTTAATTATCTCCTCTATATGAGTGACCCCCAAATCTCCATCTCTGGGCCAGCTTGATCTGCCTCCTGAGCACCAATTCCATATTTCCTAGAAGCCCCAAATTTCAGTTAGAAGGCAGATCCAGTCCAACACACACAGGAACAAAAAAACCCTCTTTCCACTTTACCTGGAATGTCTTTGCTGGAAGATCTCCAGGGAAGGGGAACCCAATGCCTCCTGGGGCAGCCCATTCTGCTTTGGAATCAATCAAAATCTAGAAAGCTTTTCCTGGCATGGAGCCTAATTCAGTTTCTTTGAATCTCCCAACTGTTGCTCCTAATTCTATCTCCTGGGGCAAGGAAAACAAATTCAATCCTCTTTCACAAGAAAGCCTTTCAAATACTTAAAGTTATCATTTTCACCTCCCCTTGACCCAACCAGGTGTACCCTGGAAAAGTTCTTTCAAGTGATTTATCATACAAGGCACCTGGGTGGAAAAATTGATGAAGTATTGGACTTTGAGTCAGGAAGACCTGAGTTCAAATCCTGCCTCAGATACTAGCTATAAGACCCTAAGCAAATCACTTACCCTCTTCTCTCAGTTTTCTCCTTTGTTAAATGGGAATAAGAACAGCTGGGAGGAGGGGAGGCTGTGTGAGGATCAAATGACATAATATAAATAAAACAATTTGCAGACTCTGAAGCACTATATAAATGTGAGATCCTTCAACATCCTTCCTTCCAAATTGCTTCAGCTGATCAATTTGAGGTTCTTCCTCAAATATGGTACCTAGAACTGAATGGAGTACTCCAGAAGAGGGCCAACCAGGGCAGAGTAAAGTGGGCCTGTCACTGCCTGGACACTGTAGCTCTCTTAAGGTAACCCAAGACTGTAGTGTGGGATTTTTTGGATAGCCATGTCACAATGATAAATACTGAGCTCTTGTGGTCCTCTGATACTCTCAGATCTTTTTCAGATAACCTGTTGTCTAATTCTGTCTCTTATATCATGAAATTGTTTGACCCAAAGTATAAGACCTAATATCTTATGAACTCTTACCCTATTAGATAGAGCCCACCACTGAAGCATTTTGAATCCTGTTTGAATCTGTCATCCATGTTAGCTTTCTTTTCCCAAATTAGTGCCATGTACAAATCTGATAAGTGAGCCATCTCTCCATGTTAAACAGCACAAGACCAAGCCCAGATCTCTGGGGTACTCTACTAGAGACTTCCTTCTATATCATCAGACTGTTAATGACTGCTCTCTTTGGCCTGGGCTGGCCATTTGACCAATTCTCAAATCCGTGGAGCTGTCTCATTTAGACAAGTCTCCCTTTTCTTCCTCTTCGGAATTGTTTTTCGTTATATATTTAGAATTTCATTCTTGGCATTTCCCACCCCTCCTGGACTGATATCTCTGCTAGAATTTTAGTCCTTGGGATTCTGGGTCTCCTTTGTGTAAATGCTTTGTCTTGCTGGATGTCTCCTAGAGACTCATTCCCAAACATGTCCAAAACAGAATTCATCATTACCTCCTTGTGCTCCCCTCCCCCCAAGAAAAAACCTTCCTCTCCTTTCACCTTTCCTGTTTCTATTGATGATACTATCAACTAGCCTGTATTTCTTGCTCAAAACCTCAAAATCATCTGGCTCTTTCCCCTCCCTTAGCTTCCACCCTCAGTTAGCTGCCAGCTCTAAACCATTCCATTTCTGCATCTCTTAAAGCCATCCCCTTTCCTTGCTTAACAAAGCAGCAATTACAATTTCCTCCCATTTGGTCTCTTCCTGATTCATCTCTCCTCCCTCCAATGCATTCAACACGAAGCTGGCAAAGTGATGCTCATAAAACTGATCATGTCATCTCCCCTACTCAAAAACTTTCTATGGCTCCCTATTATCTCTAGGATAAAGTACAGATTAATTCCTCAGCCTGGAGTTAAAGGCCTTCCACAATCTGCCCTCAGTCTATCTTCATAGTCTTATTACTCTCCTCACATTGTACATTCCAGCCATGCTGTACTTAACTCCTCGTTGCCCAATTCTTGCCCTATCTTCATGCTCCTCCAGGAATTCACTCAGACCATCACCCGTGAGATGGGGACACACATTCTCTCTCCTGAATGTAGAAATCTTTCTCTTTCTTCAAAGCTCATCTCTGATTCCCCCCCAAATCATGAAGCTTTTCCCCACCCCCAAGTTAAAAGAGTTCCTGCCTTCTTCCAACACAAATGTTCCTGTCCCATTCTTAAACTGACAGTGTTCCTGCTTTCTTCCAATGTTTCGAGAGACCTCTGCTTTCCGGAGGTAGTTGGTAGAGTCTTCCTGTTTTCATTTATCCTCTTGTTCTAATATATCCAGGCATTTTTCTTCTATGATTTCTTGAAATATATTATCCAGGTTCACTTTTTGGTAATATCTTTCCTGTAATCCAGTGATTCTTAAATGATCATTCCTTGATTTGTTTTCTAAGTCAGTTGTTTTTTATATGAGATCCCCTACATTTTCAGATTTTTTTTCAATCTTTTGATTTTGTTTTAGCATTACTTGTCTCATGAAGCTTTTAACTTCTGTTAGGTCCATTCTCATTTTGAAGGAATCTGTTGCTTGGGTAAAGTTTTGTGCTTGTCATGTTAAACTGTTCATTCTCTTTCCAGGGGTCTCCTCCAAAGCTCTCATTTCTTTCCCAATCTTTCCCTCATTGCTCTCATCTATCACATAATTTTAAACTTTTTTTTTTACCACCACCTCCCTCAATTTGCCCTCCCTTCTATCAATTCCCCTCCCTTTCCTTTTCCCTTACTACTTCTCTCCTTTTTCTTTTCCCCTTCCCTTCCAACTGTCTATAGGGCAAGTTAGATTTCTATACCTAAGTATGTTATTCCCTCCTTGAACCAAATCTGATGAAAGTTCAAACAATGTTCATCAACCTCCCTTCTTTACCTGAACTGTAACATGTCTTTGTGCCTCTTCATGTGACATAATTCACCCTTTCCTGCCTCCTCCTTTTTCTCTTCCCCCATTAGAATCTTTTTTTCAATACTTAATTAGGTTTTTTAGCATCACATCAAAATAAACTGAAACCCACCCACTCTGTGTATTTCTCTTCTATATGATGTAATAATGATACAGTTCTCAAGAGTTGTATCATCTTCCCATGTAGGGATGTAAATAATTTGTCCTTATTCAATAACATTTTTCCCCCTTTCTTGTTTACCTTTTTATGCTTCTCTTATAATTTTAAACTTTTTTTAAAAAATGTTTGTTTCATTTATTCAAGGAGTCCTAATTTATCTTGTGGTCAAACATTTTCTTTGAGGCTTTATTTTTATTTATTTATTATTTTTGCTTTTTGGAGGGCAATTGGGGTTAAGTGACTTGCCCGAGTTCACACAGCTAGTTTTTGAGTGGAGTGTTTGAAGCTGGATTTGAACTCAGGTCCTCCTGACTCCAGGGCCTATGCTCTATTCACCACCTAGCTGCCCCTATTTGAGGCTTTATTGACATTTTGAAGTTATTCTCCTCTTCTGGGTTTGTGTCCTGGGCATCCCTGGCATCAATGATCATTCTTTATCTTTGTTTGCTCGTTCTTCCAGTCTTATATCCTGGATTGACACTGTGTTACGACAAAGCTTTGTGCACTTCTGGTGGGATGATGTTGGCTTTGTATTCTTTGGGAATTGAAGGCCATGTTCTCTAAGGATCACAGAGGATGCTTAGCCAGAAAGCTGTAGATTTCTAGTGGACCCTAAGAGGTCATAGCATGGGTGTGATCTGATTGCTGCCCTCCTGGGCTTTCCAGGTTCCGGACCTTGGGTTGAGTCTAGGCCACACTGCTGTAAACTTGTTCCTGAATGGCATTCCAGTAGACTGTAGTTGGCCTGAGCTCCTATCTGGCAGCTAAAAGGTTCAGCAGGTACAGAGTGGTTCAGTTGCTACTTAATCTTGTTCTCGTTCTGCTCTGAGAGAGGTGGACTGCTAAGCTACCGTGTTTCCCCGATAATAAGACCTATCCCAAAAATAAGCTCTCCCCTTACTGTGTAAGATTCCTCTAAAATAAGCCCTCCCCTGAAAATAAGCCCTATTGAGATTGCTACTGTAGTGAAGGTGATCCCCTGTGCTACACGCTACATTATGGTACCCTCTGTATGCACCGGTCCCCCCCCCCCCCCCCCCCCCCCCCCCCCCCCCCCCCCCCCCCCCC
>NW_027185782.1:2310001-2330248 GCF_028583685.1 Petaurus breviceps papuanus | reverse complement strand
CCATTGAGAGCAGTGCCACGGAGGAGAGCTGAGGCAGGACAACATAAGCCCTCCCCTGAAAATAAGCCCTCTGGTGTTTTTCTTTCCAAAAAAATTAATAAGACAGTGTCTTATTATCGGGGAAACACGGTAGTTCACAGCCCTGGGGACCAAATACTCAATTAGGTCCTTCTGGGAGACCCCATGCCTTTGGTCCAGGGTTGTCTTCAACCTGCTGTGAATCCAAAAAACTGCCCTGTGCTGCTCCAATAGTTGGGTTAAGTCTGGGGTTTAGACTAGGATCACAATTCAGTCTGGGAGACCCTGGCCTGCCCTGCCCTGCTGCTTGAGCTCCAGAGATCTGGGGCCAAGGTTCTGGCCTTTCTGGGTGACTCCACCCTGCTGGCCTGGGCCTGGAGCGAGTCTGTGATTTGTTCTGTTGCTGACCTGAAATCTGCTCTAGGTGACTACAGCATTGCCGGTCAGAGTCCTGGGGGCTGAGTCTGCAGCATCTGCACTCCAGGGTCACCTCTGTGACACAGTTCTTGACCTGGTCATTTGCCCATGGGTCTTGGGCTGAAAGAATGGTCCACTGTGGTTACTCCTTAGATTCCCTGATCACTTCTAGGCCTTCTGAGGTCTTTGTTAGAATAGGTGAGGGAGAAATGGGGCTGTTTTGCTCTCTCCTCTGCCATCCTGCCTAGTCTCCACCCAAAGCCCTGTGTCTAGAGCTCTCCCTCAACCCTCTCACTCCCTACCTTGCCAACATGGCAGAGCTCTACAAAAAGACTGTAAGCTACCTGCGGGCATTCTTTTTTTGTCTTTTTGTCTAGGCACATTAAATGTAGAGGGGGCGGAGATAGGGACTAGATCTATGATTTCATAGGAAACTTGGAGGTGAGGAAATTCCCTCTCCCATGCCTCTCAAATGTACAGTAGGTGCTTAATAAATGTCGGTTGAATTAACCCAAACGTAATCACACAGCAGACCTGAAGCTCTATGATACCCCCTATGAGGCTCAGGTGGCAGGGGGCAGCCCAGAGGCTGAAGAGAAGCCCCAGCAGAGCCGCCTCCCCCGGCATGATGAGCGGCCTGCTGAAGAGTATGACCAGCCCTGGGAATGGAAGAAAGATCACATCTCCAGGGCTTTTGCAGGTATTGGCCCCTGGCTCCCCTCAGGCCTCTGAGCAATGCTGGCTTTATTGGCTGGCCCACTTTGGGCCTCTTCCCTTGTCTCCCTTCCCCCACCCCCAACACACACACACACACACACACACACACACACACACACACACACACACACACTCTCTGCCAACCCCGTTCCTTGCTGAATGCTAGAGCAGTGTGTCAACACTTTTCCCGACAGACCTTGCCCTCTGCTAACTCCCATATGTGCTGACTCTGTCCCTCCATTCCGCTATCTGTCCAGGCTAAATCTTCTCCCACTCTAGCCTGTGATTAGTCACTCATCATACTAGTTCCATTTTTAATATATGGAAGCCCTATTCTTCTTAAGCCCTGAGAACATGCCCTAATTCCCACTTCTCTCCCCTCAGCTCCCCTCTCTGAATCCAATGGCCTGTCCCTGTTTTTTGCCTTCACAAAGACCAGTTGGTTAAGTAAAAGCATCCTTTGGTTTCTCTCTGACTGATCCAGTGCAGTTTGAGAATCCTGAATGGGAGCGAGCCCCAACCCTGGCCAAAGAGCTCCGGAGGCCCCCAGCTAAGACCTCAGGCTGGGTAGGGAAGGGGCCCAACCCTGAGGAGCATAGCCCCCAGCCAGCTGAGAGTGTGGACCCAGCCCTGCCCTTGGAGAAGCAGCCGTGAGTGAAGAGACCTAGCCAGGGCCAGGTGGGGGAGGGGTGGAGAATTCAAATGGAGCCCCTTTCAGGAATTCCTTCCTGATTTCCCTCCCCTTGGCAAAAATGACCCCCAGCAGCATTTGGCTTGGATGGTCCCTCTCCAGAGTAACACTTTCTCCATGGTGTTAAGGTCCCTTAGAGATCAAATCCATCTCCCTTGGGTTTTTTGCTGGCAGAAGGAGGGGAAGGTACATGCCCAAGGTCACATGCCAAATTAGAAAGAGAGCTGGGATAAGGACTCATAGTCTAGACTTGAATCTCAAAATTTGAGTATGGGAGGGGAGGACAGAGCAGGGCCTGTCTCTGAGGCCCTGGCCACCTCCCTCCGCTCCCTGTTTCTTTCTGTCCCCCATCAGGTGGTTCCATGGCTCCCTGAGCCGGGCTGAGGCTGAGAGCCTCCTGTCCCTCTGCAGGGAAGGCAGCTACCTTGTCAGGCAGAGTGAGACCAGTCATCCGGACTTCTCTCTGTCCCTCAGGTGAGCCCTGGGTGCTAGTACACTGCCCATACAGGACAACAAACTTAAGGGTCAGACTCTAGTAGGCAGGGAGGACTGGAAGAGGTCACAGGAGGGGGAGGCTTTGGGTTGAGAGGGAGGGACTCCATTTGAATCACGACGACCCAAAAGTGGCCAGCAGACAGGTCAGGCATCTCTCTGCATTTCCAGGTTGGTGCTTGACTGGCAGACATGGTCTGTCCCTAGGTTCCTATTCTAAGCCTCTCCAGCCTGATAGGGGGCTTCAGGAGCCCCACAAGGGGCCAAGAGAATAACGATAATGTCTGCTAGGCTTTTCCTGCTTACTTTGTTTCTCTCTAGAGTGGAGATAGCTATAGGAGCTTTTGAGATCCAGGCCACGCAGGCCATCTGGGCCCCTGAAGAGGAGGGAGATGGTCACATCCTTGAGCCAGGAGTCGTAAGGCTTGGGTTAGGGCCAATTGGGGAGCATGCGGCCTCAAGGCCACATGTAGCCTTCTAGGTCCTCAAGTGTGGCCCTTTGACTAAATCTAAACTTCACAGAATAAATCCCCTTAATAAAAGGATTTTTTCCGTAAAATTTGGATTGAGTCTTGGGTCTGCCCCCGACTCACTGTGACTATGTCTCGGTGACTGACTGATATTAGCTAAACCCTCCCAGAGCTTGGACTCTTGCCTTTTTCTCCTTGGCTCTAGACCCACCCTGGGACCTCCCCCTGACCCCAGGGCCTCCTCTTCATTCCTAGGAGCAGCCAGGGCTACATGCATATGAAATTCACCCGGACAAAGGAGAACAAGTTTGTGCTGGGTCAGCACAGTGGGGTCTTCTCCAGCGTGCCTGAAGTCATACATCACTACAGCATCCGACCACTGCCTGTGCAAGGCACCGAACACCTGGCCCTCCTCCACCCTATCACTGTGCAGATCCCCTGACTGCCTTTGCATAGTGCCTGGGACACACAGCACCGAGAGGTCATCCCTGTGGCCTCATGACCAATTGTCCTTCCGAGGCTGCTGCTGGCCTTGGGCCATGGTACTCCCATCTCAGACAGAATCTCCAAGCTAGAAAAGACCTCAGACCATCTGCTCCAACCTCTCCTCAGCAACATCTCTGACTAGAGGCCAGCCCCTCCTTCAAACTGCCAGCCTCCTGAGCTGGCCCATTTCTAGATGGTTTTTGTTGTTATCTCATTGAAATCTGCCTCCCAGTTCTGGCCTGGGAGACCAACAGAGAACTAGTCTCATCTCTGTCTCATATGCCAGGCCTTCAAATGCTTGGACAATGACTCTCCAAGTTCTATTGTCCAGGTTCAGCATCTACATGTCTTTCAACCGATCATCTCATGTCAGATCTCTAAGCCCATCTCTGTTCTGGTCACCCTCCTGGACCAGCTCCCATTTGTCACTGTCCTGCCTATAATGGGATCCCCAAGCCTGAGACCAGTACTACTGATGAGATCTGACACATACTTGCCTAGCTCTGGACTGATCAATAAAGGTCAAAGGTCAACTTGGCTACAAGGTTACACTGTCCTGCTGACTTAGATTGAGTTCCCCCAGGATTCATTGAGTCCCCATTTCAGTTTCTGCGCCAGTTGCCTGGGAGAAAAAAAGGTGTCCCTAGCTAAAACAAAGACACAGCTCTAGGATTTCCCCCATCCAAGACACAGACCTGGGCTCTGCCCTTGGACACAGAAGCATCTGCTTTAGGCTGGACACAATTTACGTGGAGAAGTTACAGAGGGTGAATGGAAACTCAGGCTTGCCCCCTAACACTTCCCATCCCAGGTTGGAGGAAGCAAATGGTGCAGAATGAGGATAGCCTCATTCCCCAGGCCTGGGTTTTCAGACTCCAAGGGTTTTTCCCACTCTCTCACACCTAATAAATAAGTTATATCTAATTCCTGCATACTGTCATGGGGGAGGAGTGAAGGACAAGAGCTTCTGTTGGGTGGGAGCAGGGTTGGCCCTCCCTGCTGGCATGTGGGAGCCTTTTCAGTCATGCCCTGCCTTGGTTGCTAGCACAGGCAAGGCACTTGGTGGGCAGGATGGTGGGGGATAGCATGGATCTGTCTGACCAAGCTGGAATATGTGTGGATCAACCCCTTCTTCCTTAATCTCCTATCCATTATGTGGGAAAGTCCCACAGTTCAATCCTACTGGGGATGGATGGAAAAACAGTGTGGTGAAAGGAGACTTCCAATGAGAGGGCAGAGACATGGGTTATGGCCTCAGCTGTGCCCTTTTCTTGCTGTGTGATTGGGCAAGTACCTTCCCTCTTATAGACCCCAATCTCCTTATTTTTAAAACAGAAATACTAATAAAATTATTCTATTTTAGAGACAAAAGATAGCATGTTAAACACAGGAAAGTCTGTAGGGATCTTCTAGTCCAATTCTCTCATTTTATAGATAGAGAAACTGAGGCTGAGGGAAGGGAAGTAATTTCTCCAAAGTTACACAGGGATTATGATCAAAAAGCCAAGACTAGAATTTGCGGTCTCATGGGTTGGGGTTGGGAGAAGGGAGGCCATCAGAGAGGGAGTCTAATGGCCTGAAGTCGTGGAGGGTTCCTGGGGCCTGTTTACCGTCCCCAGGCCTCTTGGTCTGCTCTTTCTTAGTCTCTTTCAGGTCCCCTTGGCTCTGCCAACCTTCCTGTATGTCTGTGTCTGTGACAGCGTCAGAGAGGACATCTGTCTCCATGGAAACAGGAAGGGAAGACTGCTCTTAGCTGGTGACACTTCAAGGTGACAGGCAGAGGCTGGAGCAGAAAAGGTTCCATCCTATGGGAGTTTTCAGACCAAGCTATGGGCAGAGAGGGGGCAGGTAGAAGTGAACTATTCTGGCCAGCTGCCCATGCCCCTCTGCTCTCCTCTCTTCTTCCATCTGTGCTGTGAGGGAGGGGGTTAAGAAACAGCTGCAGGAGGCTGACAGTGTGTGTGTGTATGTGTGTGTGTGTGTGTGTGTGTTTTCATGCTGCATACATGGGATGGGAGCTGGGCTATGGGCCAAGTCTATAAAAAATCCTTAGTACAATGATCCTGGTATGCAGGCTGGGGATACCAGGCTGACCTCAGATCTATAGTTTCTCTCGATGGGGCCAAAGGAAGCCCAGTGGATGTGAGGAGTGGGGAATGGAGAGGTCAGTGTTTAAATCACTTGAGGACTGGAAACAGAGACAAGGAACTGTCTCTGCTCCTCCAATATCAGGAAGGTCCCCAGGAAAGGTCACTTTTTTTTCCATCCCACCAATCCACTCAGATATTCCCCTAGAAATGGATTACTCCTTAAGGGCTGTGGGGATGGTGACCCCCATGTATTTCAGTCTTTACCCCATCCCAACTTCAAGATCTCTGTTCCCCAGATTGGTCTTCCTCCAATAACGACCAAGAGCCCCAATTTCTTTAATCCTACCCCCCAAGATCTCAGCCTCCCCAGGTCCCTCAGGAGAGAGTAAATGACTTGTAGAAGGTCCTTTTAGTCAGGTCAGCTAGCTCTTTGGTAAAAATCCTGCCTCCTTTCCCCAGTCTCTCCACTGTGCCCCCTGAACTTGCTTTCACTCTCCAGTCTCCTCCCAGTCTCAGCCACTCAGAATTTAGCTTCACTAGATTCCAGCCCCCCAAATCATAGGTTTTTCATGTTTATCTCAACACCAGCCCACAAATCCCAGTCTCTGCACCTCAGCCCTACTTCACCCTCCAATTTCAGTTTCCACAGATAGCAGCCTCCAAGATCTAAGTCTCCCCCAGTGTCTAACCTCATATCACAATGTCCCCAGCTCCCAATCTCCTCCATTCCAGTCCCAAGAATCTCAGTTTCCTCAGATCCAGACTCTATCCCTTCCCTTTTCCTTCTCAGGATCCCTGGGGTCTTACAGACCATACCCTTCCCTGGCCTCACCAAACAGGAGACTCTGGTTTCTCAATGCTAGGCTTTAGAAGGACTGTTAGAAAACCATATCATTGGGTATTAGGGGTGGGGAAAGGGGCAGAGCAAGTTTGGGTAGTGTTCTAGATGGTCCCCTAGGAGATGATGGAGGTGGTGTATGAGAAGACCGGCTTCAGATTATCTTGGTCCTTTTTTTTTTTTCATTTTATTTTTCAGTCGACAAGCATTTATTTTCTCTACTCCCCCCTCCCCCCATTAAAAAAAAGAAAAAAAACAAACCCTTTGTAACAAATATACGTGTTTAAGCAAAACATTCTTGCGTAGTCCATCTCCAAAAATGTCACCCCAGCTCATCTTTAAGCACCGGCTCCTCCATGGCTTGGCTGAAGAGTCAATCTCCTGCCTTCTGGGAATCTTTAGCCCTCCCTCATTCTCCTGATCTCAGGAAGGCTTACCCCTTCCCCAGCCCCCACTGAGCTGGGCAGAGAAATCCTAGGTTAAGTGGGGGTAGGGTAGGGAGGTGGCTGAGAGGTTGGGTGGGGCTGGGAGAGTTCTAGGGGCCTGTGTCCTCTGGGGTGGGGGCTTGGGGAAACTTGTAGAGTAGATACTCTCTTGTCTCTTCCTCTCTGGTGCACAGGCCAGAGCCTTGCCCTTTTCTGGTGTGGTAGCCTTAGGCTTCCGGTGGTAGGAGAGAACATTGCCATAAAAGTGGTTTCCTGTGGAGAGACACAGGAGATAAAAGTCCAAAGTCCTTTCTCTGGGGCTGATGAGGGGGGAGGGGGATGTGTTTCAATTTCCCAATCATCTTCTCCTGCTCTGGACCATCCCCCCATCTCCAACATCAGGAACATGACCTGTGTGGAATTCAGCTGTCTCTGAGGGTAGAGAATCTCTTTGGGAAGGTGAACTAGGGAGCAGGATGGATTGGATCAGTAAGAAGGAGCTATGGGTCAGGTTGATTCCTAATATACTCACAGAGACTGAGAGGCAGCTTGTGGAGCCTGGACAGGACTCTGGGATGGGGAAATACAAGGGGAACCAATGTGCCCCTAGGGGCTGAACTGATACTGGGGGGAATGCAAGGAGGAAATCATGTGCCTCTGGGGCCTGACTTGGTACTGGGGGAAACCAAGTGCCTCTGGGGCCTAACCTGGTACTGGGGGACTACGTACCAGAGTCTCTGCTTCTGCTAAGGAATCGCCAGATCATTTTTCCCAACACAGTCCCTGATCCCACCGTGACACTTGCCACCAGCAGCCATAAGAGAAGACCTTGAGTAAGACATGGGCAGAAATGATAGGAGATTCCACAGAAAGGCAGTGGAGAGCTTGTGAAGAGAGGAGGGAGGACAATGAGAAACAGAGGTATAGTGGAATGAGCCGTGGGTTAGGAGTCAGGAACTCTGGGTCTAAACCCTCTACCCCTGCTGCTGACTCACTGCAAGACCTTTGGCAAACCTGTGGTTTCTAGGGCCCCTCTGCCTATAGCTCTAACAGCCCATGTTCTTAGGTCCCTCCCAGGCCCAACATTCTCTACTCCAAGGACAATTTGTGTTCTACCTGGGAATGTATAATGATGAGAGCTGAGCTGATTAATAGAGATCATCTCATAGGGAGAAGGGAAGGTCTGAGGACAGGAACAAGGAGAAACTAGGTGGGGACTGCTCCTTACCTGGAAGGCCTTTGATCCAGCTGCTTTTGAAGGAATCTGCAGAGACAGAAATCTCTATAGCTGAGTCTCCCATGGTATAATTCTCTGGAAGGGTTTTGAGTTTTTAATAGTTTTGTTTCTCCCCCTTCCCTTCCCTTCCCTCTGGGGGACAGAACCAGGCCCCTCAGTGCGATCACTGAGGCTCCTTGATCTCAAAGATCCATAATCCATTGGGAAGGGAGTGACACACATAGTTCCTAAGATGGTCATAATGTTAATATGTCTCTGGAAGTTGCTGGGTCCTCCACTCCCATACCCATATCCAGCAAGAAATATAACCCCCCTCCCACCCAAGTTGGGAGGTGATTTCTGTCTCTAGGAAATTCTGGTATGTTTAGCCATCCAAGGCATGTGTATGGAGATCTCAGGACTGAACCTCTATTCCTTACAATTTTTCCAGGGATGCTCTTCCAGGGAATGAGGAAGGGCACCCCTGGCACAATTCCTCTCCCCGCCCCAGTGCAGTTAGATCTGGGAGGGGGTACAGCAGCTGTCAATGTTGGGTCCTTGCCCAGGGGCCAGGCCAGAGCCAACACTGCCTCCTATGTCTCTGCTAATTGGTAATTGGCCCCTCCTAGCAGAATGGAAACTGGTAATTGGTAATTGGCCCCTCCTGGCAGAATGAAAACAGGGTAGGCGTGTGGGTGGCACAGATTGGCACTGGGCCAGCAAACCCATTGAGCTTCAGAAAGCTGGGATATCTGTGGGCGGGTGTCATGGTCTGGCACATAGAAACTCTGGGGACATCACCCGGTGTCCTTTAGGTCCAGGCCAGAGGCTGTGAGAGCCATTTCTGGGAGATGGTGGCGGGGAGGGAGGAGGGAGAAGAGCTAACTGGGAAATCAGCCAAAATAAGCCAGAGGTCTGAGGATGGGGAAGGAGGAGGCAGATAAAAATTTTCCTTGGTAGAATCTTGGCCTAGAAGTCAGGATCCTTGAGCTTTTAGTCTTAGCACTGCTACTAATCTCACATGACCTTGTCACTGCCCATGTGGCCTTGGACAAATCATTTCCTATCTCTGGACTGAGTTTTCTCCTCTGCCAAATAAGAGTGCCATACTCAACTCCCTCTAAGATTCCTTCCAGTCCATTCATTCACTATGTCAACAGACATTTATTAAGCTTGTGTATGATGCCCTATGCTAAGCACTGAAGACACAAAGGCAGATGGGACACATACCTTGCTTATAAGATGCTTAGAATCTAACCATGGAGAAAAATTCTACTAAGATAGTTATGTTATAATAGAGGGTAAGAGAATTACAAAACAGGGCCTGGTGCCTAGGAAGGGCACTGGGATTCGAAGAAACAGGGCCTGGCTTGAATCCCTTGTCTGTGACCTTGGGCCTCTCCAGGCCTAAGGTCATCGGTAAACTGAAGATGTTGAATTCCACAGACACTCAGTGAGCACACTAGGGGCTAGAGATACAAATACAAAACCCAAATAGCTTCTCCTCTCAAGGGGCTTAAATTCTACTGGGCAGGCTGGGAGAAGTTACAACAGGAACAAGATAATAAAATAAAAGGTCATTTGAAGAGGGTGAAGGAGCAAAAAATTGGAAGGATACAAGGAAGGCTTTTCAGAGGAGGTAACACTGAAATGGAATCTTGAAGGAAGAAAAGGATTCTGAGAGACAGTGAGGAGGGCGATAGGGAGTTCCAGATATCTGTGGGAGAACAAGATAGTTAAAGGCACAAAGACAGGGATGGGACATTGAATGCCAACCAGATCTGGAGAGGAACTACTAGTCCAATTTGGCTAGAACATGACATCCATGAAGGGGAGAAATGCAAAAGAAATCTGGGATGGTAGTTTGGATCCAGACTGTGGAGTCTGGCTTAATAAAGGCTATAATATAATATCATACCATATAATATCATCTCATATAATAATAACAAAGTCTCCATAAATGTCTGCTGATGTAGTGAATGAATGAACTGGAAGGGAGCTTTGAGGAAACTGTATTTTATCCAAGAGACAATGGGGAACAACTGAAGATTTTTGAGTGGGTAGTGACATGGTTGTACCTAAGACTGTAGGTTATTTCGGCCCCTGAATGAAGGATGGACCAAAGAGGGAAGAGACTAGAAGCAAGGGAGATAACTAGGAAACTATTAAGATAATCTAGGTGAGAGGTGGCATGGTCTTCCAAGAGATGAAAGATATAGTGAAGATAGAACCCAGGGTGTGCTGGTAAATGTTTAACAATTGACTTTTCCCCCACAGAAAAAAAAAGCTCACATGACACACTTTCAAGTTTAATCAGTATTACTAACACTTTCTCCATCACTTCTTAAAGTTTAAACAATCAACAAAAAAATCAAGTGTTGATTTGTAGAATTTGCCAGTTTTTGAGGTGTAAATAAATGTTCATACTGAAGAACAGCTCTCTGAAGCCAGATCAAGCTGACTCCAGCACAGCCTGGTATTGAATCAACAAGATTTGGTAACCAAGAAGGTAGATGGGAAGAGGGGGGTGGCTGAAAGTTGAGCTCTGCTAATTTCGAAGTGGTGATGGAAAAAGATGTCGTGGAATTCAAGGGTAGAGGGCAGCAATCCTTGGTCAATGACAGAGTTGAGAATATGAAGGAAGGAAAGTAAGGTCAGAGCAAGAATGATGGACAGGAAGAGGATGATAAGATGGAAGGACTAAAGGAGGCTGTGAAGACAAAGAATGGTTGTGCAAAGAGTGAGGGGGAGAAAGAAGGACAGGAGAGGAATTCCAGAGTCTAGCTTCATGGAGCTACCACAGTTTAGGACCATGATGAGATCTAAGTCATGATCATGACCACCTGGATTGTCAGGATGACTCTGCACTCCTCCTCTACACTTCCCTCCTGCCTCCTCCCCCATACCTGAGACTATGAGATGTGTCCCATTGCCTTCAGCTTTCTTAAGTGCTGGGATTTCCATTGTCACATGGCACACATAGCACCCGCTGTCATTAGCATTCACATCACTCAGACTCAGGATGATGGTATTTTCTAAGATCCAGACCAACTTGTCTCTGGACCCCTGTGTAATCTGTTTG
This sequence comes from Petaurus breviceps papuanus, assembly GCF_028583685.1. Taxonomy (NCBI): domain Eukaryota; kingdom Metazoa; phylum Chordata; class Mammalia; order Diprotodontia; family Petauridae; genus Petaurus; species Petaurus breviceps. The sequence continues at coordinate 2,319,306 of NW_027185782.1, read as the reverse complement.
GAGTGCCGACTGATGGGTGTGGACCGGATAAGTTCTTTGCCATCCTTCTTCCACTCTACTCGGAATCGATCCCCTTCGGTCCAGGTGACATTGCATGTCATGTTCACTTTGTCACCTGGAACTACCTCCAGGACTTGAGGCTCCTGCTTCACTTTCAGATTAGTCCCTCCTGAGAGCACTGGGGTGGGGGAAAAGAGAAAGGTCAGGGTTGATGCTGGGGGGACAAAAAGGAGAAAAAGAAAAAGGAAGCAGAAAGTCAAGGCTCAATTCCTCTAGCGAGGCTTCTCTGACCACAGAATCTGAGAGACCGAAGGGACTTCAGAAACCTTACAGAGGCAGACTTGGGACTAGAACCCAGGTCTCCTGACTTCTAGTCCTGGGCATTAGCACTTTCTTTAATCCCTAGTCTCTCCCAACATTCTACATTCTAAGGTCCTTATGAGATTTGACACTGTTCAAAATCTCTCCAACTCCAACATTCTGTTCTGATCCAGTTTTTCTTTCTTTTCCATTTTGGACATTCTCTTTTCTATATTCCAAGAGTCTTTCCAGAACTAATGTTTCATGGTTCAGTTGTTTCTTCATCCCTACTAAGAATATGAAATATCATCCCCATAAATTCAAACAGCGGACAGCTAGCTAGAAACTTGGTACACTCCTCAATTTGAATTTTAGAGGAAGAGCAGAAGAAAGGAGGGCTCCTTCAAGACTCTTTGAGATCCCCATGGTCTGAGAGGACAAGAACCTCAGTTGTCATGGGACAGTGGAGGGTCATGGTCTCTTTGATGACACAGGGAAACTGAGGCTTAAGTGAGCCTCCTAGAGGCAGGGGCTTAGGACTTGGATACTTACCGCCAGACAGCATCAGGAGGAAAAGGTCCATAAAGGGATATCCCATCACTTCTTCCTCCTCAGGCTCCTTCCTACTATCTTCAGGCAGCTCTACTCTCCCTTTCTGCCTATAGAGGCCAATGTGTTTCTCAGAGTAGCTTGCCACCTCTTTCAACCCATACATTCTCTAGATATGACTGATCTGACAGATACCATTTCCTGCCACAATATCTGCCCCTCTCTCTCTAAAGAACTCTGAAATTGATTGCATGACATGAGAAATATTGGCAAAGGGCCACCCTGCATGGCATGCTGTAGCAGCAAGCACCCCAGCGTCCCTAGGGTGGCTGCCAACACAGATTCTTAGATCTGCTTTGATAAAGGAAAGCAACTCAAAATGGGTTAACAAGCTTACTTTAATCAGTCAAACATATTGTTTACCTAGTTCAGGGGAAAAAGGTCAGCACCCTGAACTTCAGAGTATACAGACAGAATTATCAAGACAGAGAAACAGATCAAGTAGACAGTTTCCAAACTGTCCAACTATTACATCCATACCAAATCAATATCTGGGTTTTTCAAAGGGGGGGGCGGGGCTCTCAACAACGGCTTCCCAGAGTTTCATCTGATCAAATCACAGAACACTTCTCGAAGTGAGCCCCCAAAGCAAAGCCTCAAATCAGGGTTTATATAGCCTGCTCCTGGCTCAGAGAATGTAACAACCCTCTTGACCCACTGGCCAATCAAAAAGTATCAATTGAAAAACAAGCTTCCCACCCCAGGCTCCAGGTGCACTTTAGCCTAGGGGCAGGGAAGATCTTTAAATTTGAATTTCTATTACACATGGCTACATCAAAGAAGGCACAGTACTGAGATGCACAAATTTGGAGACTTCTCAACTCCAAATGCTCACTGGACTATTTGTTTCTGAGCTGTGGTAGAGCCTTCCAAGCTCCCAGTGGTCTGATCAGCCACAGCTGGACACTCTATACTTTGACTCCAACATAGTGATGTCATTTTGATCCTCTCTGAGAATGAAGGACAATAATCAGTCAACCAACTGGAGTAGTTTGCCATTTCCTTCTCCAAATCATTTTGACTGATGAGGAAACTGAGGCAAACAGAGTTAATTGACTTGCCCAGGGTCACACAGCTAGTAAGTGTCTGAGGCTGAATTTGAACTCAGGTCCTCCTGCCTCTAGGCCTGATGTTAATCCAATCTACCACTCTGTGAAGAAATCCCCTCTATGGACATCCTGAATGGGGTGGGAAGGGAATCATTCAGTCCCTGCTTGGACATATCAGGAACAGATTGCTCACTGCCACCAAAGCATCCTTTTCCACTATGGGACTGTCCTGATGGTTAGAAAATTCTTTGAACTGAAATCTGTAAAATGCCTTTCCACTGCTATTAGCAAGACAGGTACAATTACGCCATAGGTAACTGGAGAAAGTTCATAAGCTCTTTGCAGAATCACAGGCTCTTAGGGCAGGACTCACATCCACAACATCACAGTAAATGATATGCTTGTGAATCAATTTCCATACCTTTTCTTTCACTCCCACATGGCCACGTTACTTTTATAGACTTGCTTGCACCTCTCCATCATGTCTCCCTTCCCCAGGAAACTCATTATTGGGAAATCACATTAAATTGCAAGATGGAATCTGCCTGGTCCTCCCATCTCATCAGTACTCTCTGACTGGAGGGCAGAGCCATCAACTCCAGGGCCTCTATTTAAAAAGGAGGTTTGACACAGTTTTCCTCCCCATTTCCCAACACCACACTGCTTTACATCATGCTGTTGGGTCAGGTTCTTCTCTCTCTTCTCCCCTTCCCCCAGCGTTTGGCTTCCTTTTGCATGTTGTCTTTTCCCATAGATTAAAAATTCCTTGATGACAGGAACTGTCTTTGCTATTTGTATCTTTATCCCTAGTGCTTAGCACAGTGCTCGGCACATAGTAGGGTCTTGATAAATGTTTATTGACTGACTGAGCCTCACAATAACCCCAGGGGGTAGTTATTACTGACATAATTATCTCTATCTTATAACTGGAGAAACTGAAATTCAGAGAGGTTAAAGTGGTTTAAAATTCATAATCAGATTACTTGCTTATAAGGGTCAGTCAGGCAATCAAAAAACACATAGTAAGTCCTTACTAGGTTCCAGGACCTGTGCTAAGTGTCAGAGATGCAAAGAAAGGTCCCTCCCCCCCCCCCAAAAAAAAAAAAAGTTTTTGCTCTCCAATTTGGAATGATGCCCAAGGGCTATAAGATGTGCATACCCTTTGACTCAGCAATAGGACCTCTAGGGCCGTATCCCAAAGAGATCATACAAGCAGAAAAAGGACCCGTATGTACAAAAAATATTCATAGCAGCTCTTTTTGTGGTGGCAAAGAATTGGAAATCAGGGGGATGCCCATCAATTGGGGAAGGGCTGAACAAGTTGTGGTATATGAATGTAATGGAATACTGCTGTGCTGTAAGAAATGAGGAGCAGACGGACTTTATGATAACTTGGAGAGACTGAGATAAACTGATGCTGAAAGAGGAGAGCAGAACCAGGAGAACTTTGTACACAATTACATCCTATGTGTGACGACTAACTTTGATAGACCGGGCTCCTCTTAGCAATGCAAGGCTATAAGACAACTCCAAAAGACTCATGATGGAAAATGCTATCCACATCCGGAGAAAGAACTACAGAGTCTGACTGCTCTTTTGTGTTTTGTTTTGTCCCTTCTTTCTCATTGTTCACTCCATTGGTTATAATCCTTCTCTACAACTTGACTAATGTTTAGTGTGAAGGTATTTGTAGAATCTATATCGGATTGCATGATGCCATGGGAGAGGAGGGGAGAGGAAAGCGAGGGGGAGAAAATTTGGAACTCAAGGGATTGTGAAACTGAATGTTGTAAACTAAAAATAAATAAATATTTTTTTAAGTGGGGGCAAAAGTTTCTGCTCTCAAGGAGCTCAAGTTTTAAGCTTAAAACTGCACTAAGATTTTAGGACACCCCATGTGTCTTTTAATAGATGCAGCCTCCTTTATCTGTGGTTTTTTATTTGATTCTCACCACAGCCCTGGGAGCTTGGACAGATGTGAAATAGCAATCTAGGTCTTCCCGACTCCGGTCAGCCCAGCACGAAGAGTTTAACAGTAAAGTGTGAGACTCTGTAACCAGCAGTGGTGGGAAGATTTCCGGCAGAGCTAGCATGCTCAGTCCCAGCTGCATAAGCTCATAGGCTGATCTCCTTACAGGCAACAGCAGCTGCTGTGGGGTCTGTCTCCTGACAGGCTTCCAAGAACAGGTGGCCCTCCCCCAAGCCAGGGTTTCAAGAGGCCTTAAAACTCAGCTGAGAAGGCTTCTGCCTTAGAAAACAGCTTTCATTTTACCCGTGAGGCACCTGAAATCCAAAGAAGAAAAGTGATTTGCCCACACGTTACTGGTTGAGTTGGGATTCAAAGCTGAGACTACCAATTGCAAATCCAATTCTCACTCCATTCTGTCCCAGACCAAGGACTCCACACCCTCTGGCCTTAAAGTCCCCTTTACCCCATAGGCCATCTTCCCCTAGCCCCAGATCTTCTGGGAAGCTGGAATCTCAGTCCTGGAAGGAACCTCAGAGATCAGCTAACTCTGGAGCTCTTAATTTGTGTGTTTGTGTTCTGAACTCATTTGGTGGTCTAGTGAAGCCTATGGATCCCTTCTCAGAATTGTGTTTTTAGATACATTAGATAAAATACAGAGAATTACCAAGGAAACCTGTTATCTTGAAATATAATTATCAATATAGTTGTAAAAAAAAAAAAGTTCATGGATCCCAGGTTTAGGATCCCCTTATGTTACAGATGGGAAAATTAGATTCAGAGACTAGAAATCACCTGCCAAGATTACACCAGCAGTAAGTAGCAGAGATTTGTGAACTCTGAAAACAAATAACCAAAGAGTCATAGGTTATACAATTCTGTTAACTCTAAAAATAACAGAGAGCTCACACAGATGATCACAAGCACAGTTAACTCTGAAAAATAAAATAAAAACAAAATAGAATCAAAGTGCTAACAGTGGTCACAAGCAAAATGCTTTATTTAGTTGGAGGAGGGAAGCTAGACACGTGGTAGGGGGATCTAGTAGGAGACCTGCTTTAGTGTGGGCAAATCTCAATAAATATACTAGTGGCTACACAGTGAGCTGTAGCCCTCACAATGAGGGGTACAGCAACAATGAGGCAAGTTTGATTCATAACAGGGCTTCATGACTAGAACATAGGAACTACAGGTGCCTCTCAGAGAACACCTGCTGCTGGTATAAAACAATTCTGAGATTTTGCTGCGACTGAGTTCATTCAGAAGGTGAGCACAAAGAATTGTGGTTATGCCAAGCTCAGGACAGAGCTTGCTTGCTGGGACTAAGTTTTGGAAAACAGGGTTTCTCCTAATAATAATAATAAAAAAAGAGGTGTGGTCTTTGCATGGGGATCCTAACAGATTCAAATTCAGATATTTTTACTCCATGTCTAGGTCTCTTTCTAATACACTATAAGTTGGAAGGACTCTCTCTGATAACTGGGCAAAAACTGGAAAGGAGTCTGGCAGAAATTAGGTTTAGTCCAATGTCTCACACCTACTATAAATTCAATTGGAAGAGAAGCATGTCATTGACCTTTACACTTATGGGTAGAAGATGAATTCTTAACCAAACCAGGCATAGAAGTGATTGCAAAATATAAAATAGATAATTTTGATTATGTGAAATTGAAAGGCTTTCATAGAAACACAAATATTGCATCGAGGGAAAGAGTGGACCAGGAAAAAAAATCTCTACATTAAATACCTCTGATAAAGGTTTGATATCTGTAGAGGGGATATTATGGTATCTTGTTTTGCTCCCACAAAAGTTACTGGGAGATAATCAATCGTTGTGGGGAAATTGATTATCTTATTTTACTAAGATAATGGCCATCCTAGGGCCAGGGGGAACTAGAAAGGTGCAGGCTTGATAAACAGCTCAAACCCGAGAGGTCACACCCCTTCACAAGTATCCTCACTACCACACCTACATAATCTGCATAAAGAGGAATGTAGGGAAATAAAGTGAGGAATTTGGACTAACCCTAACTCTATTTTGCTTTTTTTTTTTTTTTGAATGGGGAAGGCAGGGCAATTGGGGGTTAAGTGACTTGCCCAAGGTCACAGGGCTACTAAGTGTTAAGTGTCTGAGGCCGGATTTGACTCAGGTCCTCCTGACTCCAGGACTGATGCTCTATTCACTTCGGCCCCCTAACTCTAACAGGAAGGACAGACTGTATAACCTCACTCCTGCTTCTGTATTAGTATGGGTATTCCTAGTGTACACCACACCTGATTCCTCACAAGAAGAGTAATAAACTCCTTCCTCTGCCCACTCTGTTTCTGAGTTCTTTCAGTGACAAGGGGTTTGCCGTGTTAAGGGGCATATCTTGTGAATCCTCCTAAGGGCACCCAGGGAAGCAGTGGACAGCAGAAGATCGTCTGGGCTAACTCCCTGACACTGCCCGGGAAGCCTGTGATGCCCACAAGTGTGTTTCTCACAATATCCAAGATACATAGACAATTAACAGAAATATATACAACCAAAAGTCAATCCTCAATAGAGAAATGGTCAGGAGATATAAATAGGTTTTAAAGAGAATTGTGAGCTATTAATACCACATGATAGAATATCCCAAATTATTAATAAGACAAATGAAAATCAAACAACTCTGAGCCTCATACAACAAATTTGTAAAGATGACCAAGCACAACAGCAAACATGATCCCATCACCCTCGGTACTCTCTCCTTCCCTCTGATTGGAGAGATGGAGCCAGGAACTCCCAACTCTCCGTTTAAGAAGAGAATTAAACTCTGAGCATCTCTTTTCTCACCAAGATACATTATTTTAGAGCTTCCCTGAGTTTTCCACCTCCCCCCCCCCACCTTTTTCAGTTTCCTTTTGTGTGTTATCTTCCCCCACTAGACTGTAAGCTCCTTGAGGACAGGACCTGTCTATCTTTTATCACTTATCCCAGTACCTAGCTACTGGTTGTGGGTGGTTAATAAATGTTTATTGATTGATCATTGATGATGCATGCTGAGAAGTCTGGAAAGACAAAGTGAAGTAAACAGAATAAGGGAAACAACAACCAAGGAAATGTCAGCGGATTGAACATCACCACAAACAATAGATTAATGTTTGGAAAGGATAAAGAACAAGCTGGGGGGTGGGGGGAGGTGCGGCTAGGTGGTGCGGTAAATAGAGCACTGGCCCTGGAGTTAGGAGGACCTGAGTTCAAACCCTACCTCACACACTTAACACTTACTAGCCATGTGACCTTGGGCAAGTCACCTCCAATTGCCCTGCCTTCCCTCCTCCAGGGGGAAAAAAAAAGAACAAGCTTGGCCTCCAAAGAACTATCACAAGATGCCTTCCTTCTCATTTGAAGAGGTTGAGAGAGGAATTGTCCTTGGGTAACATTGCATATAGCATCAGATTTTTCTTTTTATGTACTCATTAGTTTAGCCACTTTTCTTTCTCCTCATCCTCTTTAAATTTTTTTTTTTTGTTGAGAGATAGCTCTGGGTAGTAGTGGGGGAGATGCAGAGGGAAATCTAGGTAATATAAAAACAAAATAAAATCACTTAAGATCTAGTTTTTAAATTAGGTGAGTCCTTAAACATATCCAATCAGAAGTAAAAACGCCCTTCAATATCAAGCAATCCAACTCCCTCATTTTATAAATTGGGAAGCTGACTTAGGAGTGAGTACCTTGCTTTGTAATGTGGAAGAGTCAATGGCTGTAGATTTGGGAAGGTCAGGAAAACTGCTCTTCAGTCCTTTAATCAATCAATTAAATCAACCAACTACTCAACTATTTATTGAGATCTTGCTATGGACTAAACTCTGTGTTAGGAATGCAAAGACAAAAAAGAAACAGTTTCTGTTCATTGTATCAGAGGAAACAACATGAATAGAAGCATAAATATATACAAAATATATACAAATTAAATAGGAGGCAGCTAGGTGGATAGAGCCCTGGGCCTGGAGTCAAGAAGATCTGAGTTCAAATGTAGCTTCAGACACTTACTATGTGACCTTGGACAAGTCACTTTAACCCACGGAACCCCTCCAATGTCTTTGCCAAGAAAATGCCAAGAGGGGTGGCTAGATGGTGCAGTGAATAGAGCACTGGCCCTGGAGTTAGGAGGTCCAGAGTTCAAATACAGCCTCAGACACTTAACACTTACTAGCTGTATGACCTTGGGCAAGTCACTTAACCCCAATTGCCCTCCCTTTCCCCTCCAAAAAGCAAAAAAAAAAATGCTATGAACAGTATGATCCACAGGGTCATGAAGAGTTGGACATGACAACTACTGAAAAATACAAAGTAAATAAAAGACAGGGAAGCTAGGTGTTGCAGGGTATAGGGCCCATAGTTAGGAAGATATGAGTTCAAATCCAGCCTCAGACAATTCCTAGCAGTGTGACCCTGGGCAAGTCCTTTAACCCCATTTGCTTCAGTTTCTTCATCTGTAAAATGAGCTGGAGAAGAAAATGGTGAACCACTCTAGTATCTTTGCCAAGAAAACCCAAATTGGGTTAACAAAGTGTTGGACATGACTACAAAACAAGACAAAACAAAAAAAACAAATTAAAAACAAGGCAATGGTGAGTGTTGCTTGGAAGGCATTGGCTACTGAGCCTAGGGGGGGAAAAGGTGCAATGTAGAAGGTGGAGGTGGAGCTGAGTTTTGAAGAAAGCTAGGAAGTCTAACAGACAGTGGTAAGGAGGGGATGCCTATGCAAAGGCAAAGAAAGGGGGAGTGTAATGTCATGTTTGAAGAACAGCAAGAAGACAATTGAAAAAGACCTTTCCTCTCCATTTCTCCCATCTGCAAAACAGAGGCTGAAATAGATAATGAGTTCTCAAAATTTTTAAGTCTCTTAAAATTTTTTGAGGATCCCCTTCCCCAAATAACTTTTGTTGATGTGGGCTACATCTATCGATAGTGAGCATTTTAGAAATAAAAACATCTTAGTATTATTAAGAAAATAGTTTTGACTCCTCAGATGCCCTGAAAGGAAGTCATTCCCACCATATTTTGAAAACCATCTTCCTTTCCCCATTAGATCTCCAAAGTCCATTCCAGCTTAAAATCTATAATCTACTATTTTTTGATCTCTAAGAACCCATTGAGCTCTGCCATTCTATGTCTTAAAGGCCTTCCCACTACCAGCATTCTGAGAACCCTTCTAGCTCTGATGGCCTTGGTTCTATTGTTCCAAGGACCCTTACAGCTTTGATTACATATGTCTGGAGTATTAAGGTCCTTCCAGGTCTGAAATTTCATGTCATGTTGAATTCAACTTAAAAAACCAAAACAAACAAAAAAACCATTGAGGTCATACCGTGTTTCCCCGATAATAAGACACTGTCTTATTAATTTTTTT
>NW_027185782.1:2174935-2309901 GCF_028583685.1 Petaurus breviceps papuanus | reverse complement strand
TTTTCAGGGGAGGGCTTATTTTAATGAACATTGACAGCAATTTTAATAAACAGGTAAATGTGAACAAAAAAAATGTACCTTTATTCAATAATGAATTCAATAAAGAACAGGATGACGCGCTCACTGCTGCAGCTCTGATTGGATGCAGCTCGGAGCGCGTTTGGGGGGGGGGACAGTGCACACAGAGGGTACCATAATGTAGCGTGTAGCGCAGGGGATCACCTTCACTACAGTAGCAATCTCAATAAGGCTTATTTTCTGGGGAGGGCTTATTTTAGAGGAATCTTACACAGTAAGGGGAGGGCTTATTTTCGGGATAGGTCTTATTATCGGGGAAACACGGGTACTATATGTAAGGCACTGTTCTAGGTGCTGGGGATATAAAGACAGAACCAAAATAGAACCTGATCTTAAGAACCTTACTTACATTCTACTGGGAGAATGCAGAGTGTAGGATAATTAGATAGGAGGTAATTTGAGAAGGGAGAGTAACTGGGAAGAGTATGGTGGAGGTAGTGGGAGAAATCAGGTAAGGCTTAGCAGAGCAAATGTTATCTGAGGTATGCTTTGAAGGAAGCTAAGGATCCTAAGATATATAGCTGAGTAAGAAGTGCGTCCCAGGCATAGGTGAGAGCCTTTGCAGAGAAAAAAAGGGAGGAATGTCTAGATCAGGGAAGATCCAGTAAGCCAGGCCAGACTGATGGAATGTAGAGTGAAAGCAGAGGAATAAGATCAGGTTGGAGTCAGATTGTGTCCGATATTCTAAGTTCCTTCCCAGCCCTGATATTAGTTTCCAGGACCCCTCCTTGCTCTGACATTCTACATTCTAGGTTCTAAATGCCCTTACTCTTCCATGAGCCTAGGTCTCCTCCCCAGCCCTGGACTACATTTCCCAAGATGCCTCGGCCTACACGCCTGCGCCGTAGAGGCGGTGATGGAGCGGTGGGGCTGGGGGTGGGAGAGGACCGAAGTCCCAGGCTGGGCGATGGGTTCTGGGCACCTTTGTGCCTAGGGGCGCGCGGCGGCGGCTGCGGCTGCGGCTGCGCGGGGCACACCGGGGCTCCTGCAAGCATCCTGGGCCGGGCGCCATGGGGGATCAGAAGGTAGGGGCGAGGGCCGGGGTGAGGGTGGGGGTGCAGATGGGAGTCGGGGCGGGGCGCGCGCTGCACCAGGTGCTGCAACAGCTTACTCTCTGCCCGGTCCCTGGCTCAGGCGGGCCTGGTGTCCGGCATGGGATGTGGGGTTGCGGGGCCGACAATAGCCGGCAAGGGTCCATGAGGGCTGGCGGGGAGGAGCCCCTTCTACGAATGGACCCAAAGGTCCCCCGCCACCTGGCCTGGAGCAGAGTTGGGGCAGCCCCAGTCCCGCCCACCATGCTGAAGACCCGCATTGCTGCTGCAGCCTAGAAGCTGGACTGGGAGAGGAGGCAACTCCCTCAGCCTGGGGATTAGTCCCTGGTACAGGTTGTCAGCCTCCAGGCTACTCCCTTTCTCCCTTTCCTCCACCTAGCCCCAGCTATTCCCTTCCTCACCCCCCACCCTTTCACACACATCCAGTCTATTGCCTTTCTAAGCTATTCTTCCTCTGGCTTTTCTCTTCACTCCCACCATCACCCCCATCCAGGCTCCTTCCTAGCCAAGTCCAGTTCCCACAATTTCTTGTGTCTTCCTTGAACCCCTGGGTCTTGGGACATGAAAGATATTGGGGGTCATGTGGTCTGGGATGGATTCGTTAGACTTCAGGTGAGGAACGGACATTGTGTCTTGGGTGTTGGCACAGGAGGCGCTGAAGAAGATCATCACGACTCTGGCAGTGAAGAATGAAGAGATACAGAACTTCATCTATGCCCTGAAACAGATGCTGCTGAATGTGGAGGTGGGAGAGATGGGGGAGGGGCAGCCAACTGGGAACAGCTGGAATTCCATGTTCTAAAGCCCTTCCCAGATCCCACTTTCTATGTTCAAGTTTCCTCCCAGCTTTGACATTCTGTGTTCTAAGGGCCTCTCAGCTCCAACATTCATTCTGTGGTCTATGTCAGGGGTGGGGAACCTACAACCTCAAGGCCACTTGTGGCCCTCTAGGTCCTCAAGTGTGGCCCATTGACAGAATCCAAACTTCACAGAACAAATTACCTTAATAAAAGGATTTGTTCTGTAAAACTTGGACTCAGTGGAAAGGCTGCACCCAAGGACCTAGCAAGCCACGTGTGGCCCTGAGGCTGCAGGTTCCCCACCCTGGTCTATGTTCTAGGGGCCCTCCCAGCCCCAGCATTCATCCATCCCATGATCTATATTCCAAGGGCCCTTCAGTTCTGACATTTACTGATCTAAGATTCTAATCCATTCCCCTGTTAGGCCAACTCCAACAAGGTCCAAGAGGACCTGGAGGTGGAGTTCCAGTCACTGTTCTCCCTGCTGGATGAGCTGAAGGAGGGCATGTTGATGAAGATCAAACAGGACCGGGCTAGCCGAATCTATGAGCTCCAGGTGAGTCTGCTCCTTCTGAAAGTAAACTTCCCAGATCTAAGAGAAGAGGCACAAATTAGAAAAGACTGAGAGGGGTGGCTAGATGGCGCAATGAGTAAAAGTGCCGGAGTCAGGAGGACCCAAGTTCAGTTCAGGCCTCAGACACTTAACACCCACACACACCCACACCCACACCCCCCCCCCCACAAACTAACTGTGTAGCCTTGTGCAAGTTACTTAACCCCAATTGCCCTCCAAAAAAAAACGCAAAAAAAAAAAAAAGAAAGAAAGAAAAGACCTAGAGACTTTACTGGGCTCCCTAATCCAGCCATACTCTGCTCCTTCCAGTAGACTTTTGGAAATGCCTCTTCCCTTTGAAGCCTCATTTCCTTTTCGGGGGCTGTGTGTGACCTTTAACAAGTCACGTTTCCTTTCTGAGTCTGTTTTTTCATCTCTAATATGAGACATTTGGGCTAACTTCCTTAGAAGGTCTTTTCCAACTCTAAACTTCTGCTCCTAAGATTCCACCCAAGGCTAAACTTCATTTGCCACTATTTGGACCATAGTACCAGCATTCTAGTGATAATAACCGACGTTTATGTACCATTTGAATGTTAGTGTTTTACAGTTAGGTCCAGATTAATGCAAATGAAGAATCTTCTTCTAATTCATACTATTTGACATTATAATTATTGAAAATTAGTAATTGATTCCAGCCTGTGGTCCTGAAATCAATTTAACCTGTTTTTTTGAGTTAGCATATCAAGCCCAATGGAAAGATGAAATGCAGATTTGAATAATACCCCCACTTCAGGGGATTCAGTATTCACACTAAGCTGGATCTAGCCATACATACATTCTCATTTGATCCTCACAACAACCGTGTGAGATAAGTGATTACAGAAGAGGAAGCTGAGACTGGAGAAATGAAGGGACTTGCCCATGTTCACAGAGCCAGCAAAAGGCAGAGGTGGGACTCCAGTACAGACCTCTCTTGACTTCAAGTCTCATCCTTGTTCTAATCTATTTTTTCTCTAGTCTTTCCCCATCTGAATTCTATACTTCCTTTAAACCTGAACTCAAGCTGTACCTCTTCCAGGGAGCTTTCCCAGCTCCCAAAGCACCCCATGTCAGGCTACTAGATTAGTCTGCCTAATGAGCAGCTCTGGTGACATTCTTCCTCTGCTCAGGGAGCTCTTCCTGCTGACAATGAGAGTCCAATGTCAGCAGCCTGGCATTGGCAGCCCTTTAGACCCTTCCCCCATCTCCCGTTTTCAGCCTTTTCTTTCCCTTGCTCCCTTTTCGCTCCAGCCTGGTCTAGCTTTTCTCTTTCTCCTGAACAGTCAATATAACTATAGTGGAAAGAATGCTGGGTTTGGAGTTGGAAGGCCTGGGTTTGAATTTCAGCCTTACCACTTACTTCCTGGGTGACCTTGAGAAAATTACTTCTTCCCTCTGGTCCTCGGTTTCCTCATTTGTAAAATGGGTGTGGGTGAAATAAATGGCCTATAAGGTCTCCTCCAGCTTTAAATTTATGATCCTATAAAGAAAATTTGACTTTGCTGCCTTTCAAGCCTTCACTATCCCATCACAAAGCTCTGTTAGCTGAAAGGGACCTGAAACTTTATCCAGTCTGAACTGTACTTCATCAGGAGTGACCCAGTGTTCAAACCCATAACAACAGACCTCTAGAACTTCCCCCTCCTGACAGAGCCCATTCTTCTATTAGGATGTTCTAATTGTTAGAAAGTTTTTCCTTATTTGGAACTGAAATCTTTTTCTGCAGCAACCACCCATTGCTCTCCTGTGGTCTTATAATTTGTTAATTGTGTCTAGTGTCCTTCTTGGCTGCATCTCCAAATTCCACCCATCCTGTAAGGTTCAAGCAGCATGGTGTAATATAAATAGTACTGGCTATAGTCTGAGGACTTGAGTTCAAATAAATAGGTGTGGATGATGTGCTTACCAAATCTGCAGATGACCTGTAAAGGTGGGACAGATAGCAAACAAGATGATGACCCAGTCAGGACCTCAGAGGGCAGAATGATGTGCCAAATCTGAAAGGATTAAGGTTAAGAAAATCAACTGCACAAACACAAGATAGGGGAGGTATCTTTTGAAAAGTTTATCTCAAAAAGATCCAGGGGTTCGAGTGGACCACAAGTTCAGTATCAATGGCAGCCAGAGAAATCTGATGTCATCTTGGGCTGTATTAACAAAGACATAGTGTTCAGAGTAAGGGAGGTGATAGTCTCACTGTCTTATGCTCTGCTTAGGCCCTATTTGGAGAATTATGTTTAGTTTGGGGGCACTAATAAGCTGGAGTGAATTTAGAGGAAGCTGATTCTGATAGTGAGGGGAATTAAAATCCCCTCCAAAAGATGGAAGGATCAGATGAAGGAACTTGGATGTGTAGCCTGAAGGCGAGATATAGGATGACTTTCTTCAGGCATTGGGAGTGCTGTCACCTAGAAGAGAGACTGAGATTAATTCTGCTTGGTACAGAAGTGGCAGGAAGGCAGGAGGGGAATGTAGTACAGAAAAAAAAATCATGGGTCAAGTTGCTGAGAGACAGAGTTAAGCTTTATAGAAAGAAATTTCCTAGTAATAAGTGCCCCAAGTATAAGGTGCTAGCTTAGGAAAAAGCCCTCCCTTTAGGGTGGTCTTCAAGCAGATTGTAGATGATTACTTTTCAGAGACCTCTCCGACAGGATTTCTTTTCAGCTACGGGCTGGATGCGTTGACCTCTGAAGTGCCTTACACCACTGAGATTTTGTGATTCTATGAATCTTGGCTCTGCCACTTACTATGTGACCTGGGCAAATAAACTTCTACAAGCCTCAGTTTCCTTATCTGTAAAATGTAGACGTTGGCTCACTTTATTTGTGGAGACCTCTATTAAATCTTTACTGTGTGATAGATACTGTACTAGAACCTGGGCATACAAAGACAAAAGTGGAATAATCCTTGCCTTTGCAGAGTTTATAGTCTAGTGGGGGTGGCAAGTGGGTTATAATATACATGTAAAGATAAATAAAAAATGGATATTAGAGAATTTGGGGAGCAAGGCACTCAGCTTGGGGGTCCAGAAAGGATAGCCCTTTCTTTGGATCCTTGAGTAAAACATTAAGGAAAACCTTCCTTCTTCCCCTTTCTTCCTGGCTGTCCTGCTCAGTGGGCCCCAAAGCTGGGAGGTCCCTTTGCATGGCCCCTTCTCCATTTCTGTGGCTCCTTGTTGCCCAGCACAAAGCCTGGCCCTGGGCATGGGGACACTTCAGGGCTTGCTTGACTGACATTGCATCTTCTGCCCCATCTCTTCCCCTCAGAACCAGCTAGCAGCCTGCACCAAGGCTCTGGAGAGCTCTGAGGAGCTTCTGGAAACGGCCAACCAGACTCTGCAGGGAGCAGACAACCAGGATTTCCCACAGGTTTGGGACCATCACTTGCGGTTAGCTGGGGAGAGTCTTGGTGGGTAGGGTTGTCCAAGGAGAAGGCTAGGGACCAGGCCTTGTATGGGTCAATAACAGTGATGAAAACAACACTAACAGCATTAACCGACATTAAGAAATCACTTCCAGGCTTGCAAAGGGCTTTACATCCATGGTTGCTGTTGTCATTTGTTTGGTCTGACTATTGGTGTGACCCCATTTGGGGTTTTCTTGGCAAGGATACTGGGGTGCTTGGCCATTTCCTTCTCCAACTCATTATGCAGATGAGCAAATAGGCAAACAGGGTGAAGTGACTTACCCAGGGTCACACCTCTAGTGAGTATCCAAGGTCAGATTTGAATTCATGAAAATGAGTCTTTCTGACTCCAGGCCCAGTGTTCTATCCACTGCACCACCTAGCTGCCCTGCTTATATGGGCAGGTATTTCATCATAGCCTTTCCTTGGCATTTTAAGTGCTTTCCTTTCAACCTGAGATACAGGCTGTATAAGTTACTGTTGCCAATGAACTGAGGCTGAAAGAGGGGAAGTTACTAAGCCAAGGTCATACAATCAGATATACTTGAGCTAGGATTCACACCCAGGCCTCCCAGCTCATTTTTTCCCCACCATAAAATGTAGAAGTTTATTAAACAAAAGTAACCCCTGGGTTGGTGGCTCTAGGAGGCAGGTTTGGAGACTGTGGGAGGACGGGAGATGGAGAAGACTGTAAAATGATGGTGTTGGACTAGAAGGCCTCTGAGGCCCCTTACAGCCCAACATCTGTGACTTTAATCAAGGGATTGAAGCCATGCAGAATCTCCCACGAGACCCTGTTCCCTTTGTCAGCATGAGTTAGGGGAAGGAGCCCTGGATTTGAGGCTTGGTGCTGGAACTTCCTACCAGGGTAACTGAGTAAATCATTTCCCCTCCATTTCCTCATCTGTAAAATGGGATTAGCAGTATCTGCAGCACCCATGGCACTATTCTGAGGAAAGCTCTTTGTAAAACACTCAGACGTGGGGATTGTTATTTTCTTTGATTCCTCCAACAAGCTCATACTGTTCATCAGAAGCCAGCGAGAGAAAGGCAAAATCAGCTCTATCCTCCAAGGGCATAAATTCTACTGGAAGATACAAAAGAACATAAATAAGCGGACACAGATGAACACAAAGAAAATTCTTTCTTCCTTCTCTGCTCCCCTGAGATCTCCATGAGGGAGTGTCACTCATTTCCATATCTCTCAGCACCTAACATGTGCTGTATACAGTAGGCACTTAATAAATGCTTGTTGGATTGAGTCAAACATTTTTTAAGTGTCTGCTGTATGCAGGGCCCTGTACCCAATGCTGTGGATACATAGATGAAAAACAAGTCCTCTACCCTTAAGGAACTTCTAGTCAAACACACACATATACGCATATACAAATATACAATATATTGTATTGTATACACATATACAAATGATAACGTGATTTAGATCTTCCTCACATGATCTGAGAAGCGACTGGCCTCTAACAATGCAGATCACAACCCACGCCTGTTCTCTGTTCTGTGCCATTATTGCCCATGTTTCCCCTAGGCTCAGTAGAAGGGGTCCCCCTGTGGTGCTGGGGGAGCCTTCCCTGCTTCTCTTGATATTGTAAGGATGCACGTGGAGCCTGTCGTCCTGAGCCTTCACGTCTCTATTTCCAGCGCGTACATTACTTCCCTGATGGCATTGTTTGTCCTGATTTTTCTTCTCATTTCCTTCGTTGATGCACCTGCTCTCCCTCACGATGCACCTCCCCCTGCCTTTGTGCGTTATTTCTTTTACCTTTTTGGAGACCTCAGTGTAACATCACTCACAGCCATGCAGCGCAGTCCCAAGGGAGTTCAGGCCGAGGCCTGGGGACCTCAGGGACGGGGAGGGGAAGTCAGGGAAGGCCTCGGAAAGAAGAAGCCGACTACATCTGAGCTGGGTCTTGAAGGAGCAGCTTATGACCTCAAGGCCTTGCCAGTCTGGTAGGGGGGTAAGACACAGATACAAATAATTCACATAAAATTTAAAGGGTCTTATCTGTGTGTTATTGGGTAAAGAGTAGGGCAGAGAGCGTAGAATTTGAAGTCAAAAGTCTTGGGTTTGAATCCTGTCTCTGCTGCTTACTATCTTTGGGCAAGTCACATAACTTCTCTGGGCCTCAATTTCCTCATCTGTAAAATGAGGGGGTTGGACCAGATGATCTCTGACCTTGCTTTCAGTTCTAAAGCCTATGAATTTCCTCCATTTCTTCCCTCTTTTTCTCTCCCCTTCTCCTTCCCCACCTTTCTAGTGGAAACAGGGAAACAGGAAGCCTGGGTTTGAGGCTTCAGCAGCTCTCCTGCTAACTTACTGTGTGACATTGGGTAAATTCCATCTCCTCTCTGGGCCTTGGTTTCCCCTCTATAAAATGAGGGGTCGGATGGATGGATTAGGTGATCTCTGAAGGCTCATTTTGCTCAGAAAGTCTGACTCTTCCCCTCTCCTTCCTTCTTCCAGGCTGCCAAACAGATAAAGGACAGGTAAGATTGCCCTACTTGTGGTAGTAATGCCCACTGGAGGATGTTCACCCCACCCCCCTGCAATTGGGTATCTCAAGGAAGGCCCCTTACCCCCCAGCCTCCAGGCCAGTATCAGTCCAGAGATGAGGTGGAAGTTCAGTGGGACCCAAAGGATTTAGAATTTGGAAGGGACCTTAGCAATCACTTACCAAAAGGCCTCTGTTTTACAGTGAAGAAAATGGAATCCTTGTGAGGTTAAGTGACTTGCTCAAAATCCCACCAAAAGTCAGCAAATAGGCTCAGCCTCTAGTTCGGTCCTCTGACTAAAATTCAGGGTTTCCAACTCTCAAGGGAGGGCAGGATTCTCTGAAGGGAGGAGAAAGAACCCTCCATTTCCCCTACCCATAGTTCCTGGTGGGTCCTGGGATGCTAGACCCTCCAAATGAGCCCAGCCCTTCCCCCCTGCAGTGTTACC
Source organism: Petaurus breviceps papuanus (assembly GCF_028583685.1). Classification (NCBI taxonomy): domain Eukaryota; kingdom Metazoa; phylum Chordata; class Mammalia; order Diprotodontia; family Petauridae; genus Petaurus; species Petaurus breviceps. The sequence continues at coordinate 2,301,015 of NW_027185782.1, read as the reverse complement.
ATGGCCCCGGCATTCCGGCTCTCCCTGAAAGCGAAGGTCAGTGACAACATGAGCCACCTCATGGTGGACTTTGCCCAGGAGCGGCGTCTCTTGCAGGCCCTCAAGTTTCTACCAGGTGAGGAGTGATATTGGGGACTGGCATGTAGCCTGGGATCTATGGGAGGCAAAGGAGAGGACTAGAATAAATGGCAGAAATTTGAGAAGGCCAGACTTCTCAGCTGGCAGGTCCCAGGGTCCAAGCTCAAAGGGGAAGTTGACCCCTGATGCCCCCTCTCCTTTCCAGTGCCTAGTGCCCCCGAGATTGACCTCGGAGAGTCCCTGGTGGCAGATAACTGTGTGACGCTGGTATGGCGGATGCCGGATGAGGACAGCAAGATCGACCACTATGTGTTAGAATATCGGCGCACCAACTTTGAGGGCCCGCCTCGGCTCAAGGAAGACCAGCCCTGGATGGTGATTGAGGGCATCAGGCAGACCGAGTACACGCTGTCTGGTGAGCAGATGATCCCCTCCTGCAGGGCAGAACAGATGCAGTTCTCTATTCCATCTGTCCCCAGGCTCTAGCGGACCCTGGGTTGGAGGTCAGGGGACTCCACCATTGACTTAGTACAAATCCTTCCTCTCTCTTGGCCTCAGTTTTCCCATCTGCAAAATAAGACCGTTGGACTAACTGATCCCAAAGGACTCCTCCAGCTCTGTCATTCTGTGAACTTTAGAATTGTTCATACTCAGTATTATGACTTCCTGAATGTGCTAATTAGTAGTAATATTATTTTAAGCCGTGGTAATGCTTCATATTTGCAGTAGTAGCAATAACAATACTGACTAGTACAAATTGTTTTTTGAAGGGGCAGCTAGGTGGCGCAGTGAGTAAAGCGCCGGCCAGGAGTCAGGAGGACCCGAGTTCGGTTCTGGCCTCAGACACTTAACACCCACACAAAAAAACTAGCCATGTAACCTTGGGCAAGTTACTTAACCCCAACTGCCCTCCAAAAGGCAAAAAAATATTTTATTTTTGAATGGGGGAATGTAGGGCAATTGGGGGTTAAGTGACTCGCCCAAGGTCACACAGCTAATTTGTGTGTGTGTGTGTCAAGTGTCTGAGGCTGGATTTAAACTCAGGTCCTTCTGACTCCAGGGCCGGTGCTCTATTCACTGCACCACCTAGCTGCCCTGAGTAGTACAAATGTTAACAGAAGTAATAATAATATTTATATATGGTGCTTTAAAGTTTGCAAAACACTGACAAATATTTCGTTTTAACCTCACAACTACCCTGGGAAGTAGGTGCTATTATTATCCCCATTTTACATATGAGGAAACTGAAGCAAACAGAGGTAATTTGCCCAAAGTCACCGAACTAATAGGTGTCTGAGGTAGAATTTGAACTCAGGTCTTCACCACTCAATTTTAGTGCTCCATCTACTGCACCACCTAGCCCTGGTGATAAGGTTATATGATATAATCAATCAGTGTACATTTATTAAGCCCCTACTATGTTCCAGGCACTAGGGAAAACAAAAGAAGAGAAAAAACAGTCCCTGCCCTCAGGGTGCTTATAATCCAATTGGGGAGACAACATGTAGATAAGTACATACAGAGCTATGTACAAGTTCAGGCATTTCAGTTGGTTCTGACTCTGTGACCCCATTTGGGGTTTTCTTGGCAAAGATACTGGAGTGGTTTGCCACTTCCTTCTTCAGATCATTTTACAGATAAGGAAACTGAGTGACTTGTCTGGGATCAGACAGCTCGTAAGTGTCTGAGGCTGGATTTGAACCCATGTCTTCCTCATTCCAGGCCTGGTGCTCTATACAGGATAAATAGAAAATGATTAACGGGGAAAAGACGTTGGAATTAAGAAGGATTGGGAAAGGCTTCCTGTAGACGGTGGCATTTTAATCAGAATGTAAAGGAAGCAAAGCAGGTCAGTGGAGTGGAGGAAGGGAGCTGGTCCAGGAATGGGGAACAGCCAGAGAGAATGCCCAGAGCAGAGAGATGGAGGGTCTTGGTCATGGAACAGCCAGGAAGCCAGTGCCACTGGACTGAAGAGTATGATGCAGACAGGAAGGTGTGAGAAGAGTGGGAAAGGTCTGAAGGGAGTTGAATGTCCAGCAGAGCATTTTGTATCGGATCCTGCAGGCAGTGGGAAGCCACTGAAATTTATTGGGGAGGGGGTCTCAATTCCATTGGATTGGCACTTTAGGAAAGTCACTTCAGTTACTGAATGGAGGTTGTAATTTGAGGAGAGACTTGAGACAGGCAGACCCCGCTCAGGCTACTGTAATCATCCACGTGTGAGGTGACAAAGGCCTGCACCAGAGGAGAGAAGGGAGCATATATGGGAGATGCTGCAAAGGGGAAATCAGCAGGCCTTAAACATAGGAGTGGGGCGGGGTGAGAGACAATGGGGAATCCAGGATGACTCCAAGATTGTGATCCTGAGGGACTGGGAGGAAGGTGAACTGCCTTCTGCAGTAATAGGGAAGGCGGGGGGAAGGGTTTAGGGGGAAAGATAATCGATTCTGTTTTGGATGTAGTCAGCTTCACCTATCTACTGGACATCCAATTTGAGATGTCTGAAAGGCATTGGAGGTCAGCAGAGAGATTGAGGTAGGATGGGTAAATTACAGAATCATGGAAACTGATGAGATCACCAAATGAGGTAGTATATGGGGAGAAGAGAAGAAGGCCTACGATGGAACCTTGAAGGACACCGAGGGCTAGAGGGTGTGAACTGGAAGAGAATCCAGCAGAGGAGACAGAGAAGGAGAGGTCAGATCCCTAGGAAGAAAACCAAGAGAAAGTAGTGCCCCGAAAACCTAGAGAGAAATGAGTATTAAGGAGAGAGTGATCAGCAGTGTCAAAGGCTGTGGAGAGGTCAAGGAGAAGGAAGATTAAGAAAAGGACATAGGACCTAGAAGCTGAGAGATCATTAGTAACTTTGGAGAGAGCAGTTTTGGTGGAGTCAGGCCAGAAGACCGATTGTAAGAGATTAAAAAAAGAATGAGAGGAGAGAAAGTAGATAGCCTTTTGGGAGAAATTTAGCTACAAAGAACCAAAGAGACAGAGAAAAATAGTTAGTAGGATCAAGTGAGGGGTTTTAGTTTTGTTTTGTTTTTAGGACAGGGGAGACATGGGCATATTTGTATGCAGTAAGGAGTGAGCTAGTAGGGAAGGAGAGACTGAAAATAAGTGATAGTATAGAAACACAAGGACCAATCTTTTGGAAGGAACGTGGTGGAATTGGGATCACTTGAACAAATATGAGAGTTGGCCATGTTAAGGATTGGATGCCAAGCTGACCTTGTAGCCAGGAAGGTCGGGAGTCATCTCACCTCTGACATGCTGCCTCTGTGAGGCTGCACCAGTCATTTCACTTCTCAGGGGTCTAGACAACCCTCTGAGTTTATAAACTGAAGAGAAGGTGTTGACCATGAGCAGAGGGGGCTTCCTTATTGGGAGATTCCTATCTCATTGGTCCAGGCCTAATTTTCAGTAATGTAACTGATATTCCATAAGGGGCCACTTCATAGTGTGACTTCATGCTAAGGGAAGTAGTAATGCCATTCTACTGGGTTTAGGATTGTTATTTTAGGGCTATCCAGTATCAGTACTTGGAAGTATGGCTAATAATTTTAGAGTTATTTAGTATTAAGCATCCTCATTCTTAGTAAGATCATAACATTTTAGAGTTGGAAGGTTAACTCAGAGATTGTCTCGTTCTGTTGTTCCCATTTAGTGATTGTTCACCATGATGGGCCAAGGGCTTCCCACTCAAAACATTTCATGACAATTTAAGAAGAAAATAACTGCAGATTATAGTAATCTTATGAGGTCTTGCTGGATTACTTCTTTTTTTTAAACTTTTTTTATTTTTCTATTTTTTTAGTTTACATCATTTCCACAAGATTTTGAGTTTCAAATTTTCTCCCCATTTTCCCCCTACTTACCATCCCCAAACAGCAATCCCACTGAATATCCCCTCCCCCAATCTGCTCTGTCCCATATCTTCCCCCAACCCCCTCCAACTTTCCAGTAGGGCACAGGGGATCTCTATGCCCCAGTGCCTTAATATCTTATTTCCCAGTTACATGTAAAATAATAATAATATATTTTAAACATTTGATTTTAAACCTTTGAATTCCAGATTCTTTTCCTACCTCCCTTATCACCCACCCTTACTGGGAAGATAAGCAATTCATTATAGGTTGAACATGTGTAGCTATGCAAACCATTTCCATAGTGGATATATTGTGAAAGACTGACTATATTTCCCTCCATCCTATCCCACCCCACTTGTTCTATTCTCTAGTTTGATCCTGTCCTTTTTCAAAAGTGTGTGCTTCCAACTTCCCTCCTTGCCCAGCCTGCCCTCCCTTCTATCATCCCCACTCGTGTCCCCTTCCCCCCTACTCTTCTGTAGGGTGATACCCTATTTAGTGTGGATGTTATTCCCTCCCTAAGCCAAATTCAATGAGAATAAGGTTGACTCATTCCTTTTTTGCCTTCCTGTTCTTCTCCATTGTAACAGTTTTCCCTTGCCTCTTCTATATGAGATAATTTACCCAATTCTATCTCTCCCCATCTCCTCTTATTATATTCCTCTCTCACCTCTTAATTTCACTTCTTAAGTATCATCCCTTCTTATTCAACTGGTCCTGTGCCCTCTGTCTATGTATACCTGTACACATACATACACATAGCCACATATGTATTCTTACGCCCATATACCCTCCTATATAGACATATATATATATATGTATGTATACATATTACATATTATATGTGTATATATATATATACACACACACACATACACACACATACATTTCTATTCCCATCAACTATTCTCATACTGAGAAAAGTTTCATAAGTTACAATCATCATTTTTCCATGTAGGAATGTAAATAGTTCAACTCCGATAAGTTCCTTATGATTTCTTTTCCCTGTTTACCTTCTCATGCTTCTCTTGCTTCTTGTGTCTGAATGTCAAATTTTCTATTCAACTCTGGTTTTTTCATCAAGAATGCTTGAAAGTTCTCTATTCCATTGAATGATCATATTTTCCCCTGAAACATGATACTCAGTTTTGCTGGGTAGGTGATCCTTGGTTTTAATCCCAACTCCTTTGACCTCTGGAATATCATATTCCAAGCCCTTTGATCCCTCAGTGTAGAAGCTTCCAGATCCTGTATTATCCTGATTGTGTTTCCACAGTATTCAAATTGTTTCTTCCTGACTGCTTGTAATATTTTCTCCTTGATCTGGGAATTCCAGAACCTGGCTATAATATTCCTAGGAGTTTTCTTTTTGGGATCTTTTTCAGGTGATGGGTGGATTCTTTCAACCTCTATTTTGCCCTCTGGTTCTAAAACATCAGGGCAGTTTTCCTTGAGAATTTCTTGAAGGATGATTTCTAGGTTCTGTTTTTGATCATGGCTTTCAGGTAGCCCAATAATTTTTAAATTATCTCTCCTAGATCTATTTTCCAGGTCAGTGGTTTTTCCAATGAGATATTTCACATTGCCTTCTATTTTTTCATTTGTTTGGATCTGTTTAATAGTATCTTGATTTCTCATAAAGTCACTAGCTTCCATTTGTTCCAATCTAATTCTGAAGGAATGATTCTCTTCAGTGAGCTTTTGAGATTATTTTTCCATCTGGCAAATTCAACTTTTTAAGGCATTCTTCTCTTCATTGGCTTTTTGAGCCTCTTTTGCCATTTGAGTTAGTCTATTTTTTAAGGTGTTATTTTCTTCAGTCAGGTTGTTGACTGTCATTTCATACTTTTCTTGCATCATTCTCATTTCTCTTCCCAATTTTTCCTCTGCTTCTCTTATTTGGTTTTTAAAAACCTTCTTAAGCTCCTCTATGGCCTGTAAGCAGCTTATTCTTTTCTTGGAAGCTTCTGGTGCAGGAGTTCTGACTTTGTTGTCTTCCTCCTGTTCCATGCCCCAATCCTTTTTTTGTCCCCAAAAAAGGAATCCAAAGTTGGACCACTCTGCTTGCCTTGCTTCCTCTGCTTGCTTATGTTGCCACTCAGTTATTTGACTTGAGCTTTTTGCCACAGTAGAACTCTGGTACCTGAGTGGGAAGCTTTGTCCCAATTGTTAGGGTTTTCTCAGATGCTGGAGCTATTAGTTGGCTGCTCTCTCAGAAGCCTCCACACACTCTGGCACACTGTTCATGCACCCCAGGAACCCCACCCTAGACAGTGAACCAAATCCAAGCAGGTTAAAGCAAGAGTGATTACCCCTCAGACAGTTGCTTAGTCCCCCTACAATCTGCAGACCCAGAGCTCTGAAGCAGCCATGTGGCAGTGGCTGCACTGCCACCGGGCCTCAGCTGCTTCTTGCCCCAGGGGCAAAGGCTGGACCACACTCCCAAACTCCCAGGTCCCAAAGTCCACACTGCACTGACCTCTCACTTTGTCCTTAGCATCTATGGGTTAATAATTCTGGAAACTATCACAGCTGCTGGTGTTCTGAAGTCCCTCCGGCTGATGGCTGGATGTGGCCACCCTAAGGCTAAAACCTCACGCGGGGCTGGGCTTGGTTCCCAGAGTGCTGTGCTGGCTGCTTCCTGCTGGCCAGCCAGGCTGTCTTCAGTGGGACGTTAGCTTCTCTGTGTCATTTTGTGGATTCTGTAGCTCCAAAGTTTGTTTAGCATCATTTTTTACATGAATTGGAGGAGGTAGGAGCAGGAGCCCCAGGGAAGTCCTGTTTCTACTCTGCCATCTTGACTCCACCCCCCTGGATTACTTCTTTTAATTCTGAAAGAATGTCCCACATAAAAGATTCATAATTATTTTATAGAGTTTTACAATTTTATATCTTCTAGAATTTTTATAATTATAGGTAGAATGACATTTTATATTTCATAGTTATAGCACAAGCTTTAATTTGGAACTGTTTGGACAAAAGTTATCTTTCTAGTTATTATAAGCACTTAATTAATAAAAGAATCTTATAAGTAATATATTCAATTACCCTGTGAGTTCACAACACCTTGTTGCTGTTGTTGAAAAGGGTTAATGGAAAATACCTCCAAAACTTTGGGATGGGCAACACTGATCTAGTCCAGCACCCTCATTTTGCACATGAAAAAAGCTGAGGTATGAAGAAGTTGAATGATTTGGCCAAAGTCTATTGGTAGAGAGCTTAGATTCAAACTCAGGTCATCTGACTCCACATCCAGTGACCTTTCCATTATATAAGAATGCCTGCTGGCCTCAGTGTTAAGGTTAGTAGCAACAGGAGGAAAATAAGGGGTGCAGGGGGTGGGGGGAGAGGGAGAGAGAGACAGAGAGAGGAGAAGGGAGAAAGAAAGGAAGAAGGAAAGAAGAAAGAAAGGAAGTAAGAAAGGAAAAATGAGAAAAAGAAAGGGAATGGAAAGAGAAAAAGAAAGGGGAAAGGAAGGGGAAAGTAAGAAAGATAAAGAAAGAAAGGAAAGGAGGAAAGAAGGAAGGAAAGAATGAGGGGGAAAAGGAAGGAAGGAAAGAAGACAACTCAGTATTCTTAGCACTTTGGGTGTTAACTCAGTAGTACTTGTAGTTGTAGCTTGACCCACTGTTAGCATTGTTACTTAGAGAACGAATTTATTCCTTGGGGTACTGCAGTTTTATTTCTCACCAAGAAGTTATAATTATTATTGTGAGATATCTGTGGCTTCCTTTTAGGTCTGAAATTTGATATGAAATACATGAACTTTCGAGTAAGAGCCTGCAACAAGGCAGTGGCTGGAGAGTTCTCAGAACCTGTCACACTGGAAACCACAGGTAAGCAACTCCCTTCCTGTTCTTCTCTTTCCCCTCCTTTGAACCTTCTTTAAGAGCTTTAGACTCCCAGTTCTAAGGGCAACCTTGGGGTCATTCAGTTCCATCTTCCTGAGAAGACTTGCCCCAGGGAGGGTCCCTGCCTGCCTTTATGAACAGACACTTTCCACAGTGAAGAGGCAGTGACCAGTGGCCAACTAGCAGCCCAGGAAAGGGTCTAACTTCACTGTTTTGCACTGTAGTTTAAGCTTATTCCCTCTAGTGACCCTTGGTATATAGTATAATAACTTGTATTTTTGTAATGCTTCAGTGAAAATATTATTGATCCATTTAAGAGATGAGCTAAGAGGCTCAGAACATCTGTCCTTCCTCACCGTCACCTTCCTCTCCTCTTCAGTGATTTGAAGATTGTGAGTTTTTAGCACTATTGCTGACCTGCTGCTCTTTGGCTAAAGTGTCTCTGGCTCTGGGCTCTCACGGAGCTCCAGGTAGGGGGTTGAGGCTACCCCAGATGACATGGTTTGTGCCTCTTGACAGCTTTCATGTTCCGATTGGATGCCACGACATGCCACCAGAACTTGCGGGTGGAAGAGTTATCGGTGGAATGGGATGCCATGGGGGGGAAAGTTCAGGACATCAAGGCTCGAGAAAAAGACAGCAAGGGTCGGACTGCTTCTCCAGTCAACTCCCCAGCCAGGTAATCCCTCTCCTCTCCCTGGAGTCCCAAGGTCTAAGGGACTGACACAGCCCTGCCTTTGGGAAGCTCCCAGTTTGGAAGGGGCAGAATGTAAGGCAAATACCTGGAAAACTTGCAACAAGCATCATTGTTGCATGGAAGAGACCGTAGGTTTTTGAAGACTGTGCCAGTGAAGTTCTATCAAACTGGACAGACTTTAGGTCTTCTTTCTAAGGGCCAGCCTCTCTCAGCAGTGGAGAAGCTCAGCACCAGTAGGCTGACCAAGGTCAGTCCAGCTAAGAAAAATTTCCCAATGACCTTTGGTCCTCTACTGCCCTCTTGTGCTTCCACAGAGACAGTGACAGAAATAGGTGGGAGAGGGTATGAAGAATCTACTCTGAATTTGAGATCCTTGCCCAATGTCCCATGAGTTGACATGCCACTGGAGGAAATTAATTATATCAAATTGACACATTCACTATGAACCAAACCATAAGGAAAAAAGGAAGTTAAAGCCAAATTGAAGGATGTCTCTCAAGGTTTTCCTTGAAGTGGTAATATTAACAAAGCATTTTGCATGTCCTGTCTCAATTTATCCTTGATGATTTGTCCTTAATAACTCTGTGATGTAAGTTATTCTCATTTTACAGATGGGAAAACTGAGGCTGAGAGAGGTTAAATGACTTGCCCAGGATCACAAAGCTCATAAGTGACTGAGTCAGGATTAAAACCTGGGGCCTTCCTGACTCCAAGTCCAGCGCCCTATCCCTTGTTCCACCTCATCACTTTAAGAAGCAAAAAGTTAATTTTATTGTGATTCCAAAGGCAACAGAAGCATCATTTCATGAGACAGTTGATCCCCTTGCATTACAGTGCTTATGATGAGTGTTTGCAAAAAGACCACCATCAGAATAATTTCGGCATCTGGAAAGAATAGGGAAGTAGAGAAATTCTAACACAAAAACCCAAACTCGATAAGATCCTCCCTATTAAAACAATGTGTGCTTTAATACTTGGTGGCTCCATTGAGGAAGTGGGTATAAGGAAAGATGATGACAAACAGGTTAGGAAATATAGCTCAAGACTAAATACACAATAGAGGCCAATTTGGAGCTTCATAGCTCTATATTTATGAACAATTTCTTCAGGACAGTGTTCCAGAGGCAATAATCATGGAGAGCACCGAAAAATATCACCCAAAATGAAATCAACTTAGTCTTAACAGAGAGAAAACAATTGGTTACCATGTGGGAGTCATTTCCAAATCAGATCTCTGTGGACAATCAAACCATTGACTAGTCAATAGTAGTTAGCATTTATATAGTGCTTACTATTGGCCAGGCATTGTGCTAAATGCTTTGCAATTATCTCATTTGATCCTCATGACAACCCTGGGAAATAGGTGCTATCAAGATCCCCATTTTATAGATGAGGAAACTGAGGCAGGGAGAGTTAAGTGACTTGCCCAGGGTCACATAGCTAGTAAATGTCTGAGGCCAAATTTGAACTCAGGTCTTCCCAGCTTCAGGCCTAGTGCTCCATTCACCGTGCCACCTAGCTGCAAAGGTCAAATTATATACTAAATTAAAGGAAAGTCTAAACATGGGATGTGGCATGTAATTAAAACAGTCTGAACTGGACCTATTTAAATAAGCTATTTGTACCCTAGACTGGGAAATGGATTCTAGAGTATTGTGTTGCCCATGTAGGTTATGTATGTTCACATAGGTTGTCTAATTCAGCTCATGGAGAAGTATGGGCAGATAACCCTGAAATCTTTCCCACCCTTCTCCCAGGAAGACTATGATTTCCTACCAAGAGTGGAAGATGAGGTTAGAATGAGAATCATGATGCTGCCTTTCTGTTCTCTTCTTAGTGGGAGTTCTCAACTAGACCTATATCTGTCCCACTAAACATTGCTGGTCTAGGGGAACAGTTTTTAGGTTCAAATCACTATTTCTTATATGGGAGGGTACCCCAGGCTTAGGGTGTCTAGGTGCACAGTGGATAGCGTGCTGGGCCTAGAATCAGGAAGACTCATCTTCATGAGTTCAAATCTGGCCTCAGACATTAACTAGCTGTGGACCTGGGAAAGTCATTTCACCCTGTTTGCCTCAGCCACCTCAAATGTAAAATGAGCTAGAGAAGGAAATGACAAACCGCATCTTTGTCAAGCAAACCCCAAATGGGGTCATGAAGAGTTGGGCATGCCTGCAAAACAATTGAACAGCAACACAAAAAAACCCAGGCATATGCCCAAAAGCTTGACTTTTCCCACCAAGTGCTAATTACTCAAAAAGACTGTCACAAATAGTGAATAAATGGCAAATAAACGCATTCAAGCAAATAGAATATGGGAATTGGCTTCCTACCGATTAGAATATATCAGCAAATACACAAAAGTGAATGAGTTTTTCAGATGGGAGTCAGATGAAATCTTGTTTTACCCAAGGGGAAATTCTCAAAGGCTCGAGGCAAGCTGGAACAGACATGTTGAGGAGCCAGCTTTCCCTCCCTATCTGCCTTCCAAATTCTACCTCTCCTCATGGCAAGTTGGATCCCAGAAGAGTCTAGAGTACCATATATCCTCTGTCAAGGAAATGAAGAATTTCTCTCCTCTCCAATACTTTTTTTTTTTTTGCTTTTTGGAGGGGGAAGTGACTTGCCCAAGGTCACATGGCTAGTAAATATTAAGTGTCTGAGTCTGGATTTGAACTCAGGTCCTCCTGACTCCAGGGCCAGTGATCTATTCACTGCACCACCTAGCTGCCCCTCTCTCCAGTACTCTTCATGAACTCTTCCCTTCACACAAGGCACACAGCATCCAGTAATCATTTTCTCCACCAGATTGGAGAGTCTTATGCAAAATTCTCCAGGCTTGAAACCCAGGTTACAGAATAAAAGGACATTGCCACAGATTATCACCAGTCCTTAGGAAGTTTAGCTGATGCCAACTGCCAAACAGAAAAACCAAAAGAACCTAAAACTGCCTTGGCCAGTTTATCATTTGATCTCCTGGTCAAGTAGAGAGAGATGAGAGTCAAGGACAAGAATGGATTAGAACATAAACGTGTTTGTGAAATTGGACAGATTGTGATGGAAGACTGAGCAGAATCCCCTCAAAACCCTGAGCAACAAGCAAGTTTACAGTTTGACAAGAGACCCAGATAAATCAGGTGACTCCTAGATCATTTGATGATGAAATTCAAAAGAGGATAAGGAATAGGAAAAAATGGGAAAAAAAAAAACCTGAAGATTTCTGTAAGAAACGATTTTCTTCTTCAGTGACAGTGGCATCACCACCACATTTGGCCACTCTTATAATAGACCCTGTGCTGTATGAACAAGTAGAAATGGCCGTAAAATTCAAAGACATGGCGTCTACATTAGATGTTCCAGAGATGATTCCATTTTAAAGGCACCGATGATTTGATTCGCAGGAGGGATAAATAAATGTTTAGGAAAAATCACAGCTATTGTTGCTATTTTTAAAAAAAAGACCATCAAGAAAATATTCTAACTGCTAACCTATCAGCTTGTTTTCCCATCTCTGTGAGATCCTAATGAGAATAAACTACACATGCATCAATCAAAGCATCCCTGATGAAAGGAGTAGACAGGCTTTCCATAAGTGATATTCCATCCGTATTGTCATGAAATCAACTGAAAGGTGCAGAGACTACAAGGTCCTGTTGGGTTTATTGTGTGTTGATTATTTAAAAAGTAAAATTTAATTGAATGCATAAAATGGCGCCTTCAACTCAGTTCACCAAGAGTTTAAGTGCCTCCTATTGTGCCAAGCCACTGTGCCACAAAGATAAACGTGAAATTGTCCCTGGCTTCAAGGCTACCCTCCAACGAGGTGCCTTTTCCATATATGTCAAAACCATGCAAAAGTCCCTAAAATCATAACGGAGATAACCCATCCTCTGATTATCACTATCCAGCAAAGCCCAGACATCTGTCCGCTCAGTGAAGGTGTTTACTACCATCATGCGGGATGTCCAACACAGAGTCTGAATGGAGAAGGGATTCTGTTATGGGTGGTAAGGTGGTTTTGATGCTTCTGTTTGTGAATGATGTTGTACTGATTGCCTCAAATCCCAGAACACTGCAGAGCTCCTATAGGAGATAGACAGTCACTCAGGGGGAATTGTGTATCAGGTAAGATATATGTAAAGTGCCTAGCACAGTGTCTGACAAATAATTGGCACTTAATGAATACTTGCTCCCCTGCCATATAAGAGTCTGGTTTAACTATCCATACAGAATAAGCCAAGTGGATGAAAAACACCTATTGTCCAATCTATGACACGCTTTTAAATGGATTACCCATAGAGTTGGGCCTTTCATCTTGGACTGCTCCCAGAATTGAATAGGAGTGTGGACTGTGTTGCATCAAGAAATTGAACAGCATTTATAATGACCCCAAGCTTCTTCCTGAAGCAAAGGCCCATGAATTTTTTTAACACCGATGTTCTTCCATTAATACTCCTTGGCTTCAAGTTCATAGACTAGCCCAGTCTGAAGAATTAAAGTTGCCATTCCCACAAAAGAGAGTCAGTCAGTGGGCAAAAATAGGCTGGAGCATGTCACTGATGAACAACTGCTCATGGCATAAAAGATGTCATCAGAGACTGCGATGGCCAGAAAAGGAGGTGGGCCAGTCATGGAGTGAGAGTGAGGCATAACACAACAGTAGCCTGTGATGTCAGCATTGGTACCCACATTATCTCATGCAATCTGAATGAGGCCCCAGCATGTCACATGGACCCCTTCCTTGTGGAGGATTGATGAAAGATAATGGACAAGGGCATAAGAAGGCATGGATGGATTGTGATTGATCTCTACCACTGGAGGGATGAAGACTCACCTAACTGAGGTCATAGGTCCACTGAAATGCTGAGGATGACAGCAGTATGCAGCAGCATTGTTAGTAGTGCATTAGTGTTAAAGGGTAACATTTTTAAAATAAATTTTTATTTCTGTTTTTCATGTTTTACATTATCATAGTTTTTCCCAGTATCCCCTCCTTCCCTGCTCAGAGAGCCATTCCATATAAGTAATAGTATTTTACAGGAAAGGAAGAAAGAGAGAAAAAAAGAGAAAGAAATAACACAATTGATCATTGCATTTGAAAAAGTCCAAAAACATGTGCATTGGACACCACCTGTGGACCTCCTACTTCCATGAAGGGATGGGTAGGGAACGTCCTCCCTAGCTCTTAATTTGAGTCATGCTTGATCTTTATAAATAGGCTAGTATTATTAGCAAAGGTGGCTGTAAGCTCCTGTATCTGGATGGAAACTCAGTTGGACTAGAGATGAATGGAGGAGCGAGGTAGGGGAGGAAGAACTGCCCATTCACCTGAACCTGCTTAATGTTCACAGATGTGCCCAGTCTCCCAAGAGGATGCCCTCCGGGAGGGGAGGCCGAGACCGATTTACCGCTGAGTCCTACACTGTGCTGGGTAAGATGGAGGTGACGTGGGGCTAGAGGGATGGAGGCAGAGGGAGAGGGCCATGTGGCCAGGGAAACTGAGGGACTCCTTAGTGGGGCAGGTTCTGGGAACAGTACCCAAGAGCCTGGAGTTGGGCCTCTTTCTGCCTCTCCTTCAAGGCTCTCACGTGAGTCCTGGAGAGAGTGAGATGGGGGCTTGGGACCTTATGGATGGGAGAGACATATGTGGGAGGGTGATGTCAGCAGGACTCCAGGGGCTTTGTAGGGAGCTGAGGGAGGAGTGGGAGACCTGAGGCTCTCTGGACAAGCTCATCCTGCCCTCCCTCTGTTATTCTTTAGGAGACACCCTCATTGATGGTGGGGAGCATTACTGGGAGGTACGCTATGACCGAGACAGCAAGGCCTTTGCAGCAGGTGTTGCCTACCGCAGCCTGGGCCGATTTGACCAGCTGGGCAAGACGCCGGCCTCCTGGTGCCTGCACCTGAATAACTGGCTGCAGGTCAGCTTCACAGCCAAGCATAATAACAAGGCCCGGACGCTGGATGTGCCTCTGCCGGACTGCATTGGGGTCCACTGTGACTTCCACAAAGGTGGGGGGCCTTCCTGGCCTATCCCCCTCTGCTGGGTCTGTTGTCCCTCTCCCTGTCCCTCCCCCAAATATGACCCTTCTTCCCCAGCCCCCTCCCCCTTTTGGTTTCCCTGTCCTGCTGTCCACCTCCCCTTCTGTCTGACCCATCTGTCTGTCTGCCTGCAGGGGTCCTGTCCTTCTACAATGCCCGAACCAAGCAGCTGCTTCACACTTTCAAGGCCAAATTCAACCAGCCACTGTTGCCGGCCTTCATGGTGAGGGGGAAAGGGCTCCCAGCCTCTGCAGTCTGTGCTCAGTGTGTCTGTCTGACCCCCCAATCCCCTCTGGACTTTTTCCATTTCTCCTTCTGAGCCCCAACTGCCCCATGATCCCTCTAGTCCCTGACCCTCAGCTCTTTTGCTGCCTCCCTGTCCCACAATCTCTTATCCCTCACCTTCACATGAATCAGTTAGATCCCTTTCTGATTATTTTGAGCCCTTCCCCCAGCTTCACCCATCCTCCACTCTGAGCTTCTCCACCCCCTCAGCCCCTCCTACTGTAGCCTCTCCCTCTTTGACATCATCCTGACTCCCTGAGAGGCTGCACCCGGGGCATCTTTCATTCTCAACCTATGGCCCTTACAGGTGTGGTGTGGAAGCTTCCAGGTGTCCTCTGGCCTTCAGGTGCCCAGCTCGGTGCGGTGCCTGCAGAAGCGGAACAGTGCCACCAGCAGCTCCAATGCCAGCCTTACCTAGACTGTCTTGTCCTGCCCCAGGCTGCTGCTCCTGCCCATTCGTGACCACCTCGGGCTTAAAAAGGGCCAACTTCTGCCCTGAGCCTTGGGGTGTCCCTAGGGCCATGACCTCAGAGAGTGGACTTGCTGGCTACTCTGCTCTCCCTAACCTCCCCTCGACTCAAATCCCTATCTGAAGGTGATGTGAAGCCCACAGCAGCCTCTGAACCCTGAAAGGGGTAGTCCCCAGGGTGGCTCTGGCAGTCCCCTCCCTTCAGTTACCTCTTCTCACAACAAATGCTGCTTTGGGCCTTAACACTAGACTGGGAGTCCAGAACTAGGGCATGGAAGGGTGGGCTAGGGCTGGATTCATTCTCCTTCTCTTCCCTCCCACCCCCATCCCCCAATTAAAATGAAACACACCTGGCTAGGCCCATGTGGTGGTCATTTCAGACCTGGGTTGAGGACTCAGGGCCTTAAGGGTCTAAACTCCTGTCTCCCTAAAACTGGGTGAGTGGGGAGAAACTGGAGCCCTGGCCACAAGAGACAGAAACTGGAGGTGTCTCAGGTCCAGAACCCCGGGGCAGAACCCAGGCTTCTTCCACTGCACTGAGACAGAAATTGAAAAACTCTGCTCCTGACCCATGGTGATCCTGGGCAAGTCACTGTCCCTCTCTGTGCCTCAGTTTCCTGATTGGTAAAATTGGTTTTAAAAAAGAAAGGCTTTGAACCAGATGATCCCCTGGCTCCCTTCCAGCCCTGACATTCCATGTTCTTTGTTCTAAGGGCTCTTTCAGCTGTGATAGTCTGGGTTCTCAGGCGCCTACTGCCCTAGCAGGCTATACTGGGTGTTTTAAGGGTCCTTTTAGCTCTGATGCCTGTTTTCTAAGGCCTCTCTTGACTTAAAATTCTTCATTGACTCTTCTAGAGGCCTGTTCCCCTCCCCACCCCAGACACCCAGGTGTGCATGCAGACGCTCCCCTTGCAGGAGGCCTTGTATCATGACCAAGCCACACTGCCAGGATCATTGTGTTCCTTTAGCTTTAATATCCAAGTTGGGGGGGTGGGGCGGCGCGGGGAGAGACATCCCTAGAGGAGGTCCGGCTCAAGAGAGGCCCCACCCGCTAAAGGGCTAACACTAGGGGGAGTAGCAAGAGGAAGCACAGGCAGCATCCCCTGGGGTCAGGGCCCAAAGGAGGGCCTGGCCATGCTCATCCTAAGGCCTTGTCCTTGGTGCTGGTCCGTGTCACTTCTCTAGGTTGGCTCTTCTCTGCTGCAGCTTTCTTTCCAGCTCCTCAGTAATATCTGCCCAGCCAAAGGAAAGCAGAGTACTGTTGGTGTCTCCCCCCAAATCTGGCCCCTCTCCCACCTCCGTACTCTTGCCCACCATATCCCTCACCTGTGGAGATGGACATGCCAAAAGGAACCTTTGGCTGGGAAGAGCCTGGGGCAGCTTTTTTGGGGCCAGCAAGGCCTTTAGGCTCTGGGAAGGACAGAGGGAGGAAGAAGAGGCAGTTGAGGGTTCAGCTTGCTGGAGATCACCCAATGAAGGGGTGAGAAAGGTTCAGGCAGCACACCCCTACCTGTCTTGGTCTTGTGGGGCACAGGTGGCACTCTGGGCAGTGGCTTCCCTTGTTTCTTGGGTTTGGGGCCAGCTAGTGGGCGTAGAGGCAGTGCTGGGAGAGAGGGAGAACAGAGAGGCAAGAACAGACCTTAGACACTACCCAGTCCTCATCTGACAGATGAGGAAACTGAGGCCTAGAGAAGGAGACTTGCCCAAGGTCACAGTGGCAGTAAGCTGCCAAGCTGGGATTCAAACCCATGTCTCTTGACGCTACATTCAGAGTTCTTTTAACTGTACAATATGACAAATTCTATAATAACCGGTAACGAGGATGATGATATGAACCTCACAAACTTGCTGCACTTTCATTATGACAACCATGTGAGGGAGACGGGAAGCCTAATTATACTCATTTTATATATGAGGAAAGCTAGGCCAAGAGAAGAGGTGACTTGTCCAAGGCCACCCAGTTCAGTGGCACAAGCGGGACTCCAGCCTAGTGCTAGTGGCCATCCAGCACAGCCAGGAATGGGGGAGGAGAGGTAGCCCTGGTTCCCCACCCTTTTCCTTGTCCCCCTCCCCCAACCCCACCCAGAGCAGCTGTTCCTTCTCACCAGGAGCCTTCAGGCGGCAGAACTGGGCCACTTCTGTGGGAGGGTGACAAGGATGGCCAGGACCAAGGTACAGAGGGAGAGGTCTGTGTTAGCTAAGGCCTCCCCAGAGTTGTCCCTCTTCCCTACCCGCCCTGGGCTTAGGGGCCCCTCACCATCTTCATTCACATATTGGGCTGTGGGCTCATCACTGATGGGGATAATGTAGTTCTCATCCTGAGCAGGCACAGGTGGCAAAGGTGTGGACACCCAGGGGGGCTTGCCTGGAACAGGCAGCTGCTGACTCGGCTTAGCATCTCCTAAAGAGAGAGAAGGACCCGGGGGCTGAAATGTACCTAAGTGGAGGGAAGGAGCAAGTGTTTCTCTAGACACGTAAAAAATTCTCAGAATGGTTTACCTAAAAATCGCCTACTCTCATCTTACAGAGAAGGAGACTGACAGCCCCAGGGAAAATGACCAGTGTCAGGGCCAGGATCTGCATGCAGAGCTATAATCTTTCATTCCATTAGGTTTTTTCTACTAGCCCACACTCCCATGAGTCTTTATGTGTGTGCCTATGTTCGCATGTGCACCCATGTCTAATACTTGTGTATCCTTAAATATCTAACCATAGTTCACTACAATAGTAGCTGGACTCCTTCCAAAGCTCTTTCTTCCCAATAACCCTGAAAAAGAGGCAGGGCAGAAACTATTATCCCCATTCTACAGATAAGGAAATAGAGGGTTAGGGAAGGAATGTAGCTACTCAGAGTCACAGCTTTTAAATTGGAGTTAAGACTCAAACCTAAGCCTACTGATTGCTAATCCTAGGCCCTTTCTGCTATACTGAGCTGCCTGCTAACACACATTTATGTGTCTGTGTGCATACATGTATGTTTGCAGTTAAATGGATGTGTGTTTAGAGATAATAAAAGCAGCTCCCATTTCCATAATGCTTCAAGGTTTACAGAGTATTTTTGTCAAAACCCAAGGAACCAGGTAGAGCTAAATATCACTCATTAGCTGTATTTTATTGAGGAGAAAACAATTTGCCCCTGGTCATCCAACTAGTAGGGTAGGATTGGAACTTGGGTCTCCTGACTCCAAGAACAGCACTCAAGCATATGGGGCTCCTGACTGCCTCTTTCCAGATCTTCCCCCAGCCCCCAGAAATGGTGACATCTCCCTATTTTGAGCCCCACCCTGAAAATGTGTCTGTAATTCCTTTCAGTGTCTTCTCATACTGTGCTTTCAACTGTAATTGTGTCTCTGTCTTATTCCCCAATCCCTTCCCCTACTCTCATGCCTAGGCTCAGCTCCTAGAGGGCAGGAGCTTATTGTCTTAGTGACTGGAGCCCACCCCAAGGATCTGCATTTAGTAAGTGTGAACAAATGTATTTAAATGAAAGAATGAATGCTTGCATCTGTGAGTGTGTTTCAATGTCATGTGTGTTTTGTACATAGAATCATAAAATGTTAGAGCAAGAACAGCACACTGAGGTCACCTGGTGCAATCTCTTCCTCTTACTGCACCCCAGAGAGGGTCCAAGGTCACACAGGAAGGAAGTGACCTGGAGCCCACTGAACTGTCACTTACCTGTTGTTTCCACTACAGCTCCCGACTTCCCACTACAGGGCATTTTAAGGGGGCAGGAATCTCTTTGGAAAGGGATTCCATTTATATACAGGCTGGACTATTTCTGAGTCTCAGATTCTTTCTCTGAAGTCATGGAGATCTGGACACTGGTCCCACCTCTGCCTTTGTGTTTTTGCACAAAGTCCCTCTTCTCTCTGGGCTTTCTTTATTCCACCCACTTACACATTAGAGATAATAATAATCCCACCGTGGGCTGGAGTCACATAGGGAGTCCAATGAGACAAAGGTTGGGAAAGTGTTTTGGAAAGTATGAGGCACCTGAGTCAGATGGAAAGGATGATGACAGTTGCTGGGGTGTCCCCATATCCCTGTCTTTTGTAGGGAAGGGGGGAGGGGAGGGCTATCACCTGGCACCCGGGGGACTGGAGGCTTGGGGGCTGTCCATGTGCTCTCTCCATTCTCCTGGTTGGCCTCCACAAACCCTAGAATAGAGAGAGGGGCCAGGAGAGGCGAGAGGAAGGGCAGGAAGCCATGTCAGAGCCCACTCACTGCACAAAAGAGGGGAGGGAGGACATCTAGCTAGCCTTTTAACACCTGAGAGCTTTGGGATTCGTTAGCAGGCCCGGACCCAGGAGCTGGAGATCCTAACCCGCCTGCTCCTCGTGACCCCCAGACCTACCTAAGACCTTCTCATAGTCCTCATCGGGGTAGAAGGGGACCAAAGCCCCCTTGGTGTTGGAGACAAAGTAGCTCACTACATCATGGAGAGAAGAGCAGGAGATCTGGGAGAAGAGAGGGAGTCAGGGGCAGGCAGCGTCCCCCGCCCCGCTCCTTCCAAGGGATTACCCTGGACCCCGAAGAAGATGGGACGCCCAGGGAATTTCAAAAGTAAAGAACCTAAGGCCCCGCCCCCAGCAGTGGAAGCTGCTCCGGGGCCCCGCCCCTGTCCGCGAAGCCCCCGCCCACCAGGGCTTTCACGGTTTCCCAGGCTCCGCCCACCTCCCGGTTGGGTCCCAAGCCCTGCCCCCTTAGACGTGGCTCCTCGCTCACCGGCTCCTCCACGTCGATGACGTAGCCAAGGCCCTCGCTCTTCACCTTGTAGTGCCTCACCACCTCGGCCCTGCAAGAGCAGCGGCACGCGCCCTCGGATCACTGACCCTGCCCCCTCTATTCCTCCGACCCCCTTATTGGGGGGGCGGGGACTGTCGGC
Source organism: Petaurus breviceps papuanus (assembly GCF_028583685.1). Taxonomy (NCBI): domain Eukaryota; kingdom Metazoa; phylum Chordata; class Mammalia; order Diprotodontia; family Petauridae; genus Petaurus; species Petaurus breviceps. Next base: position 2,280,839 of record NW_027185782.1, on the reverse strand, counting down.
TTCTGGCCCCGCCCCCGACGCGGCGAACCTGGACAAGCGGACTGGCCACGCCCCCTACCTCCAGCTCCTCCTCCTGTTCCCATTTGCGATTTGACAGCGGGTGGGATGGCCAGGCTTGGCCCCGCCCCCTGCTCCTACTTACCCATTGAGCATCTGGCGGGTGGTGACCGAGAAGCCTCCAGAGCGGTCGCTCCCCGGCCGCAGTAGCATGTTCCCGCAGTCCGGGTACCTCTCCAGGAGCAGCTGCGCCTCCACCCGGCTCACATTCAGGAAGCAGCTTTTTGGGATGGTGAGGAGGAGGACAGGCAGTCACCTCCCGCCCCACCCCTCTGAAGCTCCGCCCCACCGGGGTGATCTTAGACGAGTAATTTAGTAAAAATATAGCTAACGTTTACATAACTTTTAGATAATGCTTTAAGAATTGCAAAGCACTTTACATGCAAACCACTTTCATTTGAAACTCAGCTCTGGGAGGCGAGTAGTATTGTTACTCCCATTCTACACATGAGGAAACTGAGGCAATTAAATGATTCCCCCAGGGTCACAAGCTAAACACTTGTCTGAGGCTGGATAGGAACTCAGGTGTTGGGGAGCTTCGCTCTGTCACCTAGCTCAGGGCCCCAGTTCCTCATCTATAAAATGAGATGGCCCCCGAGCTTCAAAGCAGCTGCTATCACCGGTCTCAGCACAATAAGCCCTATGCCCCTAGTTCAGCTCTGAGCCCTGCCCCCAGCCCCTTACCAGATGCCCAGTTCCGCAGTTCTCCTAGCCCTGTACCCGTCTGAGCCCTGCCCTCCTCTCTCCCATGCCAAATTCCCGTTATTCTAGACTCATAAGAGTTTTTACACGGAGAAAGGCTTCCCCCACTCCTCACAGCCTTGTTAATTTAAAAACTAAAACCCCCTCATTTTACAGATGGGAAAACTACCTCAGAAGTGAAGGATTTGCCCAGACCTCATAGAGTCAGTGCCAGAGCTGGGACAAGATCAGGTCTCTCATCTCCCAGTTCTGGGTTGGCCCTCCCTCCTGCTGCTAATCACATTCCCCAAATTGTGGGTTCAGCTCCTGGACAGGAGGGGCCCAGGGCCCATGAGGACTAAGTTCCTCCTTCACAGGGCATTAAAATTCATGCCCTTAACTCTTGCTTGCCTCTGGCTTTCACCTCTCTTTGGTAGCCTAGAACCTGCCAACCATGACCCTGGCTGCCCCCGGGGCAAGGAGACTCACGAGGGCTTCTCCTGGGCTCTGCGATCCTTTTCCTTGGTCAGAGCCTCAGCCATCATGTATTTGTGTCCTGGCAGCAGGGTCAGGTTGGATGGGACCTTAAGCTGCAATTCAATTCAATGTAGGCTTACTGGGCCACTCTCCCAACTCCCCTCTCCCTAAATGGGTCGCATTATAGGGTTCCGGAAGGGGGAGGAGCAAAAGGCAAGAGGAAGGAGCTAGTTCATGGAAGAAGTCCAGCCCTGAGATCTTCAGAGGAGAAGGAGCTGGACTAAGACGTTGGATTCAGAGGGCAGGGGGCCTTCCATGCCAGACCCAGAAGAGTAGATTTTGTCCTGGGGACAGAGTAGGACAGCATGGGCCCTAGAACCTCAGTCCCAGCTAGGAAGGGAGGGAAAGGGGGATGGTAGAAGAGAAGAGGAGGGAAGTCTCACCTCCACCACTGTCATGATGAAACCCTTCCACATCTCTCGAGACTCCAGGCTGTCTACCTGCAAACAGGAACTAGGAGGGGGCTGGTGGCTAGGGGCTGTATCCCCTTCCTGATTCCAGCCCCAGGGAAGCCTTTACCTTGAATCTGATCTCTTGACCTTCCAATGACAGGCAGAAATGAGTGCCTGGGTCCATGGTGCTGCTGCCCTTTGGGGTATCATCTGTCAGTGCCAAAAAGTTGCTCAGGTCCACCTTTTCCACATACTGTAGAGAATGCCAGGGTCTTAATCCTCCCTTTCCATGGGAGAAGGGGCTAGATTTCTGGGGGGCCCACCCTGCTTTCACACTCTCTGAAATGCTCTGTACTCCTGGATTGAATCTCTGAATTACAGAGAGGGAGGTCCACCATCATTTTACAAAGAGGGGAATTGAGGCCCAGGGAAGGGATGTACGTATAGATATGTTGCTATTAAGTGAAAGAGCTAGGACTAGACCTCAGGATTTCTGGTGCCAAACCTAGGCTTCTTTCCAACAAGCCAAAGAGTTAGGAAAGGACTTGCCTAAGCCAGCTGTGAATAGGTGGGGGATGATGGGTGTCTAAAAGGAACCAGAACATGTGTTTGAGAGAGAGTTGGGATGTTTTGCCCCTTCTTCCTTACCTGGGGATCCCGGTTGCTGGTGTAGAGATAGATAGTGAGGCCCTGGAGGCCAGCCCAGAACTTCTTATAATCCTGGGGATCAAAAGGGGGGAAGAGGAAGGACAAACATGAGACAGGAGGGACCCTTCTCACTTACACCCCAATAGGCTTCAGGCTGTCCTGCTGACCCATTCTTGCTCTTAGCATCTCAAGGAACTCACAGAGGAGGGCCCCTATAGCCTTGATGTTGAAGGCATATGTTTGCCAGCAAATGATAGTGTCATAGGTTCATTGATTTCCCACAGCAACCACATTCGGAGGTCATGGCGACACCAGATTATATGGAGATCATGTTAAAGGCACTGCTTCACACAATCCCCAAAGTGGTTATTACAGCTTCACCAGCTGATATGTTAAGGACCATGTTAAGATCAAAGATCTTTAGGGGCAGCTACGTGGTGCAGTGAATAGAGCACCAGCCCTGGAGTCAGGAGGACCTAGGTTCAGATCCAGCCTCAGACACTTAACACAAAAACTAGTCATGTGACCTTGGTCAAGTCACTTAACCACAATTGCCCTCCAAAAAGCAAGAAAAATAAAAGATCACAGATCTTAAGGATCTTAAGATCACAGATTTACCTCATCTCTGAGACTCCAGAGCTAGACTACATTATGCTCTATGACCCTATTGCCCTGAATGGAGCAAAAAGGGTCCTTAGAACAGAGGATGTTCTAGGAAGAATGCTAGAGATTACCGAGTTCAATTCCTTTTTTTTTGCTGGAGGAAGAAACTAAGACTCAGACAGGAGAAAGGTCATACAGAGCATCAGGGACAGAACTGGGAGGTAGATTTGAAGTCTCCTAACTCTGTCACAGAGTTCCTGATTTACTCTCCTTAAGCTCACATATCCATTTTTGCAAGACCATATGGTTGTGCTAGGTGATTCTTAGAACCAGGCTTTGGCCCTGGGTCCACAGACTGCGTGCATGCACATACACAAACACACACACACACACACACACACACACACAGAGTCTCTCACAACAGCCCTAGGACCCTGGTATCCTTCCATCCTTGTTTCAGACCATCCAGTAAGCTAGGAGAGCAGAGGTCCCTGTCTGTTTTCAACAACTTCCCTTTTCCATCTGCGGAAGAGCTTGAGAGACAGAGAGAGAAGGAAGGAAAGAAAGACAGAGATAGAAGGAGGGACACTGAGACAAAGATAGGGGGGAAGAGAGAGAAGGGAGAGACTGAGAGAGAAGTAGACAGAATGAGAGAGACAGAGAGAGGAGAGAGAGAGAGAAGAGAGAGAGAGGAGAGAGAGGAAAGGAAGGACAGACACAGAGATATGAGAGAAAGAGAGATAGAGAGGAGGGAGAGAGAGACAGAGAGAAGGAGGGAGAGAGAGAGAGAGAGAGAGGAAAGGAAGGACAGACACAGAGATAGGAGAGAAAGGGAGATACAGAGAGGTGGGAGAGACAGAAAGAAGGGAGAGACAGAGACAGAGACTGTCAGGGACAAGACTTCCCTGGCACCAGAGCCTGACTATATTGAGCTCCATAATCCCATGGTCCTGAATACTCAGAGTTAAAAGGGACCTTAGAACAGAGAATGTTCTAGGAGGAATGCTAGAGCTCATCCAATTCAGTCCCCTTGTTTGACAGAGGAGGGGAACTAAGGCTCAGACAGAAGGGTCACACAGAGAATCAGTGACAGTGACGGACTGGAACCTAACGCTCCCTGCTCTGTCGCAGAGTTCCCATTGTCCTCTCCCTTCACTCCCAGTCCCTTCACCTTACCCTGTCTTTTGGTCCCTTCTTCTCCAGAAACCCCTCGTAATAGTGGGAGGGGAGAGCAGGCTTGGATTTCGGAGCCCTGGGTAGTCCTGGGGCGGTGGCCATGGCTGTGGGAAGGAAGGGGCCAGGGATCCCGGAGTCCAGGGAGCTGGGCAGCTCACAGACAACAGGAGCAGGAAGCAGAGGAACAGGTTCGAAAGGGAATTTCCTCTCCCTCTGCCCCTGGTGACCCTGGGCCCTCCCTTCCTCCCTCCCTTCCCAGAAGTGATTGGGTGTGGAAGTGCAGGTACCAGGGATCAGCGCAGATCTCTGCTTCTCCAGCTCTGTGTACTTGGAATCACAGTACCAAAGGGACCTTAGACCAGAAAAGGGAAGCGCTGTTCACTGGTCTTTGATACTGTCTCTCTAGGTTTTCCTGATGTTGCTCTCTCTTGGTTCCTTCCTCCTACCTGTCTGATCACTCTTTTTTACACTTCTTTAAAGAGCTGCCTCTTCATTCAGGTCACACCCACTGACTGTGGGCATTACCCAAGTCTCTGTCTTGGTCCCTCTTCTCCCTCTATAGTTTCCTTTGGTGCTCTCATCAGCAACACTGATTGTCTCTATGCAGATGATTCTCAGGACTGTTTATTGAACCCTAACTGAACATTCTCCCTACCTCATGATCCCTTCTCCAGCTGCCTATCGGAAGTAAGTCTTAATGTCATGTAGACATCTTCAACTCAATTATGTGCAAAACTGGACTCGTTATCTTTCCTCTCTGGCTTTTTCTGACTTCTTCATCACTGTCCAGGGTGCCGACATCCTCCCAGTCAGCCAGGCTTCGTAGCCCAGGTGTCATTCTCTGCTCCTCACTCTTTCACCCTCTTCCCCATAGTCAATCTCTTACAAGTCCCGTCCATTCTACATCTCTTGTATATGACTTCTCTCCTCTGATGCTCCCACTACCCCGGTGCTGGCCCACATCACCTCATGCCTGGATGATTGCAATGGCCTAAAGTCTCTCCCCCCTCGAGTCCATCCTCAAGTCATCTGTCAAAGTGACCTTCCTAAAGTACAAGACTGTGTTCCATACACCACCACCATTCAATAAACTTCAAAGGCTCCTTATTACTTCCAAGATAAGATATAAATCCCTCCATTTGGCCTTAAAAGCCCTTCATAATCTGGTCCCTTCCTACCTATTCCATCTTCTTACACCCTATTGCTCTCCATGTATTCTGTGATCTAGTGACACTGGCCTCCTTGCTGTTTCTTGAATAAGAAACTTCATCTCCCAACTGAGGGCATTTTCTCTTGCTATTTCCCCATGCCTTGAATTTTCTCCTTCCTCATCTTCATCTCCTTGATTCTCTGGCTTTTTTTACAAGTCTCAACCAAAATCCTACCTTCTATAGGAGTTCCTTCCTGATCCCCTTCGGTTCTAGTGCCTTTCCTCTGTTGAGTATCTCCAATTTATCCTGGGAGGAATGGAGGAAAGGAAGAGAGAGAGCTTTTATGAAAGTATTTGTGCATTGTTTTCCCTGTTAGACTGTAAGCTTCTTGAAGGCAGGGACTATTTTTGCCTTTCTTCATATCTCTGAATCTTAGCTTAGTTTAATAGATGCTCATTGATTAGACTGCCCAAATCATTGATTTGGAAGAGACCTCAGCAGGCATCCAGTTTAGCCCCTGTATGAGTAAGAATCCCCAGGACAACATCAAAGTTTAGTGATTATCTGGCCTTTGCTTGAAGACCTTACGGGAACTTCCTCCATCCTGAGGCAGTTCATTTCACTTTTGGATTGCTCTAAGTGTTAGAACATTTTTCCTAAAATTGAGTGAAAATCTTTCTATAATATAGCACATCATGAACCTAAAAGAGTTATGTAAACATGAGTTGTTGGTTTTTATTCTTCTCCTTGCTTCCAGTTCTGACCTCTGGGGTCGAGCAGAACATGCTTCCCATCTTTCTTCCCCACAATAGCCCTTGGTATTCTTGAATACATTTATCATGTCCCCTTTGTCTTCTTTTTTCTTTCCAGCTTAAAAATCTGCAATTCCTTCAACATGTTATGGTCTGGAGTCCCTCTGCCCTCCAACCCACAGTTTCTTCATTGTCCTGTCTCTTCTTAAAATGTGATACCCTAAAATGAGCACAATACTGTACATGCAGTCTGACCAAGGCAGGGTGGTAGAATTATAACTTCTAATCAGGATTTTAGGCTTCTATGAATAACGTTACTTTACCTTTTCAGGCAATTGTGCAAAACCATGGACTCCTAATGTGCTTTTAGTCCATTAAACCCTCAGACCCTGTTCACATAAACTATTGTCTAGCTACATTTCCCCCACTGTGTATTTGTGCAATTGATTTTTTGAGCCCACATTTGGCATTTACATTTATTCCTACAGAAGTTCTTATTAGATTTAGCACATGTCTCTAGCATGTCTAGAGTTTTTGCTTTGTTTTTGGTTTTTTGGATCCCAGTATCTGTGTCAGCTGTGTTGGCTGTCCTAGCTTTGAGTTATCAGAAAATTTAATGTGTCTTCATTTGAGGCAAGGCCATATAAAGTTCTCCTGGTAGAAATAAATCAAGCTGGAATCCTATAATCCTAATTTTTATTTTATGGGGCCCCAGCTCAGAAGGTGTCTTGCCTTATCTGACCCAGGCCCCAGCTTCCAAAGCCTTACCTTACTCACAGTGCTGCTGGGAATCCCCTCCAGCCCCTTCTAGCACCGCTTTATGTAAAGTCCTTGAGGACAGGGCCTGTCTTGTTTACTGGTGCTTAGCATAGTGCCTAGTACAGACTAGATACTCTACCTATCTACTTAGCTCTATTTGAAAGATCTCAAGCTCCGTCCTGTGGGAGCAAAGGTAGTTATGATGTAGGGGACGTTCTCAAGGAGTTTACAATCTAATGGGAATTGAGACATATATGAAAAAATAGCTACGGTACAAGGGAGAATGAGAAGGTAAGTTCTCAAAACCTAGAGCAAAGGAGCTATGACTCTTCTGCAGAAATCTCCAATATCACTTCCTTTTGGAAATTATTATGGGACTTTGACCAGGATGGTAACTTCACTTTAAAAAGCTGTAATAGCAACCCAGACTCAGAAGAACTTTTAAGTTCAAGGAAAATATTACGAGAAATTTGAGGAGGGACAGATTACTGTCACCTGGTCAGGGATCATATTCCCCATATGAACAAAAGAGGCTCGAAGAGTAACTCCCATAGTAACAGGTCCCCCCACTTCAAGGCTCTTTCTGCTACCCAGAATGAAATCTGTTTTTAAAAACGCTTTCTTGAAAAGTTCCAATGTGAGATATTAGAGATGGGAAAAGAATCCGAATCGCTGTTTCCACACTTGCAGGGGGCAGTGACACAGCAGGGAGAGGCCTGAGGCAGAATTTTTCTGCATCATTTCTAGGATTGGGGCCATCTAGTCTCCACCCCCCCCCCTTACTTTACTGGGTCAGAGAGGGGCTCACTTGGACAGACCCTGGGGCAGGGGCCTGTCACAACTTTTTAGAAAACCTTCTCATTTGTTTTTTCGTTTCTCTTTTTGGAGGGCAATTGGGGTTAAGTGACTTGCCCAAGGTCACACGGTTAGTTTTTGTGTTAAGTGTCTGAGGCCAGATTTGAACTCAGGTCCTCCTGACTCCAGGGCCGGTGCTCTACTCACTGCGCCACCTAGACGCCCCAAACCTTCTCATTTGATGGAGGGGGAAACTGAGACTGAGAGGGGGAAATGACGCCTTTAAGGGTCACACAAAGAGCAGGAACGAGACGCAGGGCTCCTTGCTCTCGGGGAGCAGGGCTTGGGTGCTACAGTCCCTGTGGTCTTCAGGCTCACTTTTAACAAGCCCATGCCTTCTGACTCCACAGAAGGATGCCTCTCCTGGGTAGCCTGGGAGGGGAGTATGGCCAAGAGAGGGGGGAAATAGCAATGGACTTTAGCAGGATCAAGAAAGGGCCCGTTATACATCCTGGCCAGGGACGGATCGCTGCCTGCCCTTATGCCACAAGAAGAATTAAGCAAAAGCATCCTGGCCCGAAGTATGGGAAATGAGGAATCTGAACTTGGCTGGACACCTGAACAGCGAAGGAGATAAAAGTCCAAGCCATCTACCGACTTGGGAGTGCCCAAGCTCAGGACCCCCTGCGGAGCAAGCAGATGGTGACACGTGAGCTGGGAAGGTGTCAAACCCTCGGCAAATGGTCCTGCCTCGCGCCCCGATTGGCGGGGTCAGGAGATGGAGTGGCTGCTGATTGGCTAAGCCGTTCCAGAAGCTGTTGTTTGGCTGCTCGAGGTCTAAGGATGCTAATGATTGGTCGAGAAGGGAGACGCTTTCTTGTCAGTGATCGGGCCATACCTGAGGGCTTTCTGCCGCCATTGGCAGGTGGCCGTGGTTTCGGGACCAATCAGAGCGGGGCAATTTCGGGGCTCCGGGTAGATGTGGTCTGATACTTGGAGGAAGGGAGGACCCCCTAGCAGCTCTCACCGGCCCCTCACTTGCCTCTAAGGCAGCTTTGGGGTCGTGCCTGGTTAGAGGCCCGGGACGGCGTGAGGTGGGGGAAGGGGCCTGGTTCCAAGCTCCCTCTTCTCTCTCGCGTCCCCACCCTCGCTGGGCTTGGGCTGTGCCTCAGTTTACCCATTTTCCCGGCGGGATCCACTCGCCCAGGCGCAGGGGTGGTGCGGAGAAGGGGTCAGCGGGCGCCCGGCACCCTGAACCCTCCTCCCCACATCCTCGCTCTGGCCGGGCGCGGGCTCCGGGGCGGGGACACACGGAACAGCGTCACGTGCCGGGAAGGAAGCAGCCGGAGCCGGCGCGGAGCCGGAGCCGGGCGAGCGGAGGCGGAGCGGAGGGGCCGGGCCGGGCCGGGCCGGGCCATGGCAGGTACCCGGGCAGGGGGCGGGAGCCCAGTCCAGGGAGGGGCGTGCGGACCCGGGGGCGGGGAATCCACGGGCTCGCCCCACCAGCCCGAGGCCGGCCCCCCCCCCCCCCCCCCTCCCCCCCCGCCCCTCCCTGGAGTGGGCTCCCGCCCCCTGCCCCCCCCCCCCAGCCTTGCCGGCCCCCATCCCCACGCCCACTGCTGCCTCCCCACCCCCACCCCTAGGCAGCTTCCCCGAATGCCTCGGCCCCGCCCCCCAGCCCCTGGCCAGTGTGCCCCACGTCCAGCCTTCCCCCGGGCCCCTGCCCATGCCCACTTTGACCCCTCAGCCCTAGATCCCCAGTCCCCCGCCGGAGCCGGCCTCGCCGGGGAAGAGGCGCTGGAGGAGGAAGAGGAGGAGCCCGAGCCGGAGCCAGGCCCCGAGAACCCCGAGGACTCGGAGAAGGCGGCCCCAGGCTGCGGCCCGGGCAGTGGGGCCGGTGGGATGGGAGGGGGCGGGCGCGGCTGCGTGCTGACCCGGCGCGGAATCACGCTGCGGGTGCTGCTCAAGGATGCTCTCATTGAGCCCGGCTCCGGGGTCCTCTCCATCTACTACCTGGTGAGCGCCCGGGCAGGCGTGGGAGCCGGGTCCCAGCATGGTCCGCCCCCCCCCCCCCCCTTCAGCCCCCCGTCCGCAAAATGAGGGTGGGTGGGATGGGCAGGACAGGGCGGTTGGAGTTTCTAGTTCCACAGCCCCCCCACCTCAGACCGGCCCTCCTCAGGGTTCCAAGCACAGCCCTCACCCCCCACTGCTTAGAAATACGCCTCTGGGCAAGTGCCTTCTTCAGCCTGAACCTCAGTTTTCCTATCAGTGGAGTAATTCCGGAGTTGGGTTTGGGTGCTAGCCCCGTATTTACTGTAGGAAAGTACTGCTCCTATTCTGGGCCTGTCCCTTCCTTCTGCCCCTCCTCCCTTTCTTTCCCATTCCAGGGGAAGAAATTCATTGGGGATCTGCTGCCAGATGGGAAGATCACCTGGCAAGAGACGGGCCAGGTCTTCAACTCTCCCAGTGCTTGGGCCACCTATTGCAAGAAGCTGGTGAATCCAGCCAAGAAGTCAGGCTGTGGTTGGGCCTCGGTCAAGTACAAGGGGCAGAAGTTGGACCAGTACAAGGCCACTTGGCTGAAACGTCACCAGCCCAATGCTCCCTCTGTGGCAGAGGAGGTGAGGGGGTGAGGGGGCAGGGTGAAACTGGTCGGTTCTTTCTCTGGTTCATTCCGTCTCTGTCAATATCTCACATTTCTATAGCAATTTTACAGATTACCACTACTGTCGGAGGTCAGAGTACAAGGATTATCACCCCCAATATACAAAGTAGTAAACTGTGGGTTAGAGAAGGTAGTAAGAGATGAAGCTGGGATCCAAAGCTGAGTCCTTTTACCACTTAATCACTACATTAACATTTCCATTCCAATGAATCAAGACTTTGTTTGGCTTTCTCCAACCCCATTCCCTTAATCTCTCCTGTATGGTTCAACCTTTGTAAACAAAGATTTAAATAGTAGGTTGTTCACTGTGTCAGAGGTGGAAGAGATCCCTGGGTTCTGGGGGTTGTTAAGTAAGACCTCTTAGGCCTGTAGGATGGAGATGGGACGTAAAAGAATGACCTGGGTAAATGCATTGAGATGCAAATGAATTTAATTTTTTTAAGGGGTTAAAGAAAGGCCAGGCCAGCAAGGACTAAGAGGACTACGGAGTAAGGGAGGGAGAAGAGTTTGCAGAGGAAGGTTGGTCCAGATAAAGCCTTCAAACCCCATTTGAAGAATGGAGACTTTGGGGGCAGTGGAGGCCATAGATGTATGAGTGAGTGAGAAGTGTGACCAGAGTTGGGCTGGAGAGGAAGAGGTCTGCCCTGGAACTGGGTTTGGATTTCAACTGGGACACTTAATGGGCAAGAAATGTAACCTTTATGAACTTTGGTTTTCTCATTTAGAAAATGATAGACATTCTTAATCTATAAAATAATTCTTGAACTACTGACCTCAGAGTTGTGAGGAAAGTGCTATGGGAACCTTCGAGGGACATAGAAACATGATGGGTTAGGATTCTTTGGGAAGATCGTTCTGACAGACCTAGGCAGAAAGGGTGGGAGGGGCAGAAGCTCAGGCTAGAGCCAGGGCCCCAGAGATAGGCGCTGAGCACAGAAGAGAAATAGCACTGGTTCAAGATAATTTGTTTAGTGCCCTTGGTGTCATTGCTTATTGTAGCCAGTAGAGGGCACTAGGCTGATTTCAGGTTGGAAGGGACCTTGGAAATCATTGAATCCCAGGAAAGGGTTCTCCGCATTTTTTGTGTCTTGGACCCCTTTTGCAGTCTGGTGGAGCCTATGGATAGACCCCTTCTTGGAATAATGTTTTTAAGTGCACAAAACAAAATGTACAGAATTACAAAGGAAACAAATTACATTGAAAAACAATTATGTATATATATCTTATATCAGATTGCACACATTTTGGGGAGGGGGGGAAGGAAGGGAGGAGGAAAAATTTAGAACTAAAGAGTCTTATAAAAGTGAATGTTGAAAACTAAAAATAAATAATTTTCAGGAAAAAAATAAAAACAGTTCCACAGTATTTTTTTAAAACAAGTTCACAGACCCCAGGTTAAGAACCCCGATCTAGGCCAACTGTCTTATTTTGCAGATGGGGAAACTGAGGCCCAGAAAGCCTGAGGACCTTTCTCAAGGCCACATAGGTAGTAAGAAGCAGAGCTGGGATTCATACTCCTCTTTTCTGACTACCAGTCCATTGTTCTTTCCATTAGGCCTGCCTCTGGACACCTAAATGACCAGACTCTGTTTCTGTCTCCATAGAGCCTGGTCAGCGAGGGTGAAGAGGAAGAACTGTTAGAGGAAGAAGAGGAGGAAGCAGCAGTGACTCGGGAAGGGAAGATGCTGACCCCAGCCTCAACCTCAACTCCGGTCTTCTTGGAAGATAAGGGCAGGAAGCAGCTGGGAAAAGTCCTGACAGAATCTCCCAACCCAGGTATGTCTGGGCCCCTCTGAGCAGTGTTGAGATCCCCGAGCTGGGAGTTAGGAAGTCCAGTGTGGGAGTCTTGGCTCTGCTCCTGATGCACTGTGACCTTGGGCAAATCTCATCTCTGAGCCTCATATGTAATAATACACCCATCCTGCCTCCCTCCTAGTGTGGGATTGTAAGGGCCAAAGGAAAGACTGACTAGAAAAGCCTTTGGGCGGAATCTAGGCAGTGTTCTCATGTAGAAATAAGGCATTCATCCCCACCCACCCCGTGAAGTAATTTTTATAAATTGTCTTTATGTGGTATGTAAAATTTACATTGATTTTTCCCACACCTCATGATCTGATTTCTTTTTTTCCCCGACCCTCTGCCTGATTTTCCTTAGTCTCATTCTCCAGCCTTGGCCCAGTCCATTTCCCAGTAAGCTGGGTTTAGGTATAGGGGCATGGCAAAGGTTGATTCTTCTCTCTTCTCCCCACCCCCACATTTTCCTTCACAGAGGCTGGACCCCCTGGGAAGCGTCCAGAGAACAAGGGCCGGGTGCCAGTCCGATACTGCACCCTGGGCAGCCGGGACTTGGCCAGGTTAGCCTTGCTATCCTGCTCTAGTCCTGGCAAGGAGACCATTGGCCCAGAGCTCTCAGCATGGGCACCCCCTGTGACTCCTGGGCGGATATTTGAAGGGCTTTGAGCTGGGAATGGGATGGGGGCTTTTTTCCCTGGGGCTGTACCCCATGGGAGGGAAGAACCCATGCCTGAGGTTGTGGGGGTTCCTGGGCCTGCAGGAATCCACATACCCTCGTAGAGGTGACATCCTTCACAGCCATCAACAAGTTCCAGCCTTTCAACGTGTCCGTATCTAGCAACGTGCTGCTTTTACTGGTGTGTGGCCCCCACAGTCTGCCTTCTGTACTCCTGCTTCTCCCTGCCTCCTCCTTCCTCTCTATTCCTGAGCCTCTCCCTTTCTTCTCTGTCCCCCTGAGCCTCTTTCCTCCGCCCCTTTGGAGTTGCCTAGTCTTCTTTCTTAGCCCCGTAGCCTTGTGACTTCCTGTTCCCTCTGACTTCCTCCCCTCCTTCTTCTCTCTCTCTGGACCTTTCTCCTTCCTTCCTATGTTCCCGTGAATAGACCTGTGTGAGCTGACATGGGTGCAGAGTCCTGAAGGGCAGGGCATGAGTAGCCAGGATGTGTCCCAGAGTCCGGAAGCTGGAGCTTGGGCTATGTTAGCTAGAGCAGGTTTTTGAAAATTCCGTGAGCTATTAGTGGACAGTTGTGATGAGTGTTATTCTCCCTCTCCCCGCAGTGCAGTTATGGCTTCTGGTAAAGCCCGAGAGGATCAGAGAAATCCCCAAAGACAGACTCACCCAGGGGATGTGGGGCCTGGCTTCCTTAAATTTTGTCCAGGGATTTGCCAGAGCCCAAGGTCTGCAGAGGGGGAGGGGGAGGGGGAGGAAGAATTGGGGCATGATGACCTGACCACTGGGCATCTCTGATGAACTGGTTTTAGTGGCGGTAGTGCAAGGTTGGCTACTTCTCTGATCCTCCCTGTCCCCATCCTCTGGTCCCAGGACTTCCACAGCCACTTGACGAGGAGTGAGGTCGTGGGCTATCTTGGAGGTCGCTGGGACACCAACAGCCAGTGTGGGTACCTGTTAAGCTAGGGGAAGGGTTAGGGAGGGCAGGGAGGCTTGGGGAAGACCAGCAGGCCTTGGTGCCTACTCTGATACCCGTTCTTGTCTCACCTTGGACAGTGCTGACAGTGCTGAGAGCCTTCCCCTGCAGGAGCCGTCTGGGCGATGCCGACACAGCAGCTGCCATTGAGGAGGAGGTGGGCCTGATGTAGGACCGGGGGGCGGGGGAAGGTGCTCAGTTTGTCTTCAACTCCTTTGACATCATTGGTGGCCTTTGGCAATAGTTAGAAGAGGGGATGATGGGGGCATTGAGTAGTTTGTATATGTGCGTGTGTTGATGGCAATAACAACTCATAGTTATATAGAACAACTCATAGTTATATAGAATTTTAAGACTTACAAAGCATTTTTATCAAAATAGTTCTGTGAGGAAGGCATTATAAGCATTATTTTTGTCAGAAACATCAGCAAACCAAGACTCAGAGAAGAGGTGACTTGCCCCAAGTAACATAGAAAATGGCAGATCCTGAATTCAAACCCAGGTCTCTCCTGATTCCAGTGCTTCCATCAGGCTATTTCCTAATGCATGTTCTTTATACTCCCTCTGTGAGATAGTCCCAGTATCATGATTTCCATTTTAGTCATGGAGATACAGAGGCTAGCAGAGGTTAAATGAGTCACCCATGGCTCCAGGATTCAAACTTAGGTTTCCTGACTCTCAAGTGCAGTTCTTTTCATTATGCTATGTGTGTATCTCCATGTGTCCCTCTTGGGTAGGGTTTGTGAGTGTGTCTGTGCCCATGGGGAGCCATGTGTCCCTGTTGGGGATGGTGTACATGTGTATCTTATCTGTCTCCCTCTTCATCCTCTTCCCCTCCTCAGATCTGCCAGAGCCTGTTCCTTCGTGGCCTATCTCTGGTGGGCTGGTACCACAGTCACCCCTACAGCCCGGCCCTGCCCTCCCTGCAGGACATTGATGCCCAGATGGACTATCAGCTCAAGCTGCAGGGCAGCAGCAACAGCTTCCAGCCCTGCCTTGCCCTGGTTTGCGGTGAGTTCAGCTTGAGGCTTGTGCCCAGGAGACCCTGGCTAGGGAGGAGGGAGGAAAGAGAGAGGCTTTGTGGGTTCTAGGGAGACTAACAGACCAGGACGTCACCAGGCCTGGTTTAATAATTGAGCTTGGCATGGGAAAATCAGCAACTCAGGTAGCAGAGAGAAGGGAGTGACTGCCAAGCCCATCTCCTTCCCAGTTTCTTCCTGATTTTGGCACTTTCCCTTCTTTTCTCAGCCCCTTATTACTCTGGAAACCAGGGGCCCGAGTCCAAGATTTCTCCATTTTGGGTGATGCCACCACCAGAGGTAGGTAATGGTTGCCAATGTGGAGCAGAAGATGGAGATCTTACATGGGCAGAGGGGCTGGGGGTGAACAGTGGGCAAAAGAAGAATCATCAAGGGCCTTCTGAATTCTCCAAAGCATATTCCATTCTATTAAGAATAATTTGAAACGGGTGGCGATCCCTCTGTACTACGTGCGGTATGCCTCAGTTGACCAGAATACTGGTGTTGCAGTGGCTCCCAGAATGCTGTCTTCGAAGCCTCCTGTCTGTGAAGGAGGATGGACACTTGACAGATAAGGACGTGGAGGCTCAGAGACAGGTGTTGGAACAAGGATTTGAACCTAGTCCTCTGGTTTCAGGACATACTTGATCCCAGGATCGCTGGCATGGGAGTCATGAGAGCTGGGCTTGACCCTCCACCTCCTTTGACCCTTCCCTTTACATGTCTCTTTAATGGGGATAGTAAATACATGGCTTGAGTAGGGTTGTTGTGAGGAAGGCGCATGCCTAAAGGAATGGAGCGTTGATAAGATCATATAGTGCTCAAGGTGAAGGGCCTCTGAGGCTATCTGGTCCAGTGCCATCATTTCACAGAGCAGGAATCTGAGGCTTGGAGAGAGAGGTTGTAAGTTGTCTCTAAAGACACACAGGTCAAAGGAAGGAGAGCCAGGATTCAAACCCACATCCTCTGATGCTAGAACTGGTACTTTGCTCACCATGCTGATGGTGCCACCTCTCTCCTGGGCCTGCAGCATCTACTTACACTGGTGACCCCATCCTTCTGAAATCTAAAAAAATATATTTATTTTTAGTTTTCAACATTCACTTCCATTAGATTTTTGAGTGTGGGGCAGCTGGGTGGCACAGTGAATAGAGCACCAGCCCTGGAATCAGGAGGACCTAAGTTCAAATCTGCCCTCAGACACTTAACACTTAATTAGCCCATGTGACTTTGGGCAAGTCACTTAATCCCAAATTACCCTGCCTTTCCTCCAAAAAGGCCCCACCCCACCCCCAAAAGAAAGAAAGGTGACTTTCCCAACATGTCATGTAGCCAATGAGGGCACTGGATTTACAGCAGACTTGGATTTGAATTCTGCCCCTGCTCCTTCCTAGCTGTAGAACTTCAGGCAAGTAATTTTTCCACCTACAGACTTCAGTTGGCTCATTTAGAAAATGAAAGTGTGGACTAAGTGTTTATTGAGAGCCTACTATGTACCAAACTCTGGGAATACAAAGAAAATGCAAAAAAGGTTTGTTCCTGCCCTGGAGGAGCTTACAGTCTAATGGAATGCACAATATGTATTTATAAATAGGTAGTAGGGCTGACATTCAAACCCAGATCTGATTCTAACTCCACTGCTCTTTCTGTTTTACTATCCAGCCTTCTACTGGGCTTCAGAAAGAGGTCTGGGTGGAGGAGGATGGGGGGGATGACCCAAGGCTACCCTTTTCTACAGCAAAGGCCCAATGACTATGGGATCCCCATGGAGGTAGAGATGACATATGTCCAGGATGGGTTCCTGACCAATGACATCCTTCATGAAATGGTGAGACCACAGGCTCTGGGGAGATCAGGTGAAAGGCAAGCCTGGAAACCCGGGGTCTGATATACAGGGGGAGAGGGGAGGAATAGGAGGAGGTTGGGAATGGGAAGAGTTCACTAGGTCCCAGAATCCTAGTCTGGCACTGGAGCTCACGGTTCCTGGGAAGGTTGGGCCCTTCCCAGGCCTGGCGCTGACTGCTGCTGATGTGGGGTCATTTTCCTGCCTCATTCTGGCCCTCCCCTCCCCACTGCCTGATGTAGATGTTGCTGGTGGACTTTTACAAAGGAGCCCCAGATGTAGTCAAGTTTCAAGACCTGTGGAACCAAGAGCAGACCTATCTAGACAAGTTGAAGGTGAGAAGAAATCCCAAGCTCGTCATGCACAACATGCACATCTACCATTCTGGCTCTCCCTCTGCCTCTAGGCTGGTGTCTTGCACATGCTATTAGCTGATTTGATTTGGAGGCCAGTGTTCCAGTGGCTGGCAAGCGAGCAATTGGCAGATTCGTGAATTAATGGTTCTCTTTAGTCTTCTTTTTCCAAGGATAACTGCATATTTATGTGAGGACTTGATTGTGACCTAGGTATATTTGAATTTTTTAAGTATTTCTCTTCACAATGGGGAGCTAAACTCTTAAGAAATATATAACTTGGGGTTTATACCAAAACCCAGGGCATGCATTTGCAAGTTGTTTTTCCATTACTCTGGAAACTGGGACAGCTAGCTGGTGCTGGACCTGGAGTCAGGAAAATCCAGGTCTAAATCTAGCCTCAGATACTAGCTGTGTGACCCTGGGCAAGTCCCCTAACCTCATTTAGCCTCCATTTTTTCTTCCATAAAACTGAGATAATACCAGCACCTCCCTTACAGGGTTGTTGCAAGGCCCAAATGACATAATATACGGAAAACGCTGTTAAATTTCAGTTGTCATATAAACACTCTTCTTCTTACCAGGGAGGGGCCGTTAAGAATTCTGCTTTCTTGGATCCAGTAGATCCCTTCCCTACAACTGATTGTACTTTTCCTGCAGTCTCCTAGACTGTGAGCACTCCTGGTAGGGGTTGTGCTCTGAGCCCTTGCTTATATATCTTAGTAGGAATGAGATGATCAGCTCCTGGCCCAGATGTTGATGAATGAAAAACATGTTATAAAGTTGTCACCATGTGTCAGGGACTGAATTGTTAGACCAATTTCATGATTTTGCTGAGAGTTAGGGTAGCTCTGTGTGGATCATAGGCAAGTCACAACTTTCTTGAGCCTATTTTCTGAGTTATTACAGATGTATTTATCCTGCACTTCTCACTCAGGCTTGGGGATGTTTCTGTACAAAGACTGAGGTGGGTATAGGCCAGAAAACCTTTTGTGGAGTTTTTTGGGGCCTGATGTCCTAACGACTAGGCTTTCATTTCAGGTCTCTTTGGCGAGCAGGACACCGAAGGACCAAGGTCTGTGCCATGTCTTGGAACAGGTCTATTGTCTTCTTAAGAACAGCAGCTGAGGCCCGACAGCTTCTGGATTCTGCTATACTAAAGGGTGGCAGGGGAGAGCTGAAGCCTCACAGCCGAATGCAGCCAGCTCCTGGCAGGTCTGGCACCATCCTTGTACCATGTGAACTTGTGAGGCAGGAGCTGGTGCTACGACTGACCGTTGCCCTCATGGTGGGAAGGGGGCTACTGAGTATCTGGCCCTAAGGATGGGGGGTTGGGGGGAGGCCACATCTAGAGCAGCCAGACCAGGCTTCTCTGTGTTTCTCCAGTTCTTTGCTGTGTTGCATGTTGTGTCTGTTCCCTCTGCCCTACTGGCCCTGGGCTGTAGGATATAGCTGGTTTGGGGGGGCACAGTTGTTGCTGTGCCAGTTCATTCAGGTGTAACTTATTTGTGCAATGGTAGTGTTCAGACAATAAAGTGGAAAAAGGAAAAATATTTACATCACATTCTTTGCCAACATTTCTGACTCTCAGGAGGGGGAGCAGGCCCAGGACTTAGGGGGTCTCCTTGTAGCTCCTATGGTTTGATTACAATGGAGCCTAGGAAGTAGATGAATATTGAATACTCAGAAGAACTCAACCCATTTCACATCCTTTTGCCCTCAGTGGGCAAAATTCAGCAAAGCTGCTGGGCTTCCTCACGACGAATGTCTGGCTGGACAGAAGCACAAAGTTAGCCCTTGATGGCCAGAGCACAGTGGAAAGGGGGCTGCATTCCCAGTCAGAAGATGTGGGTTTGAATCCTGTTGTCACCTCCTTACACTCCTTTAAGTGCTACAAATGCTTTACATACATCATCTCATTTTATCCTCCACAACTCTCGAGAAATAGGTGCTCTTATCCCTATTTTACAGGTCAGGAAACTGAGGCGGGGAGGTAAAGTGACTTGGTGAGGGTCCATAGCTAGCAACTGCCTGAGACCGGCCGTCCTGGCTCCAGGCCCAGTGCTCTGGCCACTACATCATGCTGCCTGATGTTCACCAGCTGTGGGTGATACACAGGATGAGGCATCTCCCCTCAAAATGTTAGTTATTCAGGCCACTTTTATCACTTCTGAGTCTCACTGCCTGTGACTCTAAAAGGGGCCTACGTGTCTGCTTCCTAGGTGGTGATGCATGAGGCTAAAATGACATGATGGCTGAGTCAAGGGCTCTCGAAAGGGCAAAGCACAGTACCACAACCAAGGCAGCGTTGTGAAGTGGGCTGTGCAGTGCTGGGCTGAGCCCGGGAACGTGGAATGTCAGTGCTGGCTGTTAAAAATTGTGATTTGGGGTGGCTAGATGGTGCAGTGAATAGAGCACTGACCCTGGAGTCAGGAGGACCTGAGTTCAAATGTGGCCTCTGACACTACACTTACTAGCCGTGTGACCTTGGGCAAGTCACTTAACCCCAACTGCCCCTACAAAAACAAGAACAAATTATGGCTCTCTGCTGAGAGTTCTCCCTTCCCTGCTCATCTCCCATGACTGCCAGATGCCTCCCACCACCCCATCTTACATGATGAGGCAGCCCTCTCCTGCACAAGTGATCACATCACATTTGATGCATCAGGAGTTTGCCCCCTCAGTCATCCCCACTCCCTCTTCAGTGTCTCCCAGTCTGGCTGCTCCTCTACTGCCTGCAGATCCTCCCTCCTCAAAAGGCCCTCCCTGGATCCACCCGCCTCCACTAACGGCTGTCCCTTCTCTGCTGCCTTCTGTGACTAAGCTCCTCGAGAAGGATCTCCACGGAGGGTGGCCCTCCTCCCACTCACAGCTCCCTGTGACCGGCTTCTGACTGCACGAGTTACCAGCTGGCCTCCTCTCCATCCTCATGCTTCTTTCCCTCTGCAGTCTTTAACACTGCTCGTCACCCTCTCCATCTCAATTCTCTTTTTCTAGGATCCTGGTCCTCCTGACTGCTCCTTTGTTGACTCGTCATCCAGGTGATGCCCACTGACAGGGGGTCCCACAGGGACCTGTCCTGGGCTTTCTCCCTCTGTCATTTGGTGATCTCATCAGCTCCTAGATTAAATTATCATCCCTCTGCCAGTGATTCTCAAATTTATCTGCTCATTAGACATTTACATCCTATCAAACCCTCCCCACTGCCAACCTTTCCTATTTGCTGCTAAGGGCACCACCACATCTTCCCAGGCTCAAAAGCCAGGCATCATCTTTGACTCCTCCATGCCTCTCACTGCCCTCCCCATCCAATCTATTGCCTGGACCTGTCAATTTCACCCTCACAACATCGCCGGTATACCCCATTCTCTCCTCTGACTCTGCCATCACCCTAGTATTTTGGTGCTCATCTTGGGCCTGGATTATTTCCAGTAGCCTGGGGGGGCGGGGAGGGAGGGTCTACCCAACCTTGTCTCTCCTCATTCCTATCTTCCATTTAGTTGTCAAAATGATCTTCCAGGGGCGGCTAGGTGGCACCACTAGTGAATAGAGCACAGGTCCCAGAGTCAGGAGGACCTGAGTTCAAATCCAGCCTCAGACACTTAACACTCACTAGCTGTGTGACCTTGGGCAAGTCACTTAACCCCAATTGCCCTGCCTTCCTCCCTGCAAAAAAAAAAAAAAAAGATCTTCCAGAACAGCAAGTCTGACCTTGTCACCTCCCTACTCCTAGCCTACAGGCTCCCTATCAATCACTTCCAAGATCAAATATAACTCTACCTTCCAGTTTTCTTCTGTCTCAGCCCACCGTAGCCTCTTCAGTCCAGTGATGCTGCCTCCTGGCTGTTCTGTTAACAAGCTATCTTAGCTCTCTGCTCCAAGCATTTTTACTGCCTGCCCCCCACGCCTGGAATGCTTCCCATCTGCTGGCTTCCCTTACGTCTCAACTAAAATCCCACCTGCTACAAGAAGTCTTTCCCAAACCTTCTTAATTCTAGGGCTTTCCCTCTGTTGATTACTTCCTGTCTACAGCTTGTTTGTGCAGTTTCCATGCTGTCTCCCCCGTCGGACTGTGAGCTCCTTGAGAGTAGCACCTTGATATCCCCAGCATATGCCTAGCACACAGTAGGTGCTTAACACTTATTGACTATTGGTGTTTAACAGTGTGATGTAGCAGGAGCACTGACTCCAAATCTCAACTGTGTGACCTGGGGCAGACATTTTAATCTTTACAGGCCTCAGAATGAAGTTGTTTTACTTCTAAAATCCTATGACAACCTTACAAGCTGCCAGCTAACTCCTTTTGCTCCTTCTCTGGCAAAGGGTTCCCAGAATAGCTTGCTTAGGGAAAAAATTGTGAAATATTTCCTGCCAGAGAGACAATGAAAGGTAAAGGAGAGGCTCTTAGAAAGAGAAAACATTTAATACTTTTTTTAAATCAAGATTACAATTCAATTTGCCCTAGACAAAGGAGAAACTGTAACAAAAGTTATATTGATCATCTGAAGACACCCTGCTCCCCTACCTCCCCCCAACTGAATGCAATGGTGGCTCCTGGTGGCCTATGGGAATGATGATGATATGGCTAATCTATACCTCCATCCTCTCCTTTTCATACTCAAGTCTAGAACTGAGTGGGTAGTAGTCCAAAGGTCTGTGGAGGCCTGGGTGGCTCCACTGGACTCCAGGCTGGGACGATACGGATTCTAGCATTACCGGGTCCTATGAAGCTATTTCATATTGCTGCTCCTGGGGCTGTCCCAGGAGGCTTCAGGACCCTAATTGGTACAGGACCACTTCGATGGGGGGAGGAGGGGAAATACCTGATGAGCAGGAAGCTGACACAGCTCAGCACCAGGTGATGGGGATGGGGGCACTGACACAGGGAAGAGGGAGAGGCATCAGGGAGCAGGAGGTGATAAGAGACAAACCATAAAGGAGAGGAGACAGGGAAGAGGTGCCACAATGAATTCTGGTAGGTTTCTCAGGGAGGGTTCAGTTCATCAAACTCTTTGTGCTTAACCCTTCAAAGGAGGAGGTTGACTTGTTGGGGCTTGGCAACCCAGAGAGGCAGCAGCCTCTTCTGGCCCCTGTGGTCCCATGTTTTGTGGGGAAGGAGGACCCTGGCAGTGCCAATGTAACAGCAGCTGCCAAATGAATAACAAACATACATCAACATGCTCAGTTAAAAGAAAAGTTAAAAGGATACATTGCTTTCTGTATCTGTCACACTGCCAGGTGAGAGGAGCAAAGAGAGGGGGCAGTGTCTGCAAAGGAGGCAATAACTCTTGTGTTTAGAAGAGTGAAGCGGAGGAGACAACACAGGGCAGAAGCGCTGCTGGAGGGGGGTGCTGGGCTGGGGCTGTAGAGCAGTGCTCTGGCTATTCCTGCCGTGAATAGCAACTGCCATGCTATTCCCCCTCTCACCCTTGGGCCCAGGGGTGGCAGGGGAGTCTACTGTGCCCTGGCTGATCTTCAGGCTCTCAAGGGGTGTGGTCTATGCAAAACTTGAGCTTTTTGGTTAGAGAAGCCACAAGAGGACAACGCTAAAAGGATCTGGGACCCATTGCCTGCAATGGGCTGTGGCGGAGCCTGGGGCTCCTGGAATCAGAAGGATGCAAAGCTGAGGAGAATTTAAAAGCCAGACCATGGAACAAATTGCCTCTTATTTCCACCTCAAAATCACCATAGTACAGAAAAGTCTCCAAAGCCTGGCCCACACTGCTACACCTAATATTACTCCTGCCAAGAATAAAGAGAAAGAGGAGAGGGGGAGAAGAAGAAAGCAAAGGAAAGGGGAAGGAGAGGGATAGAGGGGGGAAAGGAGGGGAGAGAGAGAGGGAGAGAGAGACAGAGAGAGAGAATATACCAAATTTCTTATTTCAGCCAGTTAAGGCAGTAGAGCCTGAGGCAAGAGGGCCATGACCTCCATAGGGACCTGGCTGACGCCTGCAGGAATAGTCCCCAACCCCAGCTCAAGTCCTAACCTCCAGCCTCCAAGAAGGAGGCTGCAAGCAAGCAAGCAAGGCACGCTAGGGACAGCTCCACAGGGGAAGGAGGTGGGCTTTCCTGTGCTTCGGTCCTGTGGCCCAATGACTCAGCTGCCAGCCTTTGGCCATAGCCAGCAAAGAAAGCAATCAGACCAGCAGGGGAAGAATAGAGCAGATGGAGCTATTTCCATAGGATTCCTCCATTCCCTAAAGACCACACAGAACATTTCTTAGGAGATTCTTGGTCGTGGCCCCAGGTCATGCACTTGGTACTGCTTTATTAGCATTGCAGGACTTTTCCAAGTCTGGTTCAGAGAAGGGGGCAGAATCTTCCAAGTCAACTTAAGGATCTCAAGGAGTGGAAAAAAGTGATAGCTAGGGCCTGGGGTAGGGTCAGAGGTTGAAAATTTCTATGGCTGTGGACCAGGGAACCAAGCCACCCTCAAAAGACAGAGGGACAGCCTCTGAATGTTCCTTGGTAGGGTGCCAGAGCAGGGTAGCGATGGCTGCTCAGGCTTGGAAGCATTTAGAGAGGAAGCTTAGTGTTTCAAAGAGCACCTTAGTGTTACCCCTTTGCATGGGAGCCTCACAGCCAAGTCCAGTCCCAAATGAGAGTCGAGGGACTGGCTGAGAGGGGGAGTGTGGCTAGTGGAGTCAGTTGAGTAAATGAATCCTGTCCACCCAGGCCCCTCAGAAGCAGCAAGTGGAGGGGGAATGAAGAAGGGACAAAGTCTAGAGCTGGAAGATGGGGATAAAAGGTGGAAGGAGGGAGGATGCTCCCCTCCCCACCAAAAAAGCTTGGGTGGTCACTAGTGTCTTATGTAAACCTAGGTGATTTAAACAAATTGTGTTTCTCATTTCCATCACCATAAACACCACAAGACCCCCCTACACTGATTAAAACTTACTGGCTCATCCTTCTTTGCCTATACTCAACTTGTAACTCAACTAGGTAGCATCCACTGCTTAGTCTTCCCAGGGAAGGCTGAGCCTGACCACAGGTGTCAGGACTTAGGGGCTTTGCTGCCTGAACCTGTGCCAAAGTGACTGGGGGGTGAGGGGAGAGAGGAGGCAGCAAGCTCCTTGAGGTCTCTCAGGAAGTACCAAATCCTTGGGAAGGATGGATTTGAGGGGACACCCAGTCCAGATAATCTGACACCCTTCTGACATGGGCAGGGTTAATACTATCCCATTTGTCTTCCAGTGAGAGACTGGTGTCACCAGGAACAAAATGGAATGCAGGAGATCAGGCCTGGCCTTCCTCATGGGGGGAGGAGCAGGAGAAAGGAGGAGGAAGGGAGGGCAGGGAGGGAGGTGTGGAGAGCAGTCATTTCACTGAGGTAGTGGGACCAGCACCTCCACGTAGTTGAGGGGGAAGAAGCCCGACTGGCCGTTGATCATGCCTTCGTACCAGTTTTCGTCGATCTGGTTGGTCAATGTGATGATGTCACCCTCTCGGAAGCCCAGTTCCCCATCATTCTCGGGCTCAAAGTCATACAGGGCCTTGCAGCTGGGCTGGTCCAGAGGTGCTAGGGAAGAGACACACAGGGCAGAGGTGAGTGACCAAAAGCCTCCTTGGGGCATGGATCAGCACAGATGACGACTGGCAGTCGCTAACCCACCTGGGTTACTGCCTTATTTCCTAATCAATGTGTTATTCATAACTATACAAGCCTAGAGATTCCTTCCAAGTCCATAAAGAGCCTGATTCTGTCACTGTCTTTGCTTCAGAACCAAGTATCCTCCTACCCGATGAAACTTCTCTGGCTTTCAAGATCCTTCAGCCTGTCGGCTTTCACTCCCCATTTTTCCCCCACTCCCCTGGTTCACACATCATGATTTTTTCTGTGGGAATGTTCCCTTTACTGACAAAAATGAAGTTTCTGGTGATGAGTCTCTTTCCCCTTGGACAAGCTTGTCTTTACAAAGCAGACAGTCACTAGACCTTTTTTACTTAAATCCTCCCAGCTTAGTAGTTCCTGCTTTTGAATACCCACCATACCATAATGACGCATTGGAGGAAGAATCCAGCAGATACCCTTTAAAATCTGCCTTTTTGTTGTTCAGTTGTGTCCGACTCTTCATGACCCCCCATCTGGGGTTCTCTTGGCAAAGATACTAGAGTGGTCTGCCACTTCCTTTTCCAATTCATTTTATAGATGAGGAAACTGAGGCAAACAGGGTTAGGTGACTTGCCCAGGATCACCCAGCTAGCATCTGAGGCCAGATTTGAACTCATGAAGATGAGTCTTCCTAACGCCAGGCTGGGCACTCCATTCACTGTGCCACCTAGCTGCCCTTTTATATCCATTTTCCATAAACTATTTCTCGCTACTCCCCAAAACACACTCCTCCAGACAGGCAGTCTGTCCTCATCACATTCTACTCCTTAAATAAGTATTTGCTTGTGCCATCCCTCTGGCCTGGAATGTCTTCTCCTTCACTTCCCACCCTGTTCTGTCTACATAACCAAATCCTATCCATCCTTAGAGGGCCAAGTCAACTTCCAATTTCCAACTTCTCTAAGAATCCTTTCCTCTTCATCCCAGTCCATACCAATCTCTGTTCTAAATGCAAAGAATCAGGACCACATCTCTTGGCATTGAACTCTTCTCTAATGGCTTATGCTAACTTGGTAATAGAGACCATGTCTTCTTCTCCTCTGGTACTGGAAGTAGGCCCTTCAGGAGCACTGGCCAAGTCAGCACAAGTCTGTCACAGTACCCAGAAAAACAAGTCTTGAAACGGTGCTATACTGGGCAACAGGGCATCCTTACCACTAGACTCTCATCTTGCCCTGTCTGATTCCTTGCTATAAAAAAAGACTCCCAGTCCTTGGTGATTCATCTCTCATTCCCGCAGCAGGGCTTCCATGTCTATACTGTATGACAACACCAAATTCACTTCAGGTCCTTCCTCCAGGGAATGGCTACTGGATATTCCTTTTCTATGGCAACAGGGCCAGGAAAAGCCTGCTCTTTGGGGACAACTGCAGCAAGCCTTAGAGCAGGGGAATAGATGCCCCTGTGTTTTTTTTTCCATTGCTATAGGTCCACTGAAGACAGGCAGGAAGACAGCAACCAGAGCATAATTCACTTTGATCCAGTTTCTGGGTAGTCATCTTGATTCTCTTACCCTTCCAAGCCTTGGGGCACCCATCAGTCAATTCCCAATTCCTTTAAGAAAGTCTCTCATTAGGGGCAGCTAGGTGGCACAGTGAATAGAGTACCAGACCTGGAGTCAGGAGGACCTGAGTTCAAATCCAACCTCAGACACTTAACACAAAAACTAGCCATGTGACCTTGGGCAAGTCACTTAACCCCAATTGCTCTCCAAAAAGCAAAACAAAACAAAAAAATCTCTCATACACCAGCCTAATTAGGCCTATGGCCAGTGCTCTCATTTTGGAGAGTGATGTTGACTTTTTTCCTTGGAAGAGGCAAAAGCCACCAGGAGGAGACTAGTTAGACACAGCAGGGAATTGAGAGGGAAAACTAGATATGGCTGCTGCAGTGTCCCTGAGAACAAGAGAGGCACCATGCTATAGCAGAACGCACACTAGACGTGGAGGCAGAAGATTAGTTTGAGCTCATTGTTAGCTGTGTTAATTAGCTGGGATCAGTCAAGTCCTTCACCATCTGGCCCTTAGTTTTTGGCAATGGATCTACACCCCAGTCATACCTTTAGGGCAGTGCTGTGACCCATCCCAATCAGTGACTTCATGTTTGTCCATACTTTGTATTTACTCATGTGTCCATTTCACTTTTCCCAAAAAAGGATAAACCTTTAGGGCAGGGACTATTTTTTGTCTTTGCACGCCAAGTACCAACCCGAACATATAACAGATGCTTAATCAATGTCTGTTGAATTGAACTAAATCCCATTGTAAAGTCACAAAACCCTACTGTAACATCATTTAGCTAACTGCTCATTTACAATGATGATAACAACAACATCAAACATTTCTACGGTATTTTAAAGTTTACAAAGTACTAGCCTACACTTTTATCTCATTTGACTCATCACAGTCCTATAAGATGAGTACTACAGGTATTATTAACCCTGATTAATGCTGGTTGAGAGATAAAGAAGGAAACTGAAACTCAGAGCAGTTAAAGGCCTCAGTCACCCAGATGGTGCCACCGGTGAGGGGTTTCACACCTCGTGCCCTCCCAGCTAGATGTCTACACTATCTATCCCATTGCCTATCTTCAGTTATATGGGATGAAGTGCTTCCTGAAACATCTTTTTGTCCATTTTTAGTCCTGTGCATGAAAGGAGACATGGTGAGGTATTACTAGAGGTGTTATGGGAGCCAGTGCCAAAGGTCAGACCCAAACAGCACTCTTGTTCCCCTCTAGGCTACCCCAAGACGGTGGTGACAGGGATATCCTCCATATGCTGGATCTCAAAGCCTCCAATAGGTGCCCCAGGAAATGATGTAGCCTTCCCAGACTGGTTGTAACTGGAGTTTAAAAAATTCTCTCTATACAAGTAGGAATGATTCATTCCCTCATTGAAAGCCCTGACTTAGGGACTCTAGAATTTTCCAGTGTTACTCCTCATGCTCTCAGTTACAGAAGCCCTGAAGATTCCTGACTCTAAAGAACCAGGACCCTTGGCAGCTTTATGTCACACATACCCCTTGCACATCTATACAAAACGGGCAACTCTGATCCCAGAGCTTATACTGTACTTTCCTGGAACAGAGCTAGAATACAGGGGGCATTTAATAAATGCACGCTGAAATGAATGATATTGAAGCTCCCACCTCTGTGTCCTTGCTTAGACTGTTCCTCGAATTTTTTTTTTTGGAGGGAGGAAGACAAGGCAATTGGGGTTAAGTGACCTGCCCAAGGTCACACAGCTAGTAAGTGTGTCAAGTGTCTGGAGCCGCATTTGAACCCAGGTCCTCTTTTCTCCAGGGCTGGTGCTCTATTCACTGCACCACCTAGCTGCCCCTCCTTACCCTGTTCCTGATGCCTTGAATGTATTCTCACCCTATTTGCTAAAATCCTACTCAAGTGCTGCCCCAGCCTCAGCCTCAGCCCCCTAAGGTAGCAGCATATTGTTCTATGCCTTGGTCATACATAGGTCATGCATAAGATCACAACATTGTAAGTCTCTGGTTTGTAGCTTATTCACCAACTAGACTGTGACCTCCATGAAGGCAGGAATCAAGGTTTAAATGCATTCTATACTGTCTCCAGAGGCTTGCACATTAAACACAATGTCTGATGAGTGAGCGAATGAATGGCTCCTTATGGTTTATAACTTTTTAAGGTTTATCATTCCTCATCCACTTCCATTTGCAGCCTGTTCCTAACATGATGAAGAAACAATATCATGGCTTCAGGTCAACTGGAGCTCATATGCAGCTAGATCATGAGATTAAAGAACTCCCAAAACATTAACTGCTATGGAAAGAGAGTCCTCTTGGGGACAATGTATTAGTGTTCCACTCGGAAAAGGAAGGAAAGCAAGGGCATTAGCAAACAGAAAGCAAGCACAAGCAAGAGAAACAGAACAGGAAGAAGAGAGGAAGATGGAAAAGAAAGAACCCATTAGCCAGCAGTGACGGGATGCATGCAGCTGAGGGCACACTCACGCATACTCCTGATGGGGGTCCGGATGGGCTTGTCAGAGGATCGGAAAGAGGAAGAAGCTGCTTCCAAATCAAACAAAAAGATAAGCTTACAACCAGGCTGAACGTGACTGTAATTCCAGATCCCCATAGGTACCTTGCCTCTTGTGATCAGAGGTTTTGGGGAATAAGGACCAGGGAGACTGACATGTTTTCTTCCCACAGGGGAGGAGGTAGGTTAGGGAAGATAAGAATAGGGATAGTGGTAAGGATCTGAGGTGGCATCCAAGAACCTCTTGGAGAAGGATGACTCGTTCTTAGAGTGTGAAAGATAAAGCCATCCTCAGGAGAGCACGCTTGTTAGAACATAGGCCCATGATTCTCCTCCTTGCCCCAAGTTGCCCCATTTTGGAACCTCCCCAACCTTCTCTGTTGCCTGGGTTCATAATTACCTGTGATCTTGGGGGCTGGGGCACAAGGGAAACCTCCATTGGACTGGTCAGGCTCTCCAAAGTCATAGGAATCTCTAGGCTTTGGCTTGTATTCCCGCTTCGGACGGGAAGAGGCTTCCCGCATCCTATGTACATGAAAAATAATGTGTGAGCACAAGAGCAGGTGGTGCACTTAGTATGCCAAGAATTATATGGGCTAGTAACTCAAGCACAGATGCCAGGCACTTTGGGGTGGCATCCTTATTATTACTAACAGTCTAACAAGTAAAGTCACCACAACCTCCTCTCCCTCTCTCTCTCTCTTTCTTTCTCTCTCTCTCTCACTCTTCCCCCCTCCCTCTCTCTCTCCAAATTGTTATGACTATTCCATACTGTTTTTCCAAATATTGGTATTCCAAATCAGAAAACTCCTTTATATGACTATTTCAAAATTATATAAATAATTTAACCTTTTTTTTTTTTTTTTAAAGCAATTGGGGTTAAGTAACTTGCTCAAGGATACACGGCCAGTTTTTTGTTCTGGGTGGAGTGCTAAGTATCTGAGCCCAGAGATAAACTGTTTTCCTCACAGCCAGTCCTCAAAAAGATGAATGAAGAGACACAAATGGATAAAAAGTGACATGTCCATATGGCCTTAAAGTTCACAAAGCACTCTATATCTGCATTTCATGTGACCCTCACAACAACCCTGTGAAGTAAGCATTCCAAGTTTCACCCTCAGTTTATAGAGGAGGGACCCATGGCTCTCAGACAGTAAGTAATTTGCCTACAGTAATTTGTCAAGTATTTCAGAGGCAGGAATTGAACCCAGTCTTGTGACTCTGGATCCAATATTCTTTCCCACACACCATCTGCCTCTCATCCTCAGGAAGTGAGGTTCTACTGCATTTGGAGTCACAGGATTTTGTTTTGAATTCTGGCTTTGCCAGTGACTTGCTATATGACTCTGGGGAAAGTTCTTGCCATCTCTGGGCCTTGGTTTCCTCAAGCGTAAAATAAGGGTTTTGTACTAGTTCTTTAAGGCCCCTCCAGCTCTCAATTCTGTGAACAGGACAAGAGGTCCAACTCAGGGACTTGCTTATCTGCTCCTGGTACCCTTTCCTATTGAGAACTACCCCCGACCTGAGGACCCAGTGAAAACCCTCATCCTTTCAGCACTTCATGACCAAGAAGTTCCTCACTGGCTATGCCTCCATGGGGCCAGTATTTTGGAGAAGTCCCTATCTGGAACATTTAGCATTTTGTCTGGGATTAAGAAGAGGACTGGCGCTGAGTCAGCACTAGAGAGGAAAGCTCCTTCCTATTGGGCACACTGAACGTAGCCAGGAAGTTATTCAGATCAAATCTTTTTAAAGGGCTACATAATCTGAAAGATTCACAAGCCCTGGCTGGTGTCTTGTTTACTTCCTACTGTAGAAGCCATAATAGAGGCCCACTACACAGTAAAAAAAAAAAATTTGGATAACTCAAGGTAACAGAGACTAGTCCAAACTCTTATAAGCTCAGAGTTTACATTCTACTAAGAAGATACAACACTTAAATATATAACTATAATTTGAGGAACACTAACAACTAGCAGGATCAGGAATGTCTTCCTGCAGGAGCTGAACTAGAGTTGAACTTTGAAGGAAATTATGGATTCTAAGAGGCAAAGGAAAGGAAGGGCTATGTTCTAGGAGGGGTGCAGGGAGGTATGGCCAGCCTGCATAAAGGCCTGAAGGCAAAAAATAAGGGATGCTGAGTTTGGGAAATCAATCTCCTATCTTCTTTGCTAGCTCCTTGTCCACATACATCTTGCATCTCTTAGAGAAATATTCTCCAAGATCCTTGGACCTCTTCTCTTATTTTTATAATCTTTTCCTTGAAAATCTCAAGAACTACCAGATTCTAGAGCTTAGCCTGGAAGAGACCTCAGAAGCCATCCAATCCAACCATCTCATTTTCCAGATGAGTCATCTATTTCAAAAATTACTTAGAAAGCTTTATTCCAGCTCTGACCTCTTTTTCTCTCTCCAGTTCCAGAACTATTATCTCCCAGGGCCTACAGGACATCTCTACCTGAATATCTTATCAGGTCCCCCAAACTCAACAGAGATAAACCTTACCTTTTCCTCTATATCTGCTTTTTTTTCCTGACCTTACCCTTTCTGCCAATCATACTTACTGTCTACTTGACATAAGTAACCTTAGTGTAATCTGACTTACCTTTCCTTTCTCGTCTCTCATATAGTAACAGTAAGCATTTATATAGTGCTTTTAAGCTTTGCAAAGTGACTTACAAATATCCTTACAACAACCCTTTAAGGTAAGTGATGCTATTATCCTCATTTTACAGTTAAGGAAACTGAGGCAAACAATATGAAGTGATTTGCCCAGGGTCACACAGCTACTAAGTGCCTGAAGCTAAATTTGAACTTAGGTCTTCCTCACTTCAGGCCCAGTGCTCTAACCACTGTGACAACTTCATTATCCTGTCAGTTTCAGCTATATCAAGTCAGTAACCAAGTCCTGTGAATTCTAGCTCCATGACATTCCTCACATCCATCCCCTTGTCTCTATTTCTATTGCTACCAACACAGGAAGAGGCCTCACCTGTCTACACTATTCCAACAGCCACCTTCTACCTCTCCTCTCCGTCCCTGGCAATTTACCCTTCACACAATCAGGCACAACATACACACATCTGATCAAGACACCTCTATACTTATCCCCTTTCAACAACAACCAGTCACCTGCAAAGTAAAACTCCTTAGTGATGCAAAAAAGGTTCTGCTCTACTTTCCCTAGGCACATCTCCCATGACTCTCTTGTCTATACACTCTGCCCCATCCAAATTTGGCTCTTTGCTATGCCTCCCACATGCAGGCCAGACTCTGGAAGCTCCATGCCTCTGCCTCTACCATTTCATATGCCTTCTCTCCTACTTCCCACACATCACCACAGATTTACATTCTAGTCATCTGTGTACATATCTTATATCTCTACTAGACTGTGAGCCTGAGTATGGGGACCACGTCGTAGTTCACCCTTGTATTGCTCCCCCAGTGTCTGGCACAGTCCTCAAAGTAGGTGCCACAGATATTAGTGGTGGTGAAGTCATTATTTTCTTGAGGAGCAGCACCGTGTTACAGAAGAGTCACTGGACCTGAGGCAGGAGACCTGGGCTTCTGTACTGACTGACCCTTACTAAGGCATAAGACACTTGTATTTTCTTGGTTTCAGTTTCTCCATCTGTAAAAGGAGCAGACTGGAGATCATCTCTAAGGCTCCTCAGACACCTGATATTTTATAGAATCCTATACACCACTGCCATTCTATAAAATAGGATTCATGCCTGTCACTTCCCCTTTTATCATATACTTACCCATGTTCTAATTCATTCTGTGGCACACTCATGTACATGAACAGGTGGGACCCGGGACCCACTAAGGTCCATCCCAGCTCTAAATCAAACATCATAGATTTAGATCTAGGATTATTAGAATCCTTCGCTTCCTTCACCACAACTCAACCTTTCCTGATCTTTATAATTGGTTGAATTGAACTAAATGTGGCAAAATGATTTTATAAACCTTGTGCTGCTATTCTTATAGTTAAAGTTAATTCTAGCCAGGCCTCTGTATCTGATGAAATAAAATGCACTTTTATTTTCCTAACAGCAGAGGTCACTATTGCTGTGGCTCAGACTGCAACAATAAATGCCTTCCCCATCTCCCTTCAGAGCTAGGCTGATCATATGGAAAAAACAGAGCTTCTTAAATTAGTCAGTGAAGAATGTTCTTTTTGTGTAGGCTCTAGGCTTCCTAGGCAATTATGAAAACCAGACTCTTCCAAGACTGAGGAAAAGAACAGGGCTGTGCTCTCAGGAGAAAAAATTCCATTTCCCTGAGAGGATCGAGAGAGCCAAACCCAATCCAGGAGGTATACCTGCAGGGCAGAGCCCATACCCTGACTGCTCCTTCAGAATGAGCTCTCTGGCAGCCCATCTCCTGCTGTGTGCCTGGGGACATTACACAGAAAGTCAAGGCAGAGGAAGAAGGGGCCAGAGGCCGATCTCTCTGCGTCTGCCTCCTGGGAAAGCTTACCTGCGCTTCAGCTTGTCCGCCAGCTCATCCAGGATCTGTACTGCTTGCCTGTGGTAATCCAGCTGGGCATCCACCAGGGCTGAGAGCTGGCTCACCTGCTCAATCTGCAAGAAACACAGTAGCTTCAGGCTGGCATCTCTCCTGTGGAGACTGCTCGAGTGGAGTTGATGGCCAGGAGCCACAGAACTGACTGCTCAACTTTTCCCTCAACAACCAAACACCTCCTCTCATGAAATTCTGTTGTCATGTACTGAAGTGTCTTCCCACCTCTCTGCCAAATCTTATTTAGGCAGTCTGATGGAATAGGAAGAACTGGCACAGTCAGAAGACCTAAGTTTGGACTCCAGCTCCAACACTTATTAAACCGTGCTGTTGTTTGGTCATTTTCAGTAGTGTCTAACTTCATGACTTCCTCTGGGGTTTTCTTGGCAGATGTACTGGAGTGGTTTGCCATTACTTTCACCAGTTCACTTTACAGAAAAGGAAACTGAGGCAAACAGGCTTCAATGACTTACCCAGAGTCATCCAGTTAGTAAGTACCTCAGGTCAGATTTGAACCCATAAAGATGGGTCTTTCTGATTCCAGGTCTGGCAATTTATCCACTGAGACACCTAGCTGCCCATTCAACTGTGTAACCTTAGGCCTTTCTGGGCCTCAGTCTCCTCACTTGGAAAATGGGGACAAAGATTCCTGTATTACTTCACAAGGTGGGTGGGCATAAAACCTTAGAGAAATGTGAGATCGTTACTATCGTGCTTTGAGAAATCGGGCTTCCATTTCCTCACTACTCCAGCCCACACTGAACTGAAGCTCAGATTTATAAGAAAATACAGTAGAATTTCAGCAGAGGACTGATATCAGCAGGTGAAACCGCAGGAATCATGTTAAGGACACAGCTCCTGAAGAACATTTACCACACAAATCCAAGTGGGAGAGGGAGCTGAACAGGACTTAGGTTTTATAAGATTAATGGTTAGGTGGGACCTTAGAGATCACCTAGTTCAAAACCCTCATGCTGTAGAAGGGGAAACTGAGTCTAAGAAAAGTTCAGTGACTCGCCCAAGGTCACAAAGGTATGGTGAGGAGCCAGGTCTCTGATTTAAAATCCAGTATTTTTTCTGCAACACCAGGCTGCCTCCTCATTTTTTAACAGAACAGACAAATGGCTATACTATTTGTCTACTGCTTCTCATGATACCAAAGAGCTGAATAAGCCCCTAAGGAGGAAGTGCTTACATCAGTCTCCAGGAGGTTGTGCATGCTGGTCTCTGCCACTTCCTTGGACTCTTCAAATTTCTCCATCGCCTGACGAAGCTCCTCATCTGGTATCTTTCCCTGACGCTTCTTCTTGTAGTCGAAATCCAGACGTCTGCCCTCCAGCTTTTTCAGATGATGCTGGGGGGGGGAGGGGCAGGGTGGAGAGAGAAAGCCTCCCTGAACAATGAGGACTCTGTGCCAACACATCACTGGGACCCTTTGGGAAGTCCTTTAAACAATGGCTCCAGCAGTTTTATATGGA
This sequence comes from Petaurus breviceps papuanus, assembly GCF_028583685.1. Classification (NCBI taxonomy): domain Eukaryota; kingdom Metazoa; phylum Chordata; class Mammalia; order Diprotodontia; family Petauridae; genus Petaurus; species Petaurus breviceps. Next base: position 2,246,339 of record NW_027185782.1, on the reverse strand, counting down.
GAACAAAATGCTGCAGGGTGCTAGGTACCCAATGTAGTAAAGCCTTTTGTAAGCCTTATTATTATAATATTATCTCAACTGATCTGGTGGAGGGAAAGGGGGCCTCATGTCACTATCTATCTCCCGAGTATTCTCTGATGGCTAATGAGAAGAAAGAGAAGAAGCATAATGCTGGACTGTGAGACTGTAAGGTCAACACGAAGTTCTATTATGTATCTCTATAAATGGTGACTAGTTGGGTCTGCTTTTGCTCTTCCTCCCCACCTCCCTGCCCCACCCCCTCCTCGAGGGCCACATGTGCCTCTCTGAACTATAGCACACCCAATGAATGGCCTGGAATGCTGGGGCAAAAGAATGTTACTGAAGGCAGGTACCTGGATCTCCTTTAGGTCTTTATCACAGAGGTTCTGCAGGGGGTCAACAAAATTCTGTTTGACTTCTATGTCCAGAGAATCTTTCACTTCTGCTAACCGCTTCATTGATTCACCAGCATCCAAAAGGGCATCACCTTCAGAGAAAAAGGGGTGTTGGGAAGGCTGGGGTGGTGAAAACCTTTTTCAAGGCCTTTGCCAGAATCACCTTCTTAAAGTTCATGCCTGGCCATGCCATGCTCCTACTCAAGAACCCAGTGAGCTCCAACTGTATGTACAATAAACTACAGTTTCCTCAATTCAGAATCTGAAGCCAACTGACACCTGGCTTCCACACACTTTTCCAAGCTTGTTTCAAACAGTTCCCCTTAATGCACTCTATGTTTCTGTCTTCCCTGATATCTTCAATAAGTAATGAACCTTCTTCCCCACCCCAAATTTCAGGGAACATATGGATTACCGATTTAGAGCTGAACAGGACCTTAGAGACAGGCCATCAAGGTCACACTCCCTCATTTCACAGAGAAGGAACTGAGGCTGAGGGTGAGGATGAGATCCATCCATGTCACACATACATTTGGTAGTCTGTGGCAGCACTGGGCTTTGAACCCATATTCTCTGACTCCAAATCCAGGGCTCTTCTCACAGCACTTCCACCTTTGGGCTTCTGTGCAGGCACTCTCGATGCCTGCAGTGCATTCTCTCCTGGTCTCTGCCCTCCTTTAAGGCTCAGTTCCTCAGTACTCTTCTATGGAAAGCCTCTGTGGATCCCCCTAGATAATGATGCTCACTCTCTCTTCAAATGATCACACATTTGTCTTAACAGTTTCTGTATCTCCTCCCAGCAGAATATAAGCACTTATTAGTTTTGTTTTGCCTTTGTAGGCCTGATGCCTAATACTGACTTCAGCACAGAGTAGGTACTTTAAAAAATGCTTTTGAATTGGATTAGAATTTTAAAGGCTTCTAGCTGAGTATAAGGAAGCCGGGAAGGTGATGTTGGCCTTATCCCCCTGTCTGACATATGGAGTTATCTGACAAAGGATTTGTGGCCTGGAGAGAGAGATGACTTAGTGTAGCCAATGGCTACAATATATTCACAGCATGAGGTAGCATTCTGTATTGTAGAACTTTTACTTTAGTAGACAGACTCTAAATAAACAACAGTTTTTCTAAAGGCAAGTCACAAATGAGTTTAATGTTTCTAGAAAATAAGCTAGTTTCAGAATTCAGTACCTCTCAATGTGAAGACCACCAGCCTAGATAAGACCTACCTCATGGTGGACTGTATGGGGAGTGGGAATGATGGGTTCAAGAAAGCTTGATTTACTAGCTGAAGAAGTTAATGTGGAAAAGCCACTGCAGGCTCCTCTGACCCACCCTGTGAAATGATTTAGCAGCTAAAACAGGCACAGTTTAGGCTAGAAGGAGACACTGTTTAAGGAGGTTCAATATGCATTTTGTTTCTTTTGGCAAGGGAATCAGGGTTAAGTGATTTGACCAGGGTCACACAGCTAGTAAGTGTCAAGCATCTGAGGTCGCATTTGAACTCAAGTTCTCCTGACTCCAGGGTCAGTGCTCTATCCACTATGCCACCTACCTGCCCTAATATCTGTGTCATCACAAAGACTCCCTGTGCCCCTGGGTCCTAGGCAGACATTTTCTTCCAAAACCAAGAACAGGTCTTTCTTGGAAATTACCATGCAGAAGATATCTCTTAATTACATTTAGCTATAAGCCCTCTGAAATTGTTCCCGGGAAAGTGAAATCATCTCTTCTACAAACCTCTCTGGACGGGGTGCACTCAGCTCACAATACAGATGGTGCTGGGTGTAGAAGGAAGCCTTGTGAACTCTCTCTACTTCCTCCATCTCCACCTCCACAAATTACAAATTGGCTGCCAGCCCCAACTAAAGGAAGTACTTTCACCTGTGGCCCCTGCTGGATGACTTTCAGGGTCCAAAATCAGCAGAGGAGTGACATTATATGAGAAGAGAAGCCCGTAGCACTGAGTACCAGAAAGAATGGTGGCCTAAGGGTCTAGATTCCTGAGCTCTGGGTCTCCTTAGCCAGGCAAGTGCTTGGGCTGCTTCCAAAAATGAACAGGGTGGTCCTAAGGCAGTAAAAGAACAGAGATTTGTGGTCTGAACACAAAATCTGCTACTTACTATGTTACCTTGGGGAAGCCACTTTCCTTTTCTGGATTTCTGTTTCCTAATCTGTAAAATGTGGGGGTTGGTGGATTTTGTGATCCAAGAGAATCAGAAAAAGACAGTTCAAGTGCTGGCTCTGCCATCAACTACCTGGGTGACCTTGGTTAAGTTACTGAGGTCTTTCCAGGCCTCAATCTTCTCATTTGATAAATGAGAGGGTTGGATGAGATGAGCTCTTAAGTTTCTTTCCAATTTTATAATACAATGAGGCTAAAACAGGGCAATTGCTAACATTCCTTGCAAGTCTAAAAGTCTACAATTCTTTGAGATGACATATGAACTGTTAGAATACACTATATCCTTCTGAATTATAATTATTTTAATGGGTCACAATTTCCTAGTGAGAAAGTACAAGTCAGAGCACGTTGAGGAAGATTCTGCCCTGGACAATGGTTACTCCCCATGGTTCTTGGTTTAGGGAGCAGTATTAAAACAGCTGTCCAGATTCCGGGCTTCTCTGACCCTCCCTCCTCACTCTCCCAAAGGCATACCTTTCCCTGCAGGAAGGCTCATCTCTTCTTTGTCTTCTGCATTCACCAGCTCGTTCTCATGCCCCTTGTTCACAACGTTTCCAGAGTCTAGGTTATTCTCTTTCTCCAGCTCCACCTATTTCAAGCCTGTCTAAGTCCCGCCATCTTCTGACTATTCGTTCCTTTTTCCCTTTTCTGATCTCCGGTAACGTCTGCCAGCAGTACCATCCAATTTAATATATAACTCTTCCGTAGTTACTTCATCTAAGTTAATCTCACTTTCCCAACTAGACTGCAACCTTGAGGGTAAGGAGCTTCTATTATATTACCTGGGAAGCCCTCTTAAAATCCAGCACAATTTGGAGCACACAGCTCAGGTAGAGGAGTCAGGGAACCTAGGTTCCTCTCTCTCTGGCTCTGCTATTAACCTGTGATTTTGGGGAAGTTATTTCCCTTCCCTGGGCCTCAATTCCCTTACCTGCAAAAAAAAATAAAAATAAAAAGGTATTTGGCCTAACCTTTAAGCTCTAAGGTTCTAAGATTCTAAAATTCTAGTAGCACTCAACAAATACTTGATTGACTGAAACCCCTGAATCCCCTTTTGGAAAGCTTTATTTTATGTGATTTGTTTTTATATTATGGTTTCTGAACATAATTCTCTCCTATCCCCTATTCATTGAAACCATTCCTTGTAAAAAAGATTAAAAAGCAAAGAGGGGGAAAAAAGCAATTTAATAAAACTAACCAATACATCAACCCTGCCTGACCACATTTGCAATATTTCACATCCAGAGTTCCCTAATTCTGCAACAAAGGAAAGAATGTCATGCTAACCTTTTAGGACAATGGCTGGCACCCAAAGGTACTCTACTTACCGAAGTTGGACTCATCTCCTAGCTCCTTTCCATAGCGAATCATGCATTCGCCTAAGAGCCCTTCTGACTGTGGATAGCCAGGATTCTTCACCTGCCCTCTAATCTTCGACACAGTGTTGAGCATTGTCAGCTTGGCTCGAGAGGCTGCAAAGGGAAAGTTCTGTCACATGGACACCTGAGTTGGCCTCTCTGGGAGTGAGGGTAGGGAGCTGTCAGCATCTCCCTACTTTCCTACCCCTTTTTCAGTCATAGTCAATCCTTTGTGACCCCATCTGGAGTTTTCTTGGCACTAGAATGGTTTGCCATTTCCTTATCCAGCTCATTTTACAGATGAGAGAACTGAGGCAAACAGAGTTAAGTGACTTGCCCCCAGCTAGGAAGTGCCTGAGGCAAGATTTGAATTCAGGAAGATAAGCCTTCCTGACTCCAGGCAGGGCACTTTATCTACCATGCCACCTAGTGGCCCTCACTTCCTTACCTACAATTTATTTTAACAGTCTCTCACAGTCAAGGAAATCTATTATTTGGTTTGTTTGCAAATTGCACTGGCTATAAAAGGATCTGAATGGCACTCAATCTAACCAACATAGCAAGGCCCAAATGGGATGTTTTCTTACCCTATTCCAGACATTGTCTCTATCAACCATAAAGCAAACAACTCAAAATGGAGAACCAGTGGCAGAGAGGAAAAGTATTTGGTCTCTGAGAATGAATTGCCAATCTCTTCTAGCAGCCATGTACATAACTTCTCAGACTATCTCAGCGCTTCCTGGGAACTCTCAGAATGAGAATTCAAAAGGAAGGCAGTCATAGATGTCTTTCTTTTCGCTGCTAAAAGAATAAGAGAGTATTTGGGAACAATCATCAGATTGGGGAAAACTTTACTGGGGAACAGGCCAAAGTATGATCTTAGAATTTAAAATGAGGGTTTTAACTTCCCACTTGCAAACTTTCATCTGTTTCTAGCAGAAGCTGGAAAAGCCTATATCTTAGTACTATAAAGCAAATATTGGATCTGGGAGCTAAAGAAATCCATGCCAGATTCTTTCATGAATAACTAGGATCTTATACCTGGGTTGGGCTGAAGGTACTCAATGGTTCTGGCCAACACCTCTGCCACAGCCTTGCTGGTAACATCCACTTTCTATAAAGAGAATAAAAACATGAATGCTTCAAATCTGCCCCCATCACAAATCATTTCCCAGCAATCTCCCAGTCACAGTTCTTCCCACTGTTTCCTTTACCTTCTCCATTTCTTTGAAGTCATCATCAAGCTTGGTCCCTTCAGCTCCTCCAACCTTTTCACTGACCAGCTGGAGAGAGGGAATGAAAAAGAATGGAGTCAGCAATTAGAACCAGGAATAGCTTGAAGAAAATGTAGGAAAAAATCAGATGCAGAAAGTGGTGCAGCCTCATATATTTCCTGCTACAACCTTAAAGGCAGCTCAGCTTTATGTGAAAGAAAAGGGGATAAGTGACTTTGGATAAGACATATGAAGTGAATCCAATTGTACCTTGTAGAAACAGAACAGATAATGAGAGATGGTAAGGTAAAGCCAAAGACAATGAGATCTTGGAGGGTGACTACTTTTTCCTGATACTGAAACCACACATAATGCAGTTTGGCTTTGTGTGGCTGACCACGTGAAGGAGATCAAGGACGATGGGATCCTGTTGCACCTGTTAAAGTAGGGCACTGCCACACAAATCAAGGAAAGAATAAAATATCACTCAAAGCAAAGGTAAAACCAATAGTAGCCTGTGAGGTCAGGCTTCTGTATGAGTCTTAACTCCACTGGGGACAACATTAAAAAGCTTATGAGACAGAGGTAGAGTTAAATAGTACAGGATTAAAGAACATTTCTAGCCACTAAGAATACTAGAAGTTTTCAACATTTTTTGCATCAAAGAATATTTTTCAAAATATCTATAGCCATGTCTGGGTAAATCTGCACTCATACACACTTAAACACTCCTGGGGGGCGGGGGTGGCATGAATATATTTGGAGACCAAAGAGAAAAGAATTCAGGGGGAAAAAAACTTAATTGAAAAGATCATGATCATTTCTATCCTTAAAGGGAAAGAGTAAAACCTTGGCTCTAGACCCAGCTCCAACACAGTCCAATACTAGGCAGTGCTACAACCGGCCCCAGTTTTCCCATCTGAAAATGAGGGAGTTGAACGGGATGATTTTTAAGAACACTTCAGCTACAAAAACCACATGACTCTACATATGTAGTTCCTGTAGTTACACAGTTCTGCAAATTGTGCTCTGCAGGTAATTTTTTTTTTTGGAGGGCAATTGGGGTTAAGTGACTTGCCCAAGGTCACACAGCTAGTTTTTTTGTGTGTGTCTGAGGCCAAATTTGAACTCAGGTCCTCCTGAGTCCAGAGCCAGTGCTCTATTCAACTGCACCACCTAGTTGCCCCGTCTACAGGTATTTTTTTAAGTGGAATAAGTTAGGTTTTGGATGCAATTGTCAAAAAAAATTTTTTTTAACATCAAAGAATTTAAGAAGGGAAGGGACCTTAAAAGACATCTAGTCCTGACCTAAGACTCCCCCTTTATAACAACTTCTCTGCCTGTTCTAGTCCTTTTTGGCTCTAGAACTCTTGCCTTTGAAGTCCCCTCTTTTCCCCAAAGTTGTGTCTCATGTAGCCTACTATATTTAGAAGAGTTCCAGGAAAGCTTCATTTTATTCTGCAGCAACCTTGATAACAAGACAAATATTCCTCCCAACACCCCCACTTTCTATTTTGTAACCATAATCAAATCAATATTCTACTGCTACTGTTCAGTGTGTGCCAATGACTCCACTCATTATCCTTACAATCAAAATACCCTCCCAGGTCATCACTCCCCTATACTGGCTTAGTCTACCAATGAGCAACAGATATTTTTTCTGATACTGTTTAGATCTGACTTTATTTGTGTGAAAAGTGTTTTATAATCATGTTCATATAGTCCTTGGGTTTGTCTTGGCAGGCACACTCCCAAGTATTTTATATTGCTTACAGTTATTTTAAATGGAATTTCTCTTTCTATCTTTTGCTCCTGGGCTTTGCTGGTAATATAACAGAAATGCTGGTGATTTATGTGGGTTTATTTTATATCTTGAAACTTTGCTAAAGTTTTTTAATATTTCAAGTAGTTTAGTTGATTCTCTAGGGGTGTCCAAGTATACCATCATATGATCTGCAAAGAGTGATGGTTTTGTTTCCTCATTGCCTGTTCTAATTAATTCAATTTCTTTTTCTTCTCTTATTGCCATAGCTAACATTTCTAGTACAATACTGAATAATAGTGGCGATAATGGGCATCCATGCTTCACCCCTGATTATATTTGGAAGGCTTCTTTCCCCATTACAGATGATGCTTGCTCATGGTTATACTACTTATCATTTTAAGGAGCACTAAGCTTTTATTGAATTACAATCAGGTGGCTAACTAGTGAAAAACAACAGCCCCAGAGCCACTCCTAACCTACTCTGGGCGCTATTCAAAATTAACCACTTAATTTCCTCTTGAATACAAATATGTAGGAAAGTATTAAAAAAAAGAAAACACAAATAAAACATTTTCCAATTCTAAGGAGAAAGTCAGGGAAGGAATAGATTTATGTTTTAAGCAAAAATATCATTATTATCTACTCTTTTGTGATATAAGGAAGGGACTTTTGAAAGAACAGATGATCCCAAGTCTGGGGTATGTGGGAACAATTGCTTGGAATGTGTGAAGGGATCCTTGCAGACTGCTTAATTTTGGGGGGTTAGGGTGAGATGCCCTAAAATAAAGGATAGAGGTGTCACTCTTTACCTACCAATTAACTGTGTCTCTGGGTGGGCTAGCAGTGGAGTCACCATTCTGACTATATGTTACACCTCCAATTGGCTGGTTAGTCAGCCCTTCCCAGAGTTGTGAGGGAACTTATAAACCTTATTGCCCTATAGAGAGAGCTACTGTTTATCCTGGTTCTGTGCTAGGAAACAGAGGGTCAGAGATAAAAAGAGATAGTCCTGGTTCCCACTATTTATAAACTAGCTAAAGCATGGTATAATAATAATAGCTAACATTTACATAATGTTTTAAATATTTAACATTTAAATTGTGTTTAACAGCTAACATTTAAATAATGATTTTTGCAAAACACTTTATGTACATTCTCTCATTTGATCCTAATAATAACTCTCTGAGGTAGGAGCTATTATTATCTTCATTTTACAGATAAGGTAATAGAGGCTGAAAGAAGGTAGTGACTTGTTTAGGCTTACACAACTAATGAGCATCAGAGGAAGAATCTGAACTAAGGTCTTCCTCACTCAATAAAAGGCAAATTGTCTTCCAGTGAAGGAAACTTGATAAATGTTGCAGGAATTTGAAGGAGAATGAAATCACATTATGCTAAGGAGGTCAGAGAATGCTTCTCAGAAGGTCAGATGAGCTATCTCTTAAAGTATGGGAAACAATCAGGCAGAAAGGAGGGGAGGTTGTGAACAAAAACATTAGAGAAACAGAGAAGCAGGACCGACTAACTGAAACCTTAGGGCTACCCAGTTATCCTGAATTTCTTATCAGGCCCCAGTGAATCAAGAGATTATGCCTGGACAGTAGCAACAATTTTGCCTAATATAGGGTGGGTCTTAACATTTATCTAACTGAGTTGCATAAATGATTATCTTCACTTTACAGAGGGGAATACCAAAGCTCAGAGGTGAAGTGATCTACCCAGAGGTAACAAAGCTAATGGACTCCAAGATGCTTTCCTTCTCCATGGAATTGCTCCTTAAAGAACGTCTACTAGCTTGTCAGACTCTTAAGTAACCTCGCAGCAAAAACATTAGCCCCAGTGAGGAAATGAAGTTACACCAGCTTGATACTCTCCCCGGGGTTCATATAAACCTCAATGAAACAGGGCCAAGAGACAGAGGGAATAGGGAAGTGATCCTTTTAAAAATTACTGTCAAATAATCAAATGAACTTATGAGGATTCTCTTTGTAGATAACCTAGGCAGACTGGAATTACCCTTTGACTTAATTCTGTAGTTTCACTTCTTTTGGCTATGGTGAAACAGGAATTCCCATGTGGACTAGTTGAGAGTCATTTAAGTACCTGAAAGGCAGTAGCAAGCTTTGACAATGGGAGGAAGACTGAAATGGAGAGTTCTCAAAAGCCCTGTCTTCCTAACCCTTGTCCAAAGCAGTAGCTGGTGAAACAAGGGCTGACAGATAGGAAGGGGTCACCTCCCTTTCTGCAGGCTTCACCTTTGTGGTAGGTATGTTCTTAAAGAGCCACTCTTTTATATTTTTTTTTCTGCTGTATCTGCTAAATTTAGGTATAAAGGAAAGTACTGAATTTGGAGTCTGGAGTCTGAATCTGACATCTGGATGCCAACTCTGCCTTTCACTAGCAATGCTGAGCTTAGGCAAATCACTTACCAGCTCTGGGCTACAGTTTTCTCCTCTTAAAAAATGGGGGCTTCCCTAAATAATGGCAACAGTCCCTCTAGCTCTAAACTCCAGAATCTTATGAAGTATATTCTGTATTTCTGTTAACATATTTCCTAAGGGTCATCAGACTTATCCAAACCATTGACCCAGACTAGGGCTCTCATTATTAACAGAGTTAACAAGAATTTTTCTTTGCTGAATGAATCTTATACAATTCTCATCACCACCTAATTCACAACCCATACATCAAATCACATGAGGAAGTAATAATAACCTCAGTCAAGACTCATCCAGAATAAAGGTAGATCAGATGAGTAACTACAAACCTATTATCCTGCAGACCCGTGACAAGTACCATGCTAGAAAACATTCTTTCATGCCCCCAAATCCAACTAAGGCAGAAGAACACAGCTGTAGGCCTTGTGTGGAGCCCAGCTCCACATGAGTCATCAGTAGGCAGAATAATGGCAGCCATTGTGAAATGAACTGAAATGTAAATACATCTGAAAAAGCATCAGCCACCCACCTCTCCCCACCCCAGGAATAAACACTGAAGCAAATTCTTAAGTGGTAATTCCTTGAAAGATAGTCATCTATTTAAGAGTCCTAAAATATGCAGACTTATTGAAAGGTTCCTAGAAATCACATTATTCAACAATTTAATCTTACAGGTGAGGGAAATGAGGCCCAGGATCCCCAAACTGCTGTTATAACTTATTCTTTGGTAAAAAAAAAAACATTTGGGGGTACCTCGTTGCCTATTCAGATACAAGTCCTTAGCACTGGAGGCCTGTCACAATCTGGCTTCAGGATCATTTCATAATATTCCTCTTCCTACCGTCTCCATTATTGTCAAATGGCACTATTTGCTATTGCCCAAATATGCAATCTCCTGCCATCACTGATTCTTGAAAGCCATCTTCCTCCATACATTAAACAGAATTCTTTTTTCTTCAAGGCCCAGTTCAGATGCCATTGCACATGCCTATCCTTTCTTGATCCCAGATCTAAGTCTGGGGACAGTATGTGGGGACACTAAAATGCCACTGCAGAAAGCTTCTACTTCATTTCCTCCTAGAAATTATTCTCAAAATTTCCTAAAGCACTTTTATCTGCATCTGAACTCTAGCCCGAGTCTCTTTAACTATAATCATACATTTCTAGTTGCCTACTGGTCATTTCCAAAAGGATGACCCATAGGCATCTTAATCTCAACACATCTCAAACAGAACTCATTATCTTTCTTTCCAAAACTACTCATCATAGTTTCACTATTTCTCCTAAGGACGCTATCATCCTTCCAAGTCATCCCACTTTGCAACCTCAAAGCTATTATATTCTCAGACTCCTTACTTTTCCTCATCCCCTACAACCAGTGATGACTAAGTCTACTACAAATTTATATTATCTAATCTTTACTGAGTTACCTCAACAAAGCTACCTCCTAAATGATCCATCCACATTACCAGAGACTGTTCTAAACATCCTCTCTTTTCTCAAGTCTTCCACAATGCCCACCCTTCTCAGCTGGGGACCTTGACTCATACTTTACTGAGAAAATTGAGGTCATTCTTTCTTTTCATCTTAAAACCCAGTGACATCACTTCTCACCAACTCTTCCTTTATTTCAGTTTCTCATGGTGCTACTTCTTGCCAAGGTCAAACCCTGTACATGTGTTTTTGATCCCACACCTTCTGGCTTTCTCCAGCAAACTATACCTATCATTATCTCAGTTTCCTAATTTTCAAAGTCCTTTTCTACTTCTTGGTTGCCAGCAAACACATCTAAAGTCTCCATCATTAAAATCCTCACCCCAACAACTCTGAAGTATCACCTCACACCTATCAAGTTAACTAATATGACAGAAAAGGAAAATTATAAATGTTGGAGAGGATGTGGGAAAGCTAGGACATTAATGCATTGCTGGTGGAATTGTGAACTGGTCCAACCATTCTGAAGAGTAATTTGGAACTATGATTCAAGGGCAATCAAACTGTGCATACCCTTTGATCTAGTAATACCACTACTAGATCTGTATCCCAAAGAAATCATACAAAAGGAAAAGGACCTGCACACACAAAAATATTTATAGCAGCTCTTTTTGTGGCAAAGAACTGGAAATTGAAAGGATGCCCATCAACTGGGGAATGGCTGAACAAGCTGCAGTATATGAATGTAATGGAATACTATTGTGCAATAAGAAACGATGAGCAGGCAGATGGCAGAAAAACCTGGAAAGATTTACATGACCTGATTCTGAGTGAAGTGAGCAGAACCAAGATAATATTATACACAGTAACAGCAATACTGCATGATTATCAACTATGATCAATTTAGCTCTTTTCAGCAATACAATGATCCAAGACAATTCCAAAAGATTCTCAATGGAAAATGCTATCCCCATTTAGAGAAAGAACTGATGGTGTCTGAATACAGAAATAAGCATACTATTTTCACTTTATTTTTTTGGTGCTTTTTCCCCATTGTTCTGATTCTTTTTTCACAACATGACTAATATGGAAATACGTTTTATATGATTGCACATTGGGAAAGGGAGGTGCGGAGAGAAAATTTGGAACTCAAAAAAACTTTTAGATAAATGCTAAAATCTGTTTTTACATGTAACTATTTTAAAAAATCCTCACCCCTAGAAGTATTATATCATATTATTCTTCATCTTTACAAAGTCTTTGAAAAGGCTGTCTACAATGTGTTGCCTCTATAACTCCCCACTAACTTCTAAAATCTCTGCAGTCTGGCTTCTGACTTCCTCATTTAACTGAAACTACTCTCTTCAAAATTACCTATGATCTTTAAATTGTCAAATCTAATGGACTTTTCTCAATTTTCATCCTTCTTGACCTCCCCAAAGCATCTGGCAACACGACACTGTTGATTACCCTCTCCTAGTTCCTCTCGGGGTTTTCATCATATTGCCTCTCTCTTCATTCTCTCTCCTATCTGACCACTAGTCAACCTCCTTTGCTGGTTCATTATCCACATCACACTCCTAACTAAGGATATATTCTCATTTTCATTCTCTCTCCTCTCCCTTTTCCCCCCTTTTCCCCCTCCCTTTTTCTTTCCCCCATTTTTTCCTCCTCCTCCCCCCACTTTCACCTGTAACCTCATAGACTCCCATGGATTCAATGATTATTTCTATCTGTATGACTTCCAGATTTATATATCCAGCCCTATTATCTCACCTAAGCTCTAGTTCCACACAACCAATTGCTTACTGGACATTTCAAACTGCTTCCCTCTACTTCCACCCCCATAAAGTTACCTTGTGAGGGCTTTGCATTTGAGAGTGAGTGTGTGTGTATGTGTGTGTGAAATACCATGCTCCATCTCTCATCTCCAGCCAGGCTGTCTCCCATGCTTAGAATGTACTCCTTCCTCACTCGAACCTCACAGAACCCCTCCTTTCCTTCAAGAAACAACTCAAGCTCCACTTCTACATGAAGCCTTTCCTGATCTTCCCAACTGGTAGTAGGCCCACTCCCTAACTACCTGGCCTGGAGTCAGGAAGACCAGAGTTCAAATCTGGCCCCAAATACTTACTAGCTGTGTGGACCAGCTGTGGGCAAGTCAATTAACCCTGTTTGTCTCAGTTTCCTCATCTGTAAAATGGGGACACACTGGAGAAGGAAATGACAAACCACCCAGTGTCTTTGACAAGAACACCCCAAATAGGTCATGAAGAGTTGGACATGACTGAAGAACAACTGAACAACAACCTGCACATAGTAAGTGTTTGCATGTTTGTTGAACTGGATTTTGATCATTATGACCCTGGATGAAAGATCCCATTAATTGCCAAAGGATAGAATATAACATCTTCTCTAATCTAATTCAATAAACACTTGAATTAAATAATGTATTAAACACCTATGTGCAAAGCACTGAGTTATATATTCTCTAACAGAGAACCATAAAGTTCAAAGAACCATAGAAAATCACATCTGGGAAGGACCTCAAGCCACAGTAATGTAGGACCCATAATCAAGTAAGGAACAGGAATCCCCCTCTATAAGTTTCCTTTGAGTCAATAAACCAGATCTGGATTTAATATATCAGATCTAATATATCAGGCAAAGCTGTGAATAACATTTAAATAGAAAGATTTAAATAGAATTTCCTATCCCAGAATGTTATTAAGGAACCCTAAAAGGGCTCCTGGACTACAGAAATTTATCTTCCTTAATTAAAGAACCTCATACAACAGATTTATAATTTTAAGTTTTATTCACACTGTCTTCAGAGACAGAGAGAGGTTCAAGAGGAAAAAGTCCAGATCTTTCAAAAATGTCATGCGTTTGTCTTAAGAGGGGGTTCAAAATAAAGAGGAACTCTTGCTGTAGGCATGGAATGATGTAAGTGAAAGCAAAGGGGGAGGAAGAAAAAAAATACAATGAGAAATGGCTTTGTTCTCAGAGAAATGCTAATTCTATCCCTTATGAAGCTACAAGCTGCTCTAGATGAATTACAAGAATGTAGTTGAGGTAAGGCACCAAGGCAAAAACAGTAGCTTAACCTGTGGTATGATGTTTATGAGTTGACTTCAGACCAAGAGTCTAACTTCTGCCAGGAGAAGCAATAATCCCTGTTCTGCAAGGAGATGGGGGAAGATAGAGCAAATCAGAAGATTGGACGAAGATGGAAGTTCAGTCTGACAGTTCCCTAGATCAATACCTACCATAACAAGAAGCTGACCAAAATAGCAAGGTAGATGAGAGTTTACTTAAAGGAAGATAAATGAAGCATCCTTATCAGTGGGAATACAGATGAAGGGGGCAGATGTACGAAGTATTACAGAACTATAACTGACAGGGGTCAGTAACTTATTGGATGAGAAAAGAACACATTTTTCCTTCAAAAGTCCATCCCTCTTCGGAACTTTTCTTTTTCTGTCAAGGGCACAGCTATCCTTCCAGTCACCCAGGTTCATAACCATACTGTTACCCCCGACCCCTCACTCTCCCTCACTTGATGATCTAATCAGTTGCCAAATTTTGTCATCTCTTCTTCTACAACATCTCTCTCATCCATCCCCTTCTCTCTACTCACATAACTACCACCCTAGTTCAGGCTCTCATCACCTCTTGACTAGACTACTGGAAAAATCCTCCTAATCTGTCTCCCTTCCTCAAAAAGTCCTTCCCCAAACCAATCCATCCTCCACACATTTACTATAGTTATATTCCTAAATGCAGGCTTGACCATGTCTCTTCCTTACTCAGGAACTCTAAGCCAAGCAAACAAGCAGTTTACTAAGTACTTGTCCTCTTTCAGGCACCGTGCTAATAAGCACTTTACATGTATTTTCTCACTGAATCCTCACAACAATCTTTGAGGTAAGAGCTGTTATGATCCTTATTTCATAGTTGAGGAAAGTAAGAAAAATTGAGGAAACCTAAGTGCTTAATAAATTTTATTAAATTTAATCCACTGCACTAATGTACTGCATACATTATGGCATAGTGGTAGCCAGATGACTGGTTTCAGAGGCAGGTAGACTTGGGGTAATAATCCTCATAGCACTGTAATGTAATTGCCAAGGAAAGGCAACTTCCCAAGGTTCAGAATACCAGCATAGGTGCTCTCCATTTTATTCAGTGACCAACCCAGAACAGAGAAGATCAAAACATGACATCATTTCAAATACAGCATTTACTAAGTGTGATTAAATAATCTCCAAGTACTACCCCACCCCAGGACCTTCCAATCATTCAATCAATTACAAAGTCTCTGTTCTAAATACTTCTCCACCCCTAGGCTATACCTTAATTTAATCCACCACAAAGTCCCTCTTCTCAAATGGAGATTAGTTTCCAAACATAAGTAAACTACATTCATTTGTTCAACCACAGAACACAAAAAGGTCAAAAGTTCCCCACTCCTGGATCACAATTGAATCTACCCCAGAGTTACATCAATTTTAAGCACAGCACTTAATACCCAAATGGAGGTCTTTGCTTCATCTTGACACGAGCCAAGTTCTCAGCAATCTTAGTTCCTGGGGAGACAAGGCTTAGCAAGGCCACAAGATACATTGCCAGTCCCTTCATTAATTCATCCTCTGTCTGTAGAACAGTCCTAGAACCCCTGAAAACGTTAGCAAAACCCTCTCCCAGGATTTCTGTAAACATACAACAAGAAAATCCTTCTTCAGGGCTTCTGAACCAACAGAGAGGTTCCCAGACCCCTGCAACAACAGCACTGCCCTTCACCAGTGGACAGTATTCACTCTGTCTGCAGGACAGTCTCCAGACCCCTGCAACAACAGCACTGTCCTTCACCGGTGGACAGTATTCACTCTCTGTCTGCAGGACAGTCTCAGGGCTTCTTAGCCAACAGCCAGGTTCCAGGACTTCAACAAAAGGACTGTCTTTCACCAGTGGACAAATCTGGCAAAACAACATCAAAACAGACAGACAAAGTACCAGCAAAACAGCCATGTCTCCTCAGTCCTTGGCAGCTCAGGGGGCAGGTCTCAAAAGTCCAGGGCGATTCAAAGTGGCCCCAGC
Source organism: Petaurus breviceps papuanus (assembly GCF_028583685.1). Lineage (NCBI taxonomy): Eukaryota > Metazoa > Chordata > Mammalia > Diprotodontia > Petauridae > Petaurus > Petaurus breviceps. Next base: position 2,230,429 of record NW_027185782.1, on the reverse strand, counting down.
AATCCTTCTCAGTCTCTCTCTCCTCCACGAGGTGCTGCTTCCAAAAAAGTTCTTCTGCCTCTCTCTTGTCTCTCCAAATCTATGTCACCAGCTCCTCCCAGTTCAGGACTTTCTTTTCATATCAACAAGTCCATCCCACAGGTGGGATTAACAAACTCTGGGTTTTAACACAATCAATTTGAAAACCAAGCCAATACAGGGGAATCTTTATGTTCCATTACTATCACAAGCACCTACCACACAGGACTGGGTTAAAGTTCTAATAAGACAAGGGCTAAGTAAAGCACTTCGCAGATTTTTATGCACTCTAAAAATGTCAGTAATTATAGTAAGGTGTGTACATATACTTTATCACCCAACTAGACTGTGAGCTTCATGAATAAGGATGATATTTCAAACTTTGTTTCCTCCAGTGTCCCATTGTAAATAGTAGATGCTTAATAAACAATGAATTAAATTCCCATAACACATGCTCTCTGCAGTAGCACATAATTAGAAACTAATCTACATTCCTTTGTGTTATTAATTTTTCATACATATAGCCTATCTCCTCTACCAGATCCCAAGTAAGGTTTTTATATAATAACCTTCTAGTAAGACGTGTAACCCAAAACTTTGCCTACCATGCTGTTGCTCAATAAGGATTTGTTAGTTAATAGAACTCAGAATGCCAACAAGACCAAAGACTTCTCTCTCTAGGCTCAAACAAGTTTTCATTTCAGTTCTGAGGGGAGGCTAGAAGGCACAAGGTTGATGGGCCCTCCCCCTCCCCCTTCCTCCTTGGATGCATGAAGGCAGGGCAAGTAAATGAGCACTGATACTAAAGTGACTCAGAGGCTTGTCAAGAAAAAGAAGGAGCACTATGTGGTGGCACTGACAGCTTACTGGGGCTTTCCAATTGTGCCAAGGAGGCAAATATGCAGGGTAGGTGGGCAAAAGCAAATGCTTTTTGGATCCCAGATTCTTTAGGCAAATTCTGACATACTCCTGGAAAAGAACTACATGGGAGGCTGGAAGTCAAAACGAAATGCCAGTTAACTATCCATCAACCAATAAACATTAACTTAGCATCCACTATGTGCCAGGCTCTGTACTAAGTGCCAGGGATACAAAAAGAGGTTAAAGACAGTCCCTCAAGGAGCTCATAATCTAAGAGGAGATGATGAGGAAACAAGTATGTACAAACAAGCTATGTCAAGACAAATAGGAAATAAGAAAGGGAAGGCACCAGAATTAAGAGGAGCTAGAAAAAGCTTCCTATAGAAGACGGTATTTTTGTTAGGACTTGAAGGAAACCAGGAAACCAGGAGGTAGAGATGCAGAGGGAGAGCATTCCTGGCATGTGGGGCAACCAGAGAAAATGTGCAGAGCCAAGAGATGGAATGTCTTGTTCACAGAACAGCAAGGAGGCCGGCATCACTGGATCAAAGAGTATGTGGCATGGAGAAAGGGGTAAGAAAACTGAAAAGGGGATGAAGGGTGGGGTGCTAGCTTACGAAGAACTCTAAATGCCAAACAGAGGATTTTGTATTTGATCCTGGAGGCAACAGGGAACTAATGGAATTTATTGTGTAGAAGGGTGACATGTTGGACCTGTGCTCTAGGAAAATTACTAGTAACTGAATTGGAGTAGACAGAATTGCCTAAAGCAGGTTACTGCAGTGATGTAGGCATGAGATGGTAAGATCCTGGACCAAAGCAGTGGCAGTATCAGAGAACAGGGGGCTATTCAAGAGATGTTGCAAAGTTGTAATCAACTGGTCTTAGGAACAGACTGGATATGGAGGGGGAGGGCAGTTTGAGAGATTATATGGATAACATTGTGATTGTGAACTCTGAAGGCCTGGGAGGATGGTTTTGTCCTTTACAGGGAAAGAAGGAGGTGGGGAGGGTTAAGGAGGAAGTTGTGCTTGTCAGGCAATGCCCTGGACTTAAAATCCTAGAATGTCAGGACTGGAGGGACCTTTACAGCATTGAACATAGAATACCAGAGCTAAAAGGGACCTGATAATGAAATGGAGGCAGAGGACCTGTGTTCAAATTAGGGCTCTGCCAAAGTGAACTTGGACAAGTCACTTAACCTCATTCACATTCAACAACAATTTCCCCCTCTATAAAGTAAGAGGACTAGATTACACAATATTTAGGGTCTCTTCTAGCTCCAAATCCATGAACTTAAAATACAACTCAGAATGTTAGGGATGGAAAGTCTAGGGTCTTAGGGGGGCGGCTAGGTGGTGTAGTGAATAGAACGCTGGCCCTGGAGTCAGGAGGACTTGAGTTCAAATCTGACTTCAGACACTTAACACAAAAACTAGCCTGTGTCCTTGGGCAAGTCACTTAACCCCAACTGCCCTCCAAAAACAAAACAAAAAAGTCTAGGGTCTTCAACTATGCCTTGCTGCCCAATACACATTTTCTGATTATGAAGATGAAAAAGAAGATGATTATGATGCTTAGACTAGACAAGCTCCTTGTCATTTTCCAACAAATAAAACACACACAAAGATAGCAAAACATGTCTGTCACAGAATGGGGACCTCTGGACCCCTCACCTTAGACTGACTGTTGCTTCTTTGGCTGAATTTCTATTTTTAATGAACCAGGTACCAAATCTCATTGACACACAACCATCTCCCTTCTTTTCACATTTTCATGGCCACCACATTAATCCAGATCATCATATCTTGATGAGCCTGAACTAGAATGGCAGTATATAAGGAGGAGATGCAAGAATCATTTTAGAGGAAAGAACTGACAGGAAACACTCAGAATTCACTTAAGTCATAATATGAATTTGTCAGAAGCCAATGTCCTATCTCTTTATAAAGCATGCTGGATTGGGGGATTGGGGTGGCTTAGGTGGTGCAATGAATAGAGCACTGGCCCTGGAGTCTGGAGGACCTGAGTTCAAATATGGCCTCAGACACTTAACACAAAAAATAGCCATGTGACCTTGAGCAAGTCACTTAACCCCAATTGCCCTCCAAAAAGGAAAAAAAAAAACAAATAAAACATGCTAGAGAACTGGAAAACTGAGAAAATGTCCATCAATTGGGGAATGGCTGAACAAGTTATAGCATATGAGTGGGATGGTGTAAGATGCTGTAGGATGCTGTAAGAAATGATGAAGGGGATGGTTTCAGAGAAACTTGGGAAGATTTGAATGAATGATGCGGAGTGATGGAAGAAGAACCAGAGCAATACACAATCATGACAATATTGTAAAGACAAATAACTTTGATAAACTTAGGAACTCTGATCAACACAATAAGCAACCACAGTTCCAAAGGACTCATGATGAAATATGCTACCCACATCCTAATAGAGAAAAAATGGATTCAGCATTAACATCATGACATATTTCTGGACACGGTCAGTGAGGAAATTTGCTTACTTTGTCGAAGACTGTAGAGGAGGAGAAGTAAGTGAAGATGGGAGGGAATGAAGGCATATCTTCAGGAAAATAAAATAAAAATTGAATTGAACTAGAACACAAGTGCATTTTTGGTGGGGCTGTGAATGATCCAACTATTTTGGAGAGCGAATGGAACTATGCCCAAAGGGCCATAAAATTCTGCATACCCTTTGACCCAGCAATTACCACTTCTAGGTCTGTATCCCAAAGAGATCATTCAAATGGGAAAAGAATCCACATGTACAAAAATATTTACCACAGTGCTTTTTCTTTCCAGTGGCAAAGAACTGGAAATTGAGGGGATGTCCATTAATTTCGGAATGGCTGAACAAGATGTGACATATTAATGTAGTGGAATACTATTGTGCTATAAGAAATGATGAGCAGGCAGACTTCAGAAAAACAAGACTTTTATGAACTGATGCTGAGTGAAATGAGCAGAACCAGGAAAACACTGTACTCGGTAAGAGCCACAATGTGCAATGACTGACTTTGATAGACTTGGGTCTTCTCAGAAATGCAAGGTCTAAGAGAACTACAAAAGACTCACAATGGAAAATGCTCTCCACATCCACAGAAACAACCTTGGAGTCTGAATTCAGATGGGAGCATACTATTTGCTCTCCTTTTCTTTTTGTTTTGTTTTGTTTCTCCTTTCTTGTGGTTCTTCCCATTAGTTCTAATTCTTCTCTACATAATGACTAATGTGAAAATATATTTAATATGAATGTACAAGTGGAGCCTATATCAAATTGCATGCTGTCTTGGGGAGGGAAGAGGACAGTGGGGGAGAAAATTAAAAACTCACAATCTTATGGAAGTGAATGTTAAAAACTAAAAATAAATAAATTATATTTTTAAAAATTTAATTTAAAAAAAGGCACACAAACTTTTCTTCCCACGGGTAGATTTTATTAATTTTTAAAAAGTGATCCTATGATATTGTGATCTAAGAGCCTACTGACCTTGATTTGCACTTGAGTTGAGGCATTAGTTTTCATTTAATACCACTTGACCAAAGTCCATATCTAGCCATAAATCCTTGTCATCAGTTAACAGTCATTTTAGGTTACCCTATCATTCTATACTTGGCCATTAAAATAATAGCTTACATTTATATAGTGCTTTAAGGTTTGCAAAGGGCTTTTCTTATAACTACATTGATAAGGTAAGAGTTACATTTCCATTCTGCATGCAACAGAAAAAGGAATTATTTTTTCTAAATGTAAAATTCCAAAGACTTGTAAAGACTCTTGGGATGATCATACCGTGTTTCCCTTATAATAAGCCCTCCCCCCAAAATAAGCCCTATTGAGATTGCTACTGTAGTGAAGGTGATCGATCCCCTGCGCTACACGCTACATTACGGTACCCTCTGTATGCACCGTCCCCCCCCCCCTTGAAATGCATGCTGCGCTCTGAGCTGCATCCAATTAGAGCTGCAGCAGTGAGCACGTCATCCTGTTCTTCCCCAGTGATTTGCTTGCTGGCACGGAGGAGAGCTGAGGCAGGACAACATAAAAACCCGGTATGTAAGCGGGAGTGAGGGGGCATGATGGAGGATAAAAAGGGCATGATGGAGGAAAAAAGAAGAACTCAGGGGGCATGATGGAGTGAAAAGAAGTACTGACGGTCATAATTTTATTATTCTGTCTGTTTTGACCCCCAGACATGAGTACAAAAAGGAAGAGCTACCGTATACTGTTGAGTATAAGAAAGCAATTGTAGAGGAGTCACATGGCAAGAATCTTGCAGTTTTCTGTAAAGAAAAAACTTTTGGATCTTCGAATGGTCAGAAAATGGAGAGCAGATTATAATAACCTCAATCAACAGGTGGATGAGGGAAAAGGGAAAAAGCGCAGGTCTGGATCAGGTCGGCAACCCTTATATCCTGACTTGGAGATCCTCATTGGTGAATGGATTGCTGACAGGAGAGCAAAGGCCCTGGTTGTGTGCAGGGCTGATATTCAAGCATTTGCCCTTTCAATGGCACCAGAGTTTGAAATGGTCTCAGAAGGATTCAAAGCATCACAACACTGGTTGGACGTTTTCCTTCAACGGTATGAACTGTCCCTAAGAAGATCAACAACACTGTTTCAGCTGGAAGATGCTGAAGTTATTAAACGTGCACTTGCATTCAAGTCCTTTATTGATAGGATCGACATTTCCAAGTACCAAACCTGCAATATGATTGCTATGGATGAAACTGCAGTGTTTATGGGACAAGGATCTCAAACAACAATTCATCACAGGGGTGCAACGTCAATCTACATTCCCACCACTGGCTATGAAAGTGCACGGGGTCACCTGTGTTTTGGCAATTCATTTGGATGGAAAGAAAGCCACACCTCTAATCATCAGTAAGGGCAAAAAAGATAAGATTGAACGTGTATCTGGCATTTACGTTCTTGAAACCGAAAAAGCCTGGTGTATACAAGCCGTTATAAGAAAGTGGGTTGATTTAATGCTGCCACTTGTTATGCGAGGTAACCAAAGAGGTCTGATAGTCTGGGATTCAGCCAGCACTCACCGCGCTAAAGAAATGAAGAACTTCCTTGCAGAGGGAAGAATAGATCAAGTAATGATTCCTGCAGGAATGACTTGATATTGTCAGGAAGACCCTTGATATTGCAATAAACAAGCCATTCAAGGACCATTTGCGCATAGAAGTCAATGACTACATTGAAAATAGAATGGAAAGAAATCAGCGTGGAAACTTTGTGAAGCCCTGTCTGCAAGAAGTCGTGACTTGGGTGAAGAAGTCATGGGATAAAATTACTGACAGCTGTGTCGCCAAGGCACTACGAGCAGGTTACCTGGACAAGACATATTCATTTAAAGAGAGCTATATTGCTGGACATGACAGATTGGGTCTACTTCTTCTGAAGGAAATGGAGGCGCAAGACATCCAGGACGGAATTCAGGGTATGGACACTTATGACGATGTTGTTGAAGAAGATGACATGATCATTATTGAATAAAGGCACATTTTTTTGTTCACATTTACCTGTTTATTAAAATTGCTGTCAATGTTCATTAAAATAAGCCCTCCCCTGAAAATAAGCCCTCTGGTGTTTTTCTGTCCAAAAAATTAATAAGACAGTGTCTTATTATCGGGGAAACACGGTAGCATTATAGATTTGGAGGTGGAAGGAAGCATAGTTATCTAAGATATCTAAGCTAAGCCCCCTACTTTACAGATGAAGAAATTGAGGCCCAGAGAAGTGAAGCACTTCCCAAGAGGTCACACAGCTAACAAACATCTATCCCTAATCCAATACTCTCTGAGGTCATCCAGATAGGTCATAACAGGACCTCTGATTAAAAAAGAGTATAGGGATCTTTTTAAAAACAAAAACACAAACAAAAAAACCTTGACAATATTCCAGGAATCCTTGTCATTTTCTCCTTAAAAAAAATTTTTTTTAAATTATGAACTTAATCCCTATGCCTATCAGGAAATGAACAATTGTGAACATTTTCAAATACAAAGAAAAGGAAAAAGAGAAAATCAGTTTCATATACAACTATTACATACAACTTGGAGTTGTATTTTTTTGGAGGGCGGTTGGGGTTAAGTGACTTGCCCAAAGTCCCTACCGTAGTAAGTGTGTCAAGTGTCTGAGGCTGGATTTGAACTCAGGTCCTCATGACTCCAGGGCTGGTGCTTTATTCACTGTGCTACCTAGCTGCCCCTTGGATTTTTTTTTTTAAGGGATGATAATTGGACTTGCCATTACTGGTGTAGGGAACTCTTAGGGGAAAAAACTCCCTTTACCAGTACAAACTGGCACCTTTTCTGCAACTGATGGTCTCAGAGAATTGCCTTGAGCAAGAACTGTCAAATTCATTGAGGTCTGTAAAACTCTGGAGAATTGCTGAGGAAATACGTTAAAATGTAACTGGGTAATATATAAGTAAAAATACAATACGACATAGATAATGTTAATTTGTGTTTCTATTTGAGTTTGACACCCAGAATCACACAGTATGTGGCAGGTTAGTACTTGACCAGATCTTCTTGGCTTTCAAATTAGCTCTCTATCCACTAGGCCATACTGCCTTCACATTAACATTTTCCTAAAGACTTAAAAATTATATTTAAGAAAAAAAGAATCAATATCACCCTGCTTGTTTGTCACCTTTTAAACTTCTTTCTGTTCTTTTGTGTGTAATTTTAATTTTTCATTGAAAAGCTTTTTTTTATCACTTCACCTTTCCACAGTTTTATCTGTCTTCCCTCCCACCTGCCCCACCCCCGCTGATCCTCCCCTCTTCCCTAAAAAGCTCTTAGTAACAAATAAAAAGAGTCAAACAAAGAAATTCACCCACTGATCATATCTAAAAATTTGTTTCTTCTTTACATAAATTGATAACCTCTCTCCCCAGAGGTAATAAGATGGTTCATCATTAATCTTCCATAGTCATGACTGGTCATGACACTCGTCTTTGCTTTTGTAGTCAGTCAACAATCATTTATTAAGGGGCAGCTAGGTGGCCCAGTGAATAGAGCACCAGGTCTGGAGTCAGGAGATCCTGAGCTCAAATATGGCATCAGGCACTTAACACTTACTAGCCATGTGACCTTGGGCAATCACTTAACCCCAGTTGCCTTACCTTCCACCCTCCAAAAAACAAACAAAAAAATTTTTTTTTAAATCATTTATTAAGTGCTTACTATGTGCCAGTCACTGTATTAAACTTTGGGAATACAAATACAACAAAAAGAAACAGTGTCTGCCCTCAAAGAGCTTGCATTCTAATGAGGGAGACAACATATAAAAAGAAACTGGGAGATGGGGGGGGGGATGGACATGAAGTTTAAGTCCAGGATTTCAGCCTACTGGGATAAGAAGTGATGGCTGTCCTGGGCACTCTCCTTAACTGGAGGTTCTGGGAGGAGCCCTCTCATCAGAAGGAGTGGTAGCTGCATTTCAAGCACCTAGAATAGTGCTTAACACAGAGTCTGCCTTCATAATGCTTTTTCACTCCATTAATTCATTCATTGATTCTTAGACCATTTTCATATTATGTGGTCAAAGCTCTCAGGACTATATCCCACTGAAATACTTCAGTGATATGTGATCTCATCAACAGCACAGATCACAATTCATCTATGCCTTCTCATTTTGTGTACTCCTAATCTGCCTTATTCCACAGATTCTTTAGAGAAAGAAAAGGAGAAAAAAAAGAGGCAAAACATTTTTTCCACAGAGTTTTTGGATTGATAGGATAAGAGTGGCCAGACAGTATGCCTGGGAGATGATGAGCACAGCTGTTAACATGAGCCATTTTACAAAGGTGAAACAAAACAATCCCTTAACCTACAGAATGAAATGCCTTCAAAACAGAAGAGCATGTAATTTAATCATCTTAACAAGAAACCTAATCAATATAACACAGAAAATAGAGGGGCCAATCTGCAGGCTAAATGACCTGAGTTAACAAAATGCTTTGATGGATTAAGAGATTTTTAAGGAGAGGAAAAAAGGCCTGGTAGGGAATTAAGGTGGGGAGTACTGTCTACTTTGTAATCACCAGCACCACCAGTATTGTGATGGGGTGCTTGGGATCTATGTCTGTAAAATCAATTTGTAAACTCAATCTGTAATATCAATTTGTAACAGTTTGTAAAATCAATTTGTAAAACCAGTCTGTAAAATCACACTTCCCCCGCCCCCCAGCCTCAGAGCATTAACTCTGCTCTTTCCCCCTGCTCTGCCCAGCAACAACTCATGAATTGTTTATCTCTGCTTGGAACAATAACAAGCTACACCTATGAATCCTTCACTAAACCATGTATAAACATTCTAGCTTAGGCAAATGTGATCTCCCCTTAATAAGTGGCCAGCTGCTCCTATGAATCCTTCAATGCCCTGTCTATAGGTTAATTCCTTAGCCAATTATCCACACACTGAGTCTCCATTAGCCTTGGTTCCCAAAATCCATCTTGTCAAACATGACACTGATGGGTGTCAGACTAGGCATTTCTCAGTCAGCCCTAGACCACTAGCTGACTTAGTGATGTTTCAGGCCAAACACCACACCTCCAGATAGCCCCTCCTTTGGCTGTTTCCCAGTCAATTATGGGCAATACGCCTGCCAGTTGACATTAAAAGTGCATGTTCCTTTAAGCACTGACCACTCCTTAACTCCTCCTAATCCCACCCTTACTCACCTAGTTGGCATAATTGACATCTGATTAATTGCCTAAACTCCTTAAAAACTATGCCTATGTCTTCTTTAAGTTTGCAGGTTCCCTAAGGAACCTTGCCCACTGTAAAGCGTAGCAATAAACTTTTACAATCCTGAGTTCAAGAGTGCTTGGGCCTACTGAATTCTTTTCCAGACTGAATCACAGGCATTCCTATCTTTGAAAAGGATCAGAGTTCCTGTATAACCTATTGCCATCCCCCATCAATTGGAAGTATATTTCTACAAAAAAGATCTATAAATCAAATGACTACTGAACTTTCAAACCTTGATGAAATCAGAAGGAATGAAATTAACTTCCTTAATCTTAGAAGACTAGTTTAACCTGCTGATTAAAGGCAATGTCAATCAACAGAGCTGAGACTTTTATGCTTCAATACATATCAACAGTGTTGGCTGAATGAAATGTCATCACACATTTTAAAAATATAGACCACAGATTTACAGCCAAATAGGATCTCTGATACTGTCTGATCCAGCTCCAATTTTACAGATGAGAAAACTGAGGCACAGGAAGGTTAAGTGATCTGCCTGAGGTCACACAGGTAGTAAGCCTCAAGAGGCAGGTACTCTTTTTGTACTATGAATCACAGTGAAGCAAATTTTGTGCATATCCTTCATAATTCTGGGAAAAGCTCGATCTTTTCCCTGCAAGTACTCTTATTTATCTGACATAGTAAACAAGGACATACTCCCTTCCTGTCTCTTATTAATCAAAGCTACCCTTATCGCCCCTTTTAAAAGTCCTATGAATTTGGATATGTGAGAACCATTCATTTGATTTTCCTTTAATTTCCCTCAAAGACTAGCTACTTCTTATAGGAAGTCTAATCGGATTCTTCCAATTGCCCTCTCTTGGATCACTTTATATATTTACATTTAGCTTTCTGTGCATACATATGTGCTATTTCCCACAACAACAACAATGAAAATAATAGCCAGCATTTAATAGGATTGTAAGGTTTGTAAAGTACTTTATATGTGTTAACTCATTTGATCCTCACAACAATCTTGTGAAGTAGGTACTGTTATTGTCAGATTTTACAGATGTGGAAACTGAGGCTGGGAAAGTTAAAGTGCCTTGGCCAAGGTCACACAGATCATAAGCCTCTACAGTAGGATCTGAAGTCAGCTCTTGCTGTCTTAAAGTACAGCACTCTAACCAGGGTACCACCTATCTACTTCGGGGCAGGGATTATTCTACATTTGTCTTTGGATGCCTGTGCCTCTTAGAATAAGTGCACAGAGAATTATTGATTTTTAACAATTTTTCATTTGTTAAAAATCTATATATTTTCTTCTGAATTATTAATATAATTTGTTCACTTATTAGGATTGGATCTTAATTTTATAGATGTGTCAATAAGTTTTCATTCTCAGATTTTTATCAGAAATGCTTAATGCAAAGAAAAATAATAAATCAGAAAAAGCTTTTACAAATCTTGAAGCAAAAACATGAAACTTTAGATGATTTCTAAGAGAAATGTGAGGGGCAAGAAATATTCTTTGCAGTTTGTTCAGAAATCTGATTCAGTTACTGGCAGAATAACTCGATTAAAAAATGCTAAAATCTTTTCTCATCAGGAGAGCCTCATTTTCACTGCCATGGAGATAGATACAGTGAGAGAGAAATATTCTGTTTTAAATAGATGTGATCACTAGTATTACTGGTTTTGATACTAGTAAGGTCAATTCAGCCTTTCAGAATGTTACAGCTCCTTCAAGGTACAGGGATTGCAGGAACCAAAGAAAATCTTTGAACCTGAAATTTATTGGGAAGACATAGATGGAAAATGAATCAGGGGACCACCAGAATGGAGTTAGACTCTAGTAACAAATCTGATCTACATTCCAACTGCAGAGAAACCCAAAGTGTGATTGATTATACAAAAGTCTCTGAGCACCTGCAGTGCCAACCATTTGTGTTACTTTTCAGGCTACTGTGAGATTTCTGGCTTTACACACAAATGCATTTCAGGACTTGTGGGCTCCTAGCACTTTTAGCCTGAAGAGAGAATTCCTGGGTTGGCATAAGAAGATGTCATTTTGTGTCTGGAAGGCGCTGAGCTGAATAAATGTCATTTGAAATCACAGCTGTCACTCCTCTACCTTGGCTACTCTTCAAATGTGCAACAAAAAACTCCTCACCTAATCCCTTCCAAATAATCACTTATCCAGATGAATCCAAATGCTTCCAGATTGACACAGCAGGAGAAATGGAATCAAGGTGGAAATGGACCATCAGAAAGAAATTACTTTAACTAGAGATGATAAATTGAAAAGATTGCCTAGTAAGCAGACTGAAGAACTAGAAGATTTATTGCACTCAAATTAAAAAAGAAGGGAAGCACAGGCTTTGCCTTAAAGATATGAAGACAACTTCCTGTGAATACACAATTCATAGAGTATTAACTCATGGGGGGCAGAAATCCCATCATTAAGGATAATTTTAAAAAGTACTTCAATATGTTGCCAGTTGGCTAAAAAGAATGTTAAAATCAGATAGATTTGTTTCTTTTTACCATCTCATCACCTAACACTGTAAAGATGCTGCGTGTATCTCCCTCTAGACTCCTTCCTTACACCTATCCTCTACTGTGCTTGTCTGAAAGAAGAAATGTAGCAAAGAGAGTGCCATCAAAGTTGAAATCAAAAGACCTGGTTCAAGTACCAGCTTATCCACTTGCTTTATGTGTAACCATTGGTAACTGACTTCCCCTTTGGGTGCCTCAGTTTCCTCATCTGTTATATAAAACTTCAATACTCTATAATTCTCTTGCTCTTAAACCTTAATGAATCCTCTACAACAGTTATGAAACTGTTTAACAAACAGACCTCCACCCAGACCAAATGCTATCTCTGCCTAGATTATCTTTCCCCTTCTCCCAGGGCAGAGATGAACCAAAACATTGGCACCTGTGATTTAGCAGGGATGGGACAAGGATACCATATCGGGAATGTGGGAGTGGGGAAAAAAGGAACCTCTTCAGTTAAAGAGGAAGGGGAGGGGCAGCCAGGTAGCACAGCAAGTAAGAGCACCGGCTCCAGTGTTGAGAAGACCTGGAGATCGAATCCTGGGCTCAGACACTTAGCACCCACCCAGAAACACCTGGCCATGTAACCTTGAGCAAGTTACTTAACCCCAATTGCTTAGGGGCAGCCAGGTGGCTCAGCGAGTAAGAGCACTGGCTCCAGTGTTGGGATGACCTGGAGATCGAATCCTGGGCTCAGATACTTAGCACCACACCCAGAAATAACTGGCCGTGTAACCTTGAGCAAGTTACTTAACCACGATTGCTTTTAAAAAAAAAAAAAAAAAGAGAGAGGAAGGGGAAAAAAACTCCTAGGGAAAAGGGATGAGTGTGGCCTGGATAAACCAGAAAAGGTCACTTCCTGAAGGTTATGGGTGACTCATATCTTTTCCTTCTTGTCACCTTGTCACCAACCATGAACCCGACTTGGGGCAGGGGTGGGAGAGGCCTTGCCTGAATCACTTCTGTGGCAGAAGAAGTGCTTTTCTCAGCTCCTAGGTCAGCATTCTTCAAGGAAAGTGATGACAAGTAACTCATGTAATACACATAGTTTGTGTGATGGCAGTGGAAGGGGAGAGGGCAGGTCAAATGCTGAAGCTTCCTGGTGTGTGGCTTAACAACACCATTTTTAATGTGTGCTATGGTTGTGCAAGTTGACAGCAGGAATCAGTTCTTAACCTATGAGACCCACTTGTCCATTCATTTATTCAACAAATATTTAAGGTCCCTATCTTTACAGGGTTACAGCTGAGCAGGAAAGATAATATATATACACAAATAACATAAAGTAGAAGTGAAAATGTATGAAGAGAGGTACAAGAAAAGTGCTAAGGGGGTTCTAAACAGAGACAGATTATTTCTGGCTGAAAGGAAAACGAAATGCTTCATGCAAGAAATGGCATTTGACCCTGGTCTTTAAGGAAGTGGAGGTGGGTAGCCAGAACTTGGAAGGGGGTTATGGTAGAAGAAGATTACTCTGGATCATCGATTCTTTTTTTTTCTCATTTTTTAAAAAATTAATTTGTTTGTTTCCTTTTAGTTTACAGGATATAAACTCAGTTCTTTCTAGTTCTTTCTCTGGATGCACACATTTCTCTCCATCATGAGTCTTTTGGGATTGACTTATATCACTGCATTGCTGAGAAAAGTCCAGTCTATCAAAGATGGTCATCACACATATGTTGTGTCTGTAATTGTGTACAAATTCCTCCTGGTTCTATTCTTCTCACTCAGCATCAGTTTGTATAAGCCTCTCCAGGTAAATATGAAGACCGTCTGCTCCTCGTTTCTTATAGCACAATAGTATTCCATAACATGCATATACCACAACTTTTTCAGCCATTCCCCAATTGATGGGCACCCCCTTAATTTCCAATTCTTTGCCACCACAAAAAGAACTGCTATAAACATTTTTCTACATATGGGTCTTCCTCCCACTTCTATGATCTCTTTGGGATATAACCCTAGGAGTGGTATTGCTGGGTTAAAGGATATGAAAGTATTTATAGCCTTTTGGGCATAATTCCAGATCACTCTCCAGAAAGGTTGGATCAGTTCACAACTCCACCAGCAATGCATTAGCATTCCAATATGCCTACATCCTCTCCAGCCTTTGTCATTTTCCTGTTTTGTCGTCTTAGCCAATCTGATTGGTGAGATGTGGTACCTCAGGTTGTTTTGATTTGCATTTCTCTAATCAATAGTGATTTAGAGCATTTCTTCATGTGCTTATAGATATCTTTAATTTCTTTCTCTGAAAATTGCCTGTTCATATCCTTTGACCATTTATCAATTGGAGAATGACTTGTATTCGTATAAATTTGACGCAATTTTCTGTATATTTTAGAAATGAGTCCTTCATCAGAGACATAGGTTGTAAAGATTCTTTCCCAATTTCCCACCTCCCTCTTAATCTTGGTTACATTGGCTTTATTTGTACAGAAGCTTTTTAATTTCATGTAGTCAAAATTATCCATTTTATATTTTATAATGTTCTCTAATTCTTGTTTACTCATAAAGTTTTTCCCTCTCCACAAATCTGACAGGTAAACTATTCCTTGTTTTCCGAGACTGCTTACAGTATCAACCTTTATACCTAGATTATGCACCCATTTAGACTTGATTTTGGTATATGGTGTTAGATAATGGTCTATGCCCAGTTTCTGCCATATTATATTCCAGTTTTCCCAGCAGTTTTTGTCAAATAGTGAGTTCTTATCCCAAAAACTAGGGTCTTAGGGTTTATCAAACAATAGATTACTATAGTCATTGACTTCTGAATCTCGTGTGCCTAATCTATTCCATTGTGGATCATCAATTCTTAAAAGTGAGTTCTGTGAACTCACTGTTCAAAATATTTTGATAACTATTTCAATATAATTTGTAATCCTCTGCATTTCATTTTATACATTTTAAAGCATTCTTTTTTTTTGCTTTTTGGAGGGGCAATTGGGGTTATGTAACTTGCCCATGGTCACACGGCTAGTAAGTGTTTGAGGTCAGGTTTTAACTCAGGTCCTCCTGACTCCAGGGCTGGTACTCTATTCACTGTGCCACCTAGCCACCCCTAAAGCATTCTTTTGAAAAGCGGTCCAAAGACACAGAAGCTGGGCAACCCAAGACATGTTTAGAAAAGTTCAGTTTGGTAAGCCATGGGATGTGTAAAATTGAGAATCAGAAGATAACTTGGCTGGAAAGACAGATTAGGTAAAATCAAAGAGAACTGTGTAAATGATTTTGGACTTTACCACTATTATGTAATTTTACTACTACTAATTACTTACAACTATTGACTTACCAAGGTTACTAATAATAATGACGACTAATATTTATAGTATTAGGGAATGGCCCTATTCCTCATACACCACACTCCATTTCCTGTCTCCATACCTTTATATTGGCCAGGCCCCATCCCTGTGAATTAGCTCTCTTCTCACCTCTACCTAGCATACTCCCTTACTTTTTTCAAGACTCAACCCAAGCACTACCTAATGAAGCTTTTCCTGATTTTCCCAAGAGATAATGCTAGCCCCTCCTTGTGCTACCTTGTATTTCTTTAATATATAATTATATATGTACATGTAGTCTTTCCCAATAAAATGCAATTGCCTTGAGAGCAAAGACTGTTTCGTTTTTGTCTTTGTATCACCAGAGCCTAGCACAATTCCTGGCACATAGTAGGAGCTTAAATACTTTTTTATTGATGAAGATAATAATAGCAAAAAACAACTTCCTCAAAGCCCAAACTATTGTCCATGTGATAAGGGGCTGAGAATGGGGACAGAATGACAAGGAAGGGAATGGCAGCAATTGGCAATGGCAGCAAAGAATAACAAGATTTCATTTGCCTTGAAATTGCTACAGTAGTTATGGAGGCCATTTGGGTTCTGGTGATACCAATGACTGGATTTACACCCTGGCTAGTGTGATGGAACTGCTCCTACAAACTTAAAAAATGGCCACGAAGGACTAGGGTTGTATGATGACTTTACTTGGAATTATTTTTATAATTAAACATGGAGGATAGTGAAGCAAGTGACATTCCTTTGTGTTTTAGTACCATAAGGAAGGCAAGACACATTGGAACCAATCAGAAATACCACACTTAGCTAACCATGCTCTTTGAAAATACTGCTGCCCTCTGAAGTAAGCAAACCAAGAGTACGCATGAAAAGGACTGGAGATAGGAATACTTTTATTATCTGCCAGCACTACATCATAACTAAATTGGAAGCTGACCTTACAAGGCACAGGCCAGCGCTTCAGACTGGTTTTTGTCAATAATAGATTTAGCTCTCAAGTTACACAGCAACATACTGCAGATAAATGCAGGGCAAGTATAAGAAATAATTAAGTTAAGAGCAAAAATTAATGAGTTTTTCAAATTTGAAGAAGGAAAGCTAAAGATTCCAAAGGCATTTAAAGACTATGTTTAAAACTTCAAATGGCAAACTCCAATAAAACTCCAATGGCAAAAATAATACCAAAGTCTCAAATGATTTTGAATAAGAGACAGAGTACTTAGAGTGGAATTTTTAAAAATCTTTTTTTTTTTTAATTCTGGTAGTATATCAACCCATCTAAAAGACAAATAGTCATTCAAAAAAGTTACTGTATCAATCAATACACTGCTCCCTCAAGGAGCTTACGATCTAATGGGTGAGACAATATACAAACAAATACATACAAAGTAAATTACATAAAGGATAAATAGGAAATAATTAGAAGAGGAAAAGCACTGGGAGTAAGAGGGTTTGGGTAAGGCTTCCAGTAGACGGTGGGATTTTAGTAGGGATTTAAAAGAGGGCAGGAAGGTCAGTGGCCAGAGTGGAGCAGGAAGAGCATTCCAGGCATGGTGGACAGCCAGGGAAAATGCCTGGAGCTAAGAGATGGAGTATCTTGTTTGTGTGCAAGGTACCTTCTCACACAGTCTGGCAGAGTGTAAAACATTTCAGGGCTTGCATACTAAATCTTGTGGTAAGGACCACAAGAGAGGTACACAGAAAAAAAAACATAATCAGTCCTGGAATAATGTTTGTTTTGAAAACAATTGCTATATTAGTGAACAATTTAAGCATAATGCAAAGTTCTGCTTCCAGCTTCATCATTCACCTAAAACAGCCCTCTCCAAAGTTAGCAATGATTTCTTAACTGATAAACTTAATGTCCTATTCTTAATTCTGATCCTCCTTGATTTCTCAGCAGGATCTGAAACTATCACCTCCCTCTGCATATGTTCTTCTCTCAAGGTTTTCATGACACTGCTCTCATTTCTCCTCATCCTTCTATTTCCTTTGCTGGATCTTCATCCATGACATGGTCATTAACCATGAGTATTCCCTAATGCTCTATCCTAGATTCCCTTCTTTTGCTCTATATTATATACCGTATGGTAATTCCATCATAGTTGCCATGGGTTCAATTATTACCTCCATGCAGATGATTACCAGATCTATATAAACAACCCTAGCCCGCCAAGGGAAGGGGAACTACTTTCACATCTCCTCTTGGGATGTTCCATAGATATCTCAAACTCAACATGTCCAGAAGAAAAGTCACTGTCTTATCCCCTAAAACTGCACACCTTCCAAAAATCCTATTACCATGGACCACCATTCTTTCAACCAGGCCTACAACCTTGCTGTCATCCTTAATTCTTCACTCTCACTCATCCCACATATCTAATCCATTGCCAAATCTTATTGTTTTTCCTTTACAACATCATTCATACACAAACACACACACACACACACACACATATATATACATATGTATATACACATATATCTATCTCCCCCCCCTCTCCATTCACACATCCACCACCCTAGTTCAGGCCTCATCATCTCTTGCCTCAAGTACTGAAATAGCCTTCTAACTGGTATCTGTGCCTCACCTCTCCCTGCTCCAATCTATTCTCCACTCAGTTTCTAAGAATTGTTTCTAAAGTAGATATCTGATCATATTACAAATCTTCTCTTTCTCTTTTTCTTTTTCTCCCTCCCTCCCTCTGTTTGGCATTTAAAGTTCTTCATAACCTTAGCATCTCCTACCTTTCCAGCCTTCTTATACCTTATTCCCCTCTAACAACTCTAGTTACACTAGTCAGCTTGACGTTCCTAAATCATGATTATCCATTTCCTGTTTCCATGGTGGACAAACCAGTTTGTTCTGACTGCCCACTATGCCTGGAAAACTCTGCCCCCTCAATATTATCTCTTAAAGACTTTCCTGGTTTCTTTCAAGACTGACTCAGCTTAAATCCTACCTTCTGTAGGAGGCCTTTTTCAGTTCCCTCAGTTGTTAATACTTTCCCCCATCTACTCTTTATATAACTTGTAATTTCCTAGGTATTTACATATCTCCCCCATTAGAATGAAGACTCCTTGAGGGCAAGGGCTGTATTGGGCCATTTTGGGTTCTTTTTTGCATCTCCTATGCTTAGCACATAGTAAGCACTTAATACATGATTGCTGACTTGTCTATCAAAAGATAAGAAATTTATGACAGCCTCAATTGCAGACCAAGTATGCAAGACTTGTTTATATATTTTAGACAAAGCACTTATAGCTTTTATAATATGATTTACAGCTCAGAAACATAAATAACAAAAAAATATGTATTGGCTAAGAAGCAAAAAGGGTGTATCATAAAATCCCAGGGGTATAAAGAGTAACTCATTATTGAATTGGTGATTACTGAACAAACCATGAGAATATGCTTTAAAGTTTAAACCAACTTTATTCATTATTACTGCAAAACTTTTGACACAGTTCCATACTCATGGCTTAGTCTAAACAACAAGCAATTATTTCATCCACATGCACAGTAGTCTGCCATGTATTAAACATAAAACCCCCAAGATCATGAGTTTTCCCAGTACTTTATCTATATGAAACATATATCATATCAAATGAGAATAACAATAATGATGTCCTATTAACTGATATACTATTAACAAGCTGACATTTCCATAGCACTTTTTTTTTTCTGTTTGGAGGGGGGAAGTTAGGGCAATTGGGGTTAAATGACTTGCCCAAGGTCACATGGCTAATTTTTGTGTTAAGTGTCTGAGGTCGGATTTGAACTCAGGTCCTCCTGACTCTAGGACTGGTGCTCTGTTCACTGCACCACCTAGCCGCCCCTCCATAGCACTTTAAAGTTAATAAAGAGTGAGTTATGGAAGGGAGACTAATATACTCAGGCCTTCTATTTCCTAGTTTAACATTCTTTCCACTATATGCCAACAACCTGTCTAATGGAATTTTAGGAATTTTGACATATAGTTGAAGAGGTACCTCTTAGAAGGAAGGCTCTTTTCAGCACCCCTCAGATTAGTCCTATTTATAAACGCAGCCCTACTCAGCCTTGTGTAGGTTCTGTTTCACTAAGTCTGTTTCCTCATTTGTAAACTGAGGGTCACATACCAGCATACTACTATTACTGTTATTAATAAGTATCTGAAGCATGTTAGGGTTTACAAAATGTTTTTCTTAAAATACCTCTGTGAGGAAGGTGGTAAAAATATCACCTTCATTTTACAGATAAGAAAACTAAAGCTCAAAGAGAGTTGCCAAGGTTAATGCATTAAATGTCAGAACATGACTTAATGCAGCCTGGGTTCTAAAAACAGTGCTCTATTGAGTCATGAATGATTAAATGAATGAAAAAGCATTTATTAAGTTTCTGCTATATGCCAAATACTGAAGGTGCTGGAGATATAAATACAAAAATGAGGCAGTTCTTGTCCTCAAGGACCTTATATTCCAGTAAGGGGAAACAACACATAGAGGAGGAGATTGGTGGCCAGGGAAGGGACTTTTGGATTGGAGAATCAAAGGGATATAAAGAAGTATAAACAAAAGGCTGTTGACTGTCACAGGCTTTCCAAGAGGAATTCATTTGATTACTGATGGGGGCTGGAGCAGGTACAGCAGAGGCAAGATCTCGAGGGGCAGATGGAATAGAAGTACTGTTTTAGGTAGAGGGGCATAGGTGAGTTTGTATTATTCACCAAAAAGGAAAGCTCAGTCCCAGGGCAGAGTTCCAAAGCTGAGTGGATCAATACTTCCAAAGTTGGGGGAGGGGTATGAAGGTGATGGTCCTAAAAAGTTCAGTTCAAGGGATGCTACCCCAGGTGTGAGAAAAGGGGACAATGATATACTATATGACAACACGTCCAAGGTGGTTGCCTCATCAGCATGCTCAGTGGATTTACTAACTGATTAATGATTATGAAGCAAAGAGCTTGAAATTAAAGGCAAATATAGATCAACCTAACTTACTACCTCTCCTATCATACTCAATTGGCCTGAAAAATGTTTGCCCCAGAATGGATGCCAACAGAAACAATCTAGGATATTCAAAAACATCAGTGAGGACTTAACCACAATACCATAAAGCAAATTACATCTGTGCTCTCACATAAGTATCTTTTGAAAAAATATAGAGGGGTGGAGCCAAGATGGCAGAGTAAAAGCAGGAACTTGCTTGAGCTCATGCCCCAATCACCTCCAAACACCTATAAAAAATAACTCTAACAAATTTTAGAGCTACAAAACCCACAAAATAACAGAGTGAAACATGTCTCTAGCTGAAGACTGCCTAGCAGGCCAACAGGAAGGGTCTATCACACCAGCACAGCCCCAGCCAGAGAAGACCTCAGGGGATTGAATCACTGGCAGCTGTGGCAGTTTCTAGACATGTCAACCCACAAACTCCAAAAACAAAATAAAAGGTCAGTGGAGAAACTCCATGGGACCTGAGTGAGAAAAGGGCCCTGTCCAGACCCAGCTCTGGGGCAGTGGAGGTGATAGCAGTGGCAGCACAGCTGTTGCAGGAGCAGCAGCAGCTGTTTCCGGAGTTCCAGGCCCACAAATTGGGAGGGGGGGGGGCAGAGATCAAGTGGCTGATCAGAGGGCAATTGCTCTTGCTTTGCCCTGCTTGGTTCTGGGTTGCAGTCTTGGGTGACAGTCCTGGGGTGAGGAGGAGTGCTGGCGTGGCAGAGCTTGTGGTGGCTGTGGAGAAGAGGTGTAAACACCTCTCCTTTGATCATATCACCTCAAAAGAACTGAAAATTTACAGAACCTAGAAGTAGCTCTGACAACAGCTGCGCAAACCCCCAGAAATTTAGGACAAAGCACTCTCCACTCTGGACAGACTCCTACTTTTACAAAGAGCTCAAAAAGTCAAGTAATTGGCTGGCAAAAGGAGCAAACAGAGGGGGAAAAAATCAGACTATAAAATCTTTCTTTGGTGACGAACAAATCATACAACCAGAAGAAGACGACAAAGTCAAAACTCCTGCATCAAAAGCCTCCGAAAAAAATATGAATTGGTCACAGGCCATGGAAGAGCTCAAAAAGAATTTTGAAAACCAAGTAAGAGAAGTAGAGGAAGAATTGGGAAGAGAAATAAGAGTGTTGCAAGAAAATCATGAAAAATGAGTCAACAGTTTACTAAAGGAGACCCAAAAAAAAATACTGAAGAAAATAACACCTTATAAAAATATACAAATTCAAATGGTAAAAGAGGTCCAAAAAATGAATGAGGGGAAGAATGCCTTTAAAAGTATCTGGCCAAATGGAAAAAGAGGTCCAAAGGCTCATTGAAGAAAATAATTCCTTCAAAATTAGAATGGAAGCTAATGACTTTATGAGAAATCAAGATATTATAAACAGACCAAAAAAATGAAAAAAAAAAATAAAAGACAATGTGAAATATCTCATTGGAAAAACTTCTCACCTGGAAAATAAATCCAGGAGAGATAATTTTAAAATTATTTGACTACCAAATGATCCAAAAAAAAAGATACTAGACATCATCTTTCAAGAAACTATCAAGGAAAACTGCCCTGGTACTCTAGAACACGAGGGTAAAATATAAACTGAAAGAATCCACCAATCACCTCTTGAAAAAGATCCCAAAAAGAAAACTAGGAATACTACAGCCAAATTCCAGAGTTCTCAGGTAAAGGAGAAAATATTACAAGTAGTCAGGAAAAAACAATTCAAGTATTGTGGAAACACAATCAGGATAACACAAGATCCATCAGCTTCTATATTAAGGGATAGATAGAAGGGCTTAAACTATAATATTCTGGAGGTCAAAGGAGCTAGGATTAAAACCAAGAATCACCTACCCAGCAAAACTGAGTATAATACTTCAGGGGAAAATATAGACATTCAATGAAACAGAGGGCTTTCAAGCTGAACAGAAAATCTGACTTTCAAAAATCAAGAGAGCATGAAAAGGTTAACAGGAAAGAGAAAGCATTAGGAACTTATTAAAGTTAAACTGTTTATATTCCTACATGGAAAGATGATATCTGTAACTCATGAGACTTTTCTCAGTATCAGGATAGTTGAAGGGAATGTATGTATATAAGTGTGTGTATATACATATATATGCACATACATATATATGTGTGTATACACACATATGCATGTATGTATGTGCATATGTGTGTGTATATGTAAATATGGACAGGGGGCACAGGGTAAGTTGAATATGAAGGGATGATATCTAAAAAATAAAACTAAGGGATGAGAAAGGAATATATTGGGAGAAGGAGAAAGGAAGAGATAGGATAGGGTAAATTATCTCACATAAAAGAGGAAAGAGAAAAGTGGTTACAATGCAGGGGAAGAGCAGGGAGGTGAAAGGGAATGAGTCAACCTTACTCTCATTGGATTTACTTAAGGAGAGAATAACATACACACTCAATTGGGTATCTTACCCTACAGGAAAATAGTTGAGAAGGGGATAAGAGGGGACGATGATAGAAGGGAGGGCAGACTGGGGGAGTGGATAGTCAGAAGCAAACACTTTTGAAAAGGGACAGGGTCAAAAGAGAAAACAGAATAAATAGGATGGATAGGATGGAGGGAAATATAATTAGTCTTTCACAATATGACTACTATGGAAATGTTTTGCATAACTACACATGTATAACCTATACTGAATTGCTTGTCTTCTCAATGGGGCAGGGGGGAAGGATAAGGAGGGAAGAAGGGAGAGAATGTGGAACTCAAAGTTTTAAAAACAAATGTCAGAAAATTGTTTTTACATGCAACTCGGAAATAAGGTATGCAGGCAATGGGGTATAGAAATTCATCTTGCCCTACAAGAAAATAAGGGGGAAGAGGGGAATGAGGGAGATATAAAAGAGGGCAGACTGGGGGAAGGAGTAATCAACATGCTTGCCCTCTTAGGGTAGGGGGTAACAGAGAGATGGAAAGAAAATTTGGAACTGAAAATCTTGTGGAAATGAATGTTGAAAACTGAAAACAAATAAATTCTGGGGAAAAAAAGAAAAATATATAATTTTATTTTCTTATTTCCCAATTACATGTAAAAAAAATTTTTAACATTCATTTTTTAAAATTTTGAGTTCCAAATTTTCTCCTTCTCCTGCCCCCCACCCCTTAAGAAGGAAAGCAATAAAATACCAATTATACATGTGAAGTCATGCAAAAGATATTTGTACATTAGCCATGTTGCAAAAAAGAACACACACATACAAAACACAAGAAAATAAAGTTTAAAAAAGCATGCTTCAATCTGCACTTGTACTTGTTCTCTCTCACATGAGTATCTTAAGTCAGAAAACAATGTGAGTAGCTGCTAAAATAGATTAAAGTCTTTCCCACATTTGTTTTTTACCTTTCCAGTTCTTTAAAGCCCCAGAGAAGAATCACATGCCTGACAGCAAACAATCTGTGCAGGTGCTCCAAAGAATTCCAAGGTGCTCTAGTAGTACCGAAGCAACTTAGGAACAAACCAGAGAGTGAAAAAAAGGGGAAGGAGTATAACTAGCGACCACAGCACAGCCCTGAACAACTTCTTCCTACCACGCTTCTAGGACTGGTTTGGCACTCTCCCTTCCTCCACAAAGCCATGGACTACTCTCTTCAATTTCTAATACTTACTGTCTATAATCTTTATTAAAAGATCAGGTATTCAGAGGTTGAAGGCATCTCAGAGTTCATCTAATCCAACTCCATTTTAAAGATTAAGCAGCTTAGGTTTGAAGAGACAAAGTTACTTACCTAAGGTGACACAGGAAGTAAGTGACAAAGCCAAAATTCAAACCCACTACTTTTCTCACTGTGACCATCCTGTTCTTCCTCCCCCTGCAACATGGAACTCATAAATTTAGAAATTTTACCCTAGAGTATATTTAGTTATTTTAGAACAATTCCCTCATTTTACAGATTGGAAAACTAAAACCAGAGGTAAAGTGATTTGCCAAAGACTTGCAATTAAAATTAAACCTTCATTACTAGCTATGTGACTATGGTTCAGTCACTTGACCTCTCTAAAACTCAGTTTTCTTATCTGTGAAATGGGAATAAGAAGACCTGTAGGATATACTTCACAGGGTTGATCTGTGGCTCAAATTATATAATATAAAAGAAAAGCAACAATTTGCAAACTGTAAAGCACTGTACATGAGCTAGCATTTATAGGATCACAGAGCTTCACAGCTGGAAGAGACTTCCTTGACCATCTAGTCTAATCCATATCTCAAAAATAACTACCTCTATAAAAGCTCCATGACAGGTGGTCATTTGCTTCAAGCTTCTGCTTGAAGATGTCCAGTGATATGAAAACCACTAGCTCCCAAGGCAGTCCATTTCATTTGTGGAAATCTCTTAATTGTTATGGAGGTTTTCCCAAGTTGGCTTATTTGTGAATCCCAAACATTGATTCTAGTTCTGCCTTCTGAAACCAAAGAGAACAAGTTATTATACTTGGAGGAGGAAGGGTAGAACAAGACATAATTAGACTGTAAAGATGGGAAGGAGCTAGATTATGAAAGGCTTTAAAAATGAAACCTAAGATTTTATATTTCGTGGGAAGAGTCAACATTGGAAGGATTATAGAAAGGCAGGAACACTAATATACTATTGGTGGAGCTGTGACTTGACCTAACTATACTGGAAAGCAACTGAGAATTATTCTAAATAAAACCTGACTAAAATGCCCATGCTCTTTGACCTAAAGGTCTCAATGCTAGGCATTTACCCAAAGGATGCAGTTTTAAAAAAAAAAGGGAGAAAGAAAGGTCTCCCATAAAGCCAGTATTTCTAGCAGCACTTTTTTGTAGTAGGTAAAGAACTGGAAACAAAGTAGATGTCCATCAATTGGGAAATGGCTAAACAAATAGTGGTACATGAATATTATACTATTGCATAATAAAAAAAGTGATTAACAGGAAGAATCTATAGAATAGGAAAGTATAAATGAGGTTTATGAAAAACGAGGTAAGGAGAACCAGGAAATCAATATATATGACACCTATAGTATTATAAATGGAAACCAACAATAACAAAACCCCTAAACACCATGTAATTATAATGCTCAAATTTGGACATTAAGAAGACATTTTAAAAAGGTACCTTCCTCCCTTCCATGCGAAAGTGAGAGATTAATTTTGAATATACTTCAGATTCAATTGATAGAGTCAGTTTTGCTTAAATGTTTTTTCCTTTATTTTTTATTCTCTGATATAAGGGATGGCTCTCTGGGTATGGAAATAAGGAGGAAATATTTGAAAATGAAAATAATCTAAAAACAAAATATTACAAGAAAGTTTTTAATAGGGGGGGCAGGCAGGAAAAGGGGAGATTGGAGAAAACACTAATTCCATCTGGTACATACTGGCTATGTGACCCTGGTAAAGTCACTTAAGCTTTCAGTGTTTTTGGCAACTAAGACTTCAAAGTGCAGAGATTATATTTTGTCTGCTCTGCATGTGTATTGTACATACCTAGCTACTTACATGCTGTCCCTCATATTCAACTCATTGAAGTCAGGGGTCACCTTTTTGTCTTTCTTTAGATCTCCAATGCTTAGCATAGTGACTGACACAAAGTAAGCACTTAATACATTCTTGTTGACTGAACAACACGCATTGGAAAAAGGAGTTTTCTTACCCAAGATTATAAATGAAATAACAAGTCTAGTCCCTATTCCTAACATATCACTTCCCCAACATAATCTAGCCTATTCCCTCCTGTTCAATTGTGGGCCAATTCATTATCCATCCACAGTGTACATCCAAGATATGTGTACTTATAGATCAGCTTTATGGAAAACTCAAGTAACCACACATCACTGAACAACAGATATTCTTCTCTATTTGATTCTTCCTGTGTGGATGGTTAGGTCAAACTCTTGCATGATTATAAATCTTATTGACCAGGTTGTAAAATGTTCCAGGGCTTGATACAATCAGCAATATCATATACAAAGTGTATAATATGTATATGGAAGGCCTGATCACCTACAGAGAATCTCTCCTTCCTTTCATTTGGATTTTATAACGAATATCCTTTGTGATGTTATTTGAATATGTCTATGCCTTACTCTATATGTAATCATAGGGTTGACCAATGTTATTATCTGTTTTGCTATACCTTTCAAAAAATTTTGTATGATTCTGACATATGAATGCGAGATACCTTATTGGAGGAGAGAATATTTACCAAAGAGTTTCACTTTATTTCAAATGCTTTTTCATAGTTAACAAATAATAAGCTATGAACATCATTATAGGAAGTAGGATTACTGGGAGCTGAACAGTGATCATGTATCTTTTATATATGTGATATATTATTTATCATACATAGGTTATATATAGAAAGCACTTAAAGCAACACAAAAAGCTTGTTGCTCTTATTGTTACTACTGCTGCTGCTGCTATGACCACAACTACTACTATGTGACCTTAGGCAAGTTAGTTCTTATCTCTGGCCTATTTCCTTTTCTTTGAGATGCGGGCATTAGATTCCATTTCTTTTTTTTTTTTTTAAACAATGGGGGTTAAGTAACTTGCTCAAGGTTACACAGCCAGTTATTTCTGGGTGTGGTGATAAGTATCAGAGCCCGGATTCGATCCCAGGTCATCCCAACTCTGGGGTAGGTGCTCTTACTCACTGCACCACCTGGCCACCCCTAAGCAATTGGGGTTAAGTAACTTGCTCAAGGTTACACAGCCAGGTGTTTCTGGGTAGGTGCTAAGTGTCTGAGCCCGGATTTGATCCCAGGTCATCCCAACTCTAGGGCCAGTGCTCTTACTCACTGTGCTACCTGGCCGCCCCTAGATTCCATTTCTAAGATCCCTTTCTGTTGCATGATTCCAGGATTCATGAGATGACACAGACCTATAAGAAATGAAATAATTCATACCACTTTTTAGGCAACCCAAGTGTTTAGGGCTCCCTACTGGGAATTCAGCCTGATAAAGGGTAAGGTGGCCTACATTGGCTAAATCAGAAGAACTTGCAAAAAAGCAGCAAAAGATTGAAGAAGTCTGGGCATTTGGACTGGAAACAAACACTACATTCCACCAATGGAAGCGATTCTACTGTTTTTCCACTTGGAAGATGAGAACAGTTATACAGTAATTTTCCTGCTCTCCCACAGGAGCAATAACACAAAGATCTGAAAAAAAGCATGACAAGTTCCTTCTCAATGGCCTTGGAAAAACAGGACAGAAAAGTTTTACTAAAAACTAACATGACCTCCTTGCAGGAGGAGCCAAGATGGTGGTATAAAAACAGGACTTCTGCGCGGCTCTGGCTCGCACCATCTCCAATACAAGTAAAAAAGTGACTTAACAAATTTTAGAGCTACAGAACCCACAAAGTGACAGACAAATCTCCCACTGAAGGCAGACTGGAAGGCCGACAGGAAGGATCTATTGCACCAGGCAGGGAGCCAAGCTAGTCCCCCAGAAGCCCCATGGTTCTGACCCCAGGGTGGCCCCAACCAGCTGTGACCAAAGCAGACCTCAGGATACTGAATTACCATCAGCTGTGGTGGTCTCCAGACTTCTCAACCCATAAATGCCGAAGACAAAGAAAAAGGTCACTGTGGAACTCTGCTGGAAGAAGAGCACAGTCTGGCCCCTACCCCTGGGGCCAGAAGTGGCAGAGGCACAGAGGCTGCAGTTGCTGCCTTGTGGCTGCTTCCAGAGCTCCTGGCCTGCAGACTGTATGGGGACCAAGCAACCATTCAGAGGGTAATTGCTCTTGCTTTAACCTGCTTGGATCTGGTTTACAGTCTTGGGTGGTGGTCTTGGGGTGTGTGGCCAGTGTGCCACAGCTTGTGGGGACCTGCTGAGAGGGTGCCATCCTAATAGCTCCAGCAGCTGCAAACCCCCCAGAAATTTGGGACATAGCTCTCTGCAATCTGGAAGCAGAGTTCTACCATGGCAAAGAGCTCAAAAGGTAAGTAATTGGCTGGCAATATGAACAAGCAGAGAAAGCACAAACAGACCACAGAATCCTTTTTTGGGGACAAAAAGGATCAAAGCATGAATGGGAGGAAGACAACAAAGTCTTCCTACATCAAAAGTTTCCAAGAAAAATATGAACTGATTACAGGCCATGGAGGAGCTCAAGAAGGATTTTGAAAATCAAGTAAGAGAAGTGGAGGAAAAATTGGGAAGAGAAATGAGAATGATGCAGAGAAAATCATGAAAAGCAAGTAAACAGCCTGCTAAAGGAAACCCCAGAAAATGTTGAGGAAAATAACCTTAAAAAATAGACTAACCCTGGGGCAGCCAGGTAGCACAGCGAGTAAGAGCTCCAGCTCCAGTGTCAGGATGACATGTGGATCGAATACGGGCTCAGACACTTATTACCCACCCAGAAACACCTGGCCATGTAACCTTTAGCAAGTTACTTAACCCCAATTGCTTAGGGGTGGCCAGGTGGCTCAGCGAGTAAGAGCACTGGCTCCAGTGTCGGGATGACCCGGGGATCAAATCCGGGCTCAGATACTTAGCACCACACTCTGAAATAACTGGTCGTGTAACCTTGAGCAAGTTACTTAACCCTGATTGCTTATAAAAAAAAAAATAGACTAACCCAAATGGCAAAAGAGACCCAAAAAGCCAATGAGGAAAAGAATGCCTTAAAAAGCCAAATCTGCCAGATGGAAAAGGAATTTCAAAAACTCACTGAAGAAAATAACTCCTTCAAAATTGGATTGGAGCAAATGGAAGCTAATGACTTTATGAGAAATCAAGACACTATAAAACAGATCCAAACAAATGAGAAAAATAGAAGGCAATGTGAAGTGTCTCATTGGCCAAACCACTGACCTGGAAAACAGATCTAGGAGGGATAATTCTAAAATTATTGGACTACCTGAAAGCCATGATCAAAAAAAGAACCTAGAAATCATCCTTCAAGAAATTCTCAAGGAAAATTGCCCTGACATTCTCAAATCAGGGGGCAAAATAGAAATTTAAAGAATTAACTGATCGCCTCTTGAAAAAGATTCCAAAAAGAAAACTCCTAGGAATATTATAGCCAAATTCCAGAGTTCCCAGGCCAAGGAGAAAATACTGTAAGCAGTCAAGAAGAAACAATTGGAGTATTGTGGAAACACAATCAGGATAACACAGGATCTGGCAGCTTCTACATTAAGGATCAAAGGGCTTGGAATATGATATTCTGGAGGTCAAAGGAGCTAGGATTAAAACCAAGAATCACCTACCCAGAAAAACTTAGAATAATGCCTCAGGGAAGAATATGGTCATTCAATTAAATAGAGGATTTTCAAGTATTCTTTTTTTTTTTTTAAAGCAATGGGGTTAAGTAACTTGCTCAAGGATACACAGCCAGTTATTTCTGGGTGTGGTGCTGAGTATCTGAGCCCAGATTTGATCCCCAGGTCATCCCAACACTGGAGCCAGTGCTCTTACTAGCTGAGCCACCTGGCCACCCCTAAGAAATTGGGGTTAAGTAACTTGCTCAAGGTTACACGGCCAGGTGTTTCTGGGTGGGTGCTA
This sequence comes from Petaurus breviceps papuanus, assembly GCF_028583685.1. Classification (NCBI taxonomy): domain Eukaryota; kingdom Metazoa; phylum Chordata; class Mammalia; order Diprotodontia; family Petauridae; genus Petaurus; species Petaurus breviceps. The sequence goes on along the minus strand of NW_027185782.1, from coordinate 2,200,461 downwards.
AGTGTCTGAGCCCAGGATTCGATCTCCAGGTCATTCTGACACTGGAGCCGGTGCTCTTACTTGCTGTGCTACCTGGCTGCCCCTTCAAGTATTCTTGATGAAAAAAACAGAGCTAAACAGAAAATTTGACTTTCAACTATAAGAAGCAAGAGAGTCATAAGAAGGTAAACAGGAAAAAGAAATCATAAGGAACTTACTAAAGTTGAACTATTCACATTGCTACATGGAAAAATGATAATTGTAACTCATAAGACTTTTCTCAGTATGAGGATAGTTGAAGGGAATATATATATATATATATTCATATATATGTATATATATGAAGGTGTATGTATAAATATATATGTGAGTGTGTGCATATGTATGTACACATAAACATAGACAGAGCACAACAGGATGAGTTGAATATGAAGGGATGATATCCAAAAAAAAAAAATGAAGAGGTAAGAGAGCAAGATATTGGGACAAGGAGAAAGGGAGAGATAAATTAGGGTAAATTATCTCAATAAAAGAGGCAAGAGAAAACTGTTACAATGGAGGGGAAGAGCAGGAAGGTGAAAGGGAGTGGGTCAACTTTACTCTCATTGAATTTGGCTTAAGGAGGGAATAACATACACACTCTTACCCTGCAGGAAAATATGGGGAAAGAGGATAAGGGAGGGGATGATAGAAGGGAGGGAAGAATGGGGGAGAGGGTAGTTAGAAGTAAACACTTTTGAAAAGGGACAAGGTCAAAGGAGAAAATTAGAATAAGTGGGGGCAGGATAGGATGGAGGGAAATATAGTTAGTCTTTTACAATATAACTATTATGGAATTGTTAACCTATATTGCAATGCTTATCTTCCCAGTGGGGGTGGGTGAGGAGTGTAGAAGGGAAAAATTCTAGAACTCAAAGTTTTAAAAACAAATGTTTAAAAAAAATTGCTGGAGCGGCTAAGTGACTCAATGAATAGAGCACTGGCCCTGGAGTCAGGAGGACCTGAGTTCAAATCCAACCTTAGACACTTAACATGAACTAGCCATGTGACCTTGGGCAAGTCACTTAACCCCAACTGCCCTCCCCTCCCCCCTCCAAAAAAAATAGCAAAAAAAATTTTGCTTTTTACATGCAACTGGGGAAATAAGATATACAGACACTGAGGTATAGAAATCCATCTTGCCCTACTAGGAACTTGGGGCAGGGGAAGAGGGAGAACATTAGAAAGAATAGATTGGGGTAAGGGGTATTCAGTAGGCTCACTATTTTGGGGTGGGGGATAGGGGAAAGATGGGGAGAAAACTTTGTAACACAAAATCTTGTGGAAATGAATGTTGAAAACTAAAAATAAATAAATAAATTGGAAAAAAAAATCCTAACATGGCACAGTAACAACATTATATAATGATCAACTATGATTGACTTAGCACTTCTCAGCAATACAATGACCTACAACAATTCCAAAAGCCTAGTGATGGAAAATGCTATTCACATCCAAAGAAGGAAGTGATGGAGTATAACTACAGATTGAATCACACCATTTTTACTTTTTTTGTAGGTTTTTCCTTATGTTCTCTTCTCTTACAATGACTAATATGGAAATATGTTTTACATGATTACACATATATAACCTATATCAAATTGCTTACCATCTTAGGAAAAAGGGAAAAAGAAAAATTTGGAACTCAAAATCTTATAAAAAAATGAAAGCTAAAAATTGTCTGTATATATAATTGGAAAAAATAAAATACTATTTTTTTTAAAAACTAAAATACCAATGATGGTGGAAGCTACAAATCACAAATCATATCAGATTTTAAATCTGTTTTCTTTGCAGGGGAGAGGAGGTAGTCTATGTCAGCTGACAACTATTAAGATGAATTTCAGAAGAAAAATCCCAACCCACAAACAAATGAGTTAATAAATCCCCAGAGTCTGATCAAAAGGGAAATACCATCTCAGCTTAGCATAACTAACCACAGGTACAACAATTTCAGGGTAAGTGGCAATTGCTCTTGTATTTGGTAGAATTTTGATTTCCTTAACAAAGTACTTGCTCCATTGATGATGACTGGAACCCCTGCAGGTCCATCTCATCTTTAGAGGATTTTCCCCCCTTCTTTAAAGATTCCTCCATAGAAAATTAAATGAAGACACTGGCAGCCTTCCTCTGGTTCTTTCAGTATCTATCTTAAAGGAGTTGATATACTATTCAGGCTGTCCATTTTTTGTCTTTCTTGGTACATCAGTGGCCTACTTTTCTTTTCCAGTCTTGTGTCTTCAATAATGTGTTTTATAGCTATTTTGACACAAGTCATCACTGGTTACAAGTTGTTTATGTTCACCTGTGATAGTAATGGCAATTAAAGATTCCCCTGTATTGGCTTGGTTTTCAAATTGACTGTGTTAAAACCCAGAGTTTGTTAATCCCACCTATGGGATGGGCTTGTTGATGTGAAAAGAAAGTCCTGAATTGGGAGGAGCTGGTGACGTAGATTTGGAGACACAAGAGAGAGGCGGAAGATCTTTTTTGGTAGCAGCACCTCGTGGAGAGAGAGAGACTAAGAGAATTGCTGGTGGCCGCTTTGAATTGCCCTGGACTTTTGAGACCTGCCCCCTGAGCTGCCAAGGACTGAGGAGACATGGCTGTTTTGCTGGTACTTTGTCTGTCTGTTTTGATGTTATTTTGCCAGATTTGTCCACTGGTGAAAGACTGTCCTTTTGTTGAAGAAGTCCTGGAACCTGGCTGTTCGCTAAGAAGGCCTGAGACTGTCCTGCAGACAGAGAGTGAATACTGTCCACTGGTGAGGGACAGTACTGTTGTTGCAGGGGTCTGGAGACTGTCCTGCAGACAGAGTGAATACTGTCCATTGGTGAGGGACAGTGCTGTTGTTGCAGGGGTCTGGGAGCCTTTCTGTTGGTTCAGAAGCCCTGAAGAAGGATTTTCTTGTTGTATGTTTACAGAAATCCTGGGAGAGGGCTTTGCTAATGTGTTCAGGGGTTCTAGGACTGTTCTACAGACAGAGGATAAATTCATGAAGGGACTGGCAATGTATCTTATGGCCTTGCTAAGCCTTTTCTCCCCAGGAACTAAGATTGCTGAGAACTTGGCTCGTGTCAAGATGAAGAAAAGACCTCCATTTGGGTATTAAGTGCTGTGTTTAAACTTGATGTAACTCTGGGGTAGATTCAATTGTGATCCTAGGGGTGGGGAACTTTTGACCTTATTGTGTTCTGTGATTGACAAATGAAGGTACTTTACCTATGTTTGGAAAATAATCTCCATTTGAGAAGAGGGGTTTTGTGGTGGACCAAATGAAGGTATAGCCTAGGGGTGGAGTAGTATTTAGAACTGGGACTTTGTAATTGATTGAATGATTGGAAGGTCCTGGGGTGGGGTAGTCCTTGGAGATTATTTAATCACACTTAGTAAATGCTGTATTTTGAATGATGTCATGTTTTGATCTTCTCTGTTCTGGGTTTGTTACTGAATAAAATAGAGAGCACCTATGCTGGTATTTTGAACCTGGGAAGTTGCCTTTCCTTGGCATTACATTACATCACCATATATCTTTTTTCATTTTCTTTGGGGTTGATTATGTATTATTAATTCGTTGAAGACCATGGTATTTCATGATGTGCAACATCACCAGAAAATACAGAATCACCAGGCAATCCAAAGCAATGCACATTTTGGAATCATTGCATTGTATAATTCCCCCAATTCAAATCAGTTCAATCTCCCCTGTCTACCCAGTTCTGGAACTAGCTCACCACACATCTGCACTGTCTATCCAAGATACACAGAATGCAATCTTCTAGTTACATGTCATAAATACTAACTTTCATCCTCTCTGGGAAACAGATATTTTGTTAGAATTTTTTTTTTTCTACACTGCTGTAGATTTCACTAAGGGGGATTTGCAGTACACCTAGGCCTGGATGCAATTACATGTCATCAAACCTCACCATCAACAGAGCTTCCTTTACAGAGGTCACAAAAGGCTGTCTTCTGTGACCCTAGCAAACACCTGTGATAAACATATTTCCCAATTTAATAATTCACTTCATATTAACACTAAGATCACTGAACAAAATTATCTCACAGTTTAAGCATTATGTGTGACACACAGAAAATGCTTAATAAATGTTTTTTCTGTATTTATTTGCATCTATTCTTTTTTATGACTTTGATATATTCTGGGGAGACTATTAGTTAAGGCTATATTTTGATTTATATCATCAACTGCTTTCTCAAAATCAATAAACAAAAAACAAAACAGAAATTTTTTATTTTATATACCTTTCATTCAGTTATGTGATAAAAAATGTTAACATATATGGAGATAAGTTACAGAGACAAGAAATTCAAATTCATTTTGGCTGGGAGAAAGGAGTGAAAAGCAAGAAAAGCCTCAGGTAGAAAGTGGTACTAGAACTGAAGCTAGGAGTTGGTGACAGTGAGAAGGGAAGGCATCTTAGGGTTCGAGGACAGCCTGTTTTGTTGAACTTAAGAGATAATGAGGCACAGTGAGAAGAAACTAATCAGGACAGAAAGGGATCAAACAACAAAGGGCTTTAAATGCCTGTTGTATTTTATTATCGAGGCAATAGGAAGGCACTAAAACTTTTAAGCAGGATAGTGATAATAGGATCATGGCTTTGAATTAGTAAGGACTTCAGAGGCCATCAAATCCAACCCACTCATTTTAAACTTGAAGAAACTAAGGGAAGTTAAGTGGCTTGCTGAAGGCCAAACATGTATTAAGTGTCAAAAGTAGGATCTTAACCAAGATCCTCTGACTCTAGCACTATTATCATTATTCTACTATACCATGACAAGATGATGTCATGGTCAGATCTATGTTTTAGGACTACCAATTTGTCAGCTGTGTTTGAGGTGGATTAGAATGAAGAAAGACTTAAGGCAGGACGGCCAACAGGACATCATCATAATAGTCCAGGTAAGAGGTTGATGAGGGTTGATTAACTAGGATGGGGGCCATGTGAGTAGAGAGATGGTTTCCCTGGTTTCATTCAAGTCTCAGCTAAAATTCTATCTTCTGCAAAAAGCCTTTTACAAGTTCCACTGAATGCTAATGCTTTCCTTCTAAGATTTCCTCCAATTTATCCTATGTATGTTTTGTCTGTACATAGTTGTTTGCATCTTGTCTCCCCCATTAGACCGTGAGTTTCCTGAGAGCAAAGACTGGTTTTGTTTTTGTTTTTTGACTTTTTTTGTATCCCCAGAGCTTAGTTCAGTGCCTGACATAGTAGGCATTTGAATGCTTATTAAGTGACTTATTGATTCAGCTCAATTTCTACTTCTTACATAGAGTCTTTTCCCTCTCCTAATTCCCCTCAGCAACAATACTTTTCCTCCCTCTGAATCTCTACTGTACTTTTGTCCTTCTCTTAGGACATTCATTGCCTTCAACACCACCTATTAATGATCTATTATATATGTCATCTCCTTTGATAGAGAGCAATATTTTTTAGGGCAAGACTCCATGACACTTTTAATATAGTAGGAACTTGAGAAATAGTAGGAACTTAAGCTATTTGTTGAGTGTAGTTGTAGTGGGGAGGAAGTTGTCTCCCTATCAAAGGTGTAAACATCTCCATCCACACCTCATTTGAAAATCTGTTCTGGCATTGATGATATCCCCTACGTGGCTCCTGAACTCCCTTTGTTCAAGGACACCACATTAAGGATGACTGATTCAGTTTCAGAGAATCTGAGCTAAGTCTTTGGACTATACTTTAAAAAGGGAGCAATTAGAAGAACAGAGCTGGGGGCAGAGTCAAGATGGCAGAGTAGAAACAGCACCTCCTCATGGCTCCAGCTTCCACCTTCCCCAATTCATGTAAAAGGGGGACTCTGAACAAACTTTGGAGCTACAGAACCCATAAAATGACACAGAGAAGCTAACCTCCTGCTGAGGACAGACTGGCAGGCCAGCAGGAATCTGCCAGAGCAGTGCTTTGGGAGCCTACCCCAGCCCCATATGAACCAGAGGTTTTAGCCCCAGAGCAAGCCTGACCAGCTGCTGACTGGAGGGACTCCAGATCACCAGCAGCTGTGGCCCTTTCCAGATTTATCAACACAAAGATACCAAGGACAAAGGGAGAGGTTAGTGCACTGTGGACTTTGGGACCAGTAGTTGGGAGTGCATCGGCTTCTGCCTCCAGGGCGAGAAGTTGCTGAGGGCTGCAGCACAGTCATGCCATGTTGCAACTTCAGCTCCTGGCCTGCAGACTGTAGAGGGACCAAGTGACCAGTCTGAGGGGTAATGGCTCTTGCTTTAACCCGCTAGGATCTGGACTGCAGTCTAGGGTGGAGGTCCTGGGGTGTGTGACCAGCTTGCCAGAGCCAGAGAAGGCACCCAACTAATATCTCCAGCAGCTGAGAAAACCCCAGTGTTTGGGATGGAAGCTCCTCTGTCTGGTGGCAGAGTCCTACTGTGGCAAAAAGCCCAAAAGTCAAGTGACTGAGGGGCGACAGGACCAGGCAAAGGAAACAAACTGAAGAATCCAACATTAGACTCCTATTTTGGGGACAAAAAGGATCAAAGCATGGAACAGGAGGAAGACAGTGAAGTCAGAACTCCTGCTCCAAAAGCTTCAAAGGAAAGTATGAGCTAGTTACAGGACACAGAGGACCTTAAGAAGCAGATAAGAGACGTGGAGGAAAAATTGGGAAGAGAAATGAGAATGATGCAAGAAAATTACAAAATGAGAGTCAACAGCCTGACTGAGGAAAATCACACCTTAAGAAACAGACTGACTCAATTGGCAAAAGAGGCTCAAAAAGGCAATGAGGAGAGGAATGCCTTAAAAAGCCGAATTTGACAGATGGAAAAAGAATCTCAAAAGCTCACTGAGGAGAATCATTCCCTCAGATTTAGAATGGACCAAAAGGAAGCTAGTGCCATTAAGAGAAATCAAGATGCTGTTAAACAGATCCAAACAAATGAAAGAATAGAAGGCAATGTGAAATATCTCATGGGAAAAACCACTGACCTGGAAAATAGATCCACGAGAGATAATTTTAAAATTATTGGACTACCTGAAAGCCATGATCAAAAAAAAAAGAACCTAGAAATCATCCTCCAAGAAATTCTCAAGGAAAATTGCCCCGATGTTTTAGAACCAGAAGGTAAAATAGAAGTTGAAAGAATACACCAATCACCTCCTGAAAAAGATCCCAAAAGGAAAACTCCTAGGAATGTTATAGCCAGGTTCCACAATTCCCAGATCAAGGAGAGACTATTACAAGCAGCCAGGAAGAAACAATTTGAATATTGTGGAAACACAATCAGGATAACACAGGATCTGGCAGCTTCTACACTGAGAGATTGAAGGGCCTGGAATATGATATTCCGGAGGGCAAAGGAGCTGGGATTCAAACCAAGAATCACCTACCCAGCAAAACTGAGTATCATGTTTCAGGGGAAGATATGACTATTCAGTGTAATAGAGGACTTTCAAGCATTCTTGATGAAAAAAAGTTGAATAGAAAATTTCACATTCAGATACAAGAAGCAAGAGAAGCCTGAGAAGGTAAACAGGGAAAAGAAATCAGAAGCCACTTATCAAAGTTGAACTATTAACATTCTTACATGGAAAAATGATCATTGTAACTGATGAAACTTTTCTTAGTATGAAAATAGTTGAAGGGAATAGAAATATATATATATATAGCTATATCAGAGGGTATACAGGTATATGAACATATAATGTGAATGTGTGTATATATGTTTGCAGATAGAGGGCACAGGTCCAATTTAATAGGAAGGGATGATACTTAAAAGGTGAAATTAAGAGGTGAGAGAGGAATATAATGAGAGAAGATTGAGAGAGACAGAATGGGGTAAACTGTCTCATTTAGAAGAGGAAAGGTAAAATGGTTACAATGGAGGGGAAGAATAGAAAGGCAAAAGGGAATGGCCAGCCTTATTCTCATTGAGTTTGGCTCAGGGAGCAAATGAAATACACACTAAATAGGGTATCTCACCCTACAGGAGAGTAGGGGGGGAAGGGGATGAGAGGGGGGATGATGGAAGGGAAGGCAGGCTGGGGGGGAGGGAAGTTGGAAGCACTCACTTTTAAAAAGGGACAGGATCAAAGTAGACAATAGAATAAGTGGGAGGTGGGATAGGAGGGAGGGAAATATAGTCAGTCTTTTACAAACAATATATCTACTATGTTAATGTTTTGCATTAGCTACACATGTAAAACCTATACAATATATCTACTATGTTAATGTTTTGCATTAGCTACACATGTAAAACCTATACTGAATTGCTTATCTTCCCAGTAAGGGTGGGTGACAAGGGAGGAAGGGAATGAATCTGGAATTCAAAGTTTTAAAATCAAATGTTTAAAATTATATGTGGGAGAGAGCAGATTGGAGGAGGGGATATCCTGTGGGACTGCTATTTTGGGGTGGTGGGTAGGGGAAAAACGGGGAGAAAATTTGTAACTCAAAATCTGGTGGAAACGAATGATGTAAATCAGAAGTTAATAAAGCATTTGAAAAATGAAAAAAAAAAAAAGAACAGAGCTGAGACAGGCAGAGAAAGATCAGCAGCATACATAAAGACTCTAGTTTCCTGGAGAGAAACATATATGTTCATTCCAAGAATTCACAAGGCACCAGGAGAAAAAAACACATGGCTCTAAAGACTCAAAGACAAGGAGTTCCTGGGCCAAGCTGGAAGATAATACAAGTTAGATACAATGGAGCAGCAGTGGCAGGTCCTGAAGACTCAAAATTCAACTCTGTAAACCCAGGTGAAATTCTGAGCAATGGGTTATACAAATGTCAGCAAGCATTATCATTATTAATTTCTCTAACAAAGAAATGTGGATCCCTGGAAACTCAATCAAAACAAAATTATTTAATGAAAATCAATCTAAAGGAAGCTGTTTCTTCTCTATTTCCTCAGTTTGATGGCTTCTGGTTCAACAAGAATTCCCTATGAAAACAATGGTTCTACAGTTTAGGACAGTAACACAGGAAAGAAAATGTGAAAAGCAAATATGGTTTGAATGCCTTAGAAATGCTCTAGGGTGGGGACAAGAGTCAATCAGTCAATAAACATTTATTAAGTTCCTACTATGTGCCAGGCATTGTGCTAAGCACAGGGGATATAAAGAGGCAAAAGACAGTCCCTGACCTCAAGGGGCTCACAACTTAACTGGAGAGACAACAAACAAATATATACAAACAAGCTATGTATGGGATAAGTATAGGAGAGGGAAGGCACCAAAAAGTAAGGGTGCATGGTGGAGGAATAAGGTGAAAAAACAATAGAAAGGTAGGAGGGGGCTAGATATGAATACCAAACAGAGCATTTTGTATTTGCTCCTGAAGGCAATAGGGAACCACTGGAGTTTACTGAGTAGGGGAATGACATGGTCAGACTTACACTTTGGTGGCTGAATAGAGAATAGAGTGGGGACAGACTTGAGGAGGCAGACCCACCAGCACAGCTGAAGTGTGAGATAAAAAGACCTACAGTAGAGTGGCAGCAGTTATCACATGAGAGAAGGAGGCATATTCAAGAGATGTTACAAAGGTGAAATCAACAGGTCTTGTCAAAAGATTGTATATGGAGGTCTGAGGGAGAGGGAGGAGTTGAAGATGACATCTAGGTTGTGAGCCTGGGGGACTAGGAAGATGGTGTTGCCCTCAACAAATAGGGAAGGGGAGGGGAGGGTTTAGAGAGAAAGATAATGACTTCTGTTTTGAATATAAAGAGTTTAAAATGTCTACTGACATCCAGTTTGAGATGTCTGATAGAGATGAGAAGCTAGAAGTCAGCAGAGAGGTTGGGGCAGAAGAGAAGATGGGGAGAAGAGCTATTTCTCTTTCCTTTTTTTTTTTTTTTGGTTTTTATTAATTTGTTTGTTTACTTTTAGTTTACAAGATTCAGTTCCACAATCCCTTGAGTTTCAAATTTTCTCTCCCTCCCACTCCTCCCCCTCCCTGCCATGGTGGCATGCAATCAAGTATAGGATCTGCAAATACTTTCACATTAGACATGAATTATAAAGGTTTGTAACCAATGGAATGTACAATGGAAAAGAGGAAACAAAACCAAACAAGAAAAAGAAAGACAACAGGTAGTTTGCTTCAATCTGCATTCAAACTCTGTTCTTTCTAGTTATTTCTCTGAATGCAGACATCTCTTTCCATCATGAGTCTTTTAGAGTTGTCCTATAACCTTGCATTGCTGAGAAGAGAAGAGTCAGGTCTATCAAAGTTGGTCATCACACATACATTGTGTCTGTAATCATGTACAAATTTCTCCTGGTTCTGCTCGAGAAGAGCTATTTCTATAAAACAATTTCAAGGGGGAAAACAGGGAACACTAGCTTGGAAATGTGCCTTTCCCCCAAATCTTACTATCTCTTATCTAACACATGATGCCTATGAAAATATACTTTGTTAGGCTGACTCACCACCAACAGCTAAAAAACATGGTACATGGTAATCAGGACCAGATTCCTCTGATGTGGTTAATAAAAATGCAACTAAGCAGGTAATAACTGGGGAGGAGGCACAGATTGGAATGGGAACAAAGGTAACACGTGTCATAAGCTTCTATACTCCTGACAACTCTACCCTAAGTGATGGTATTAATCATTGCTGGGGAATACATGGGCTCAGAACTCCTCATCACACTAGTGACTCCTACTACACAGTAGTGTTAACACATGGCCCAGCCTTTCCAAATGGCTGAACTTTCTCAGTTTATTAAATGTTCTGAAATACTTATCTAAGAAAATAAAACCACAGATTTCAGAAGCAATGCTAATTCTAAGCCTTCCATCAGGTAGTTTTAGTACTGAGCTTTAATTTCAGCTGCCCTCAACCCCTAGAATGATTATTTCTGCTTTAAGAAGATGCAGATAATCACATTCATCCATTCATTATTTATTAAGGACAAGGTGTACTAGGTACAGGGGAGCTACAAAGAATTATACTACAAATTCCTTGACCTCCAGGAGTTTATGGTTAGTAGGAAAGATATATAAAAATTGAAAATTACTAACAATAAGAAATGTTAAAAAGCAGATATTTAAAATGCTCTATTTGGAAATGTAAATAAAACAACTCTGAGGTACCACATCTCACCAGTCTGATTGGCTAAGATGACAAAACAGGAAAATGACAAATGCTGGAGAGGATGTGGGCAAACAGGAACACTAATGCATTGTTGGTGGAGTTGTGAACTGATCCAGCCTTTCTGGAAAGCAATCTGGAACTATGCCCAAAGGGCTATAAATACTTTCATACCCTTTGATCCAGCAATACCACTCCTAGGGTTATATCCCAAAGAGATCATAGGAATGGGAGAAAGACCCATATGTACAAAAATGTTTATAGCAGCTCTTTTTGTTGTGGCAAAGAATTGGAAATTAAGGGGGTGTCCATCAATTGGGGAATGGCTGAACAAGTTGTGGTATATGCATGTTATGGAATATTATTGCGCTATAAGAAACAGGGAGCAGGCGGTCTTCATATTTACCTGGAGAGGCTTAAAAGAACTGATGCTGAGTGAGATGAGTAGAACCAGGAGGAATTTGTACACAATTACAGACACAACATATGTGTGATGACCAACTTTGATAGACTGGACTCTTCTCAACAATGCAGGGATATAAGTCAATCCCAAAAGACACATGATGGAGAGAAAAACGTGCATCCAGAGAAAGAACTAGAAAGAACTAAATTTATATCCAGGTGGAAGCAAAATACCTGATCTTTTTCGTTCTCTTATTTGATTTTATGTCCTCTTTACCATTTTTCATTCCAGCTGGTACAATCCATCCTTATAACCTGACCATTGTATAATGTGAAAGTATTTACAGATCCTATACTTGATTATAAGACGCCATGGGGGGGAGGGGAACAAAATGTGAAATTCAAGGAATTGTGGAATTGAATCCTGTAAACTAAAAGGAAACAAACAAATTAATAAATTAAAAATTGAATTTAAAAAAATAATAATAAAATAAAATGCTCTATTTGAAAGGGCATTGGGAAAATAATCAGAAAAATGTAATTTCTAGTTCTAACTTTTGCCACTTAAGAGTTATGTGATTTGGTGCAAGTCACTTCCCTATCTATAAAATGGGTATACCTACCTAGTTGACCTTGCAGGATTGTTACAAGTATCAAATGAGATAATTTATGCAAAAGCATTTTGAAAATTGTTTAGCTCTATAGAAATGTAAAATAGTATATTATCATTAGTAGTAGTAGTATTTATTTTGCTGTTGTTAAATCATATCAGTTGTGCCCAAGTCTTTGTGATTCCATTTGGGATTTTCTTGGCAAAGATCCTGGAGAGGGCTGCCATTTCCTTCTCCTGCTCATTTTACAAATGAGAGAATGGAGGCAATTATCTTATGATCATATAACACAAACCAAGGTAGAAATTGTCACAAGATAAATATTAAATATTTAATTTGCACTAAAAATGTTAGCATAATACTACTTTTTAAATGAGAGTAATGTGATTATGCTTCATTATATTGGGAAAATGATACAGTTTGGGCTTTCTAGGAGCTTATATTCTATGGAAGAAACAACATGGACATCAAATCAATAAGCATTTATTAAGCACCTACTTTGTGCCAGGTGTTATGCTAAGCACTAAGGATACAAAGAAAGCCCAAAGCAACAACAAAAACTCGTGCCTCCTCTCAAGAAGCTCAGTTTAATGGGGAGACAACAGGCAAACAATTATATACAAACAAGATAGCTAGCTAGAGGATAAATTGGAGATAATCTGGGAGGAAAGACCTTAAGGTAAGGGAGGAGAAGAAGGTTTCTTGTAGAAGGTGGAACTGTAGCTCAGATTTTAAGGTAGCAGAAATGAGGAGAGAAAGAGTTCTAGGCCTGACAGACAGCTCTGGACAGTTGGCAGATAGGGGGGGTCTTGTGAGGGAACAGCAAGGAAGCCAGTGTCACTTGATTGCAGAGGTATACACAAAATAGATACAGTAACTGAGGCTGGTAGGGGGAAGGAGATGAGGAAAGTCTTTTATGTAAGTCTGGAATTGAGCTGAACCTTGAAGGAAACTAGGTGGAGATAAGGAGGCAATGTTTTCCAGGCATGGCATAGCGCCAATGCAAAGACACAAAAACGAGAAATGGAATGTCATGTATGAGGAATAGTAAGAAGGCCATGTGAATGAACCAAAGGGTATATGAAGTGAAGTAATTCAGAATAAGACAGGAAAAAACAGGATGACTTACAGGATACAATAGAACATATGAGGTAGAAAATCTTTGCTCTTCAGTAAAATTGCTTCCAAGTGTTAAATCCCAATACCTTCATCATGCTGCGTCTTTTGAGGATAGAAAATGAGACTTCCCCATCTACTGTGTCCTATTCTTGGCCTTTTCTTCTTCTTTCTCCCACTCCCCCCCACCCCAGGAGGAAGTAATTTTGCACTCAATGATCCAGTATCTCCTCTTCCCAGGTTGAAAATTGCTGGAATATTTAAACCTCTATACCTGGTTGACTATTATAATGAGATCTCCAAGGTCTTCTTGCTCTACACTGTGCCCCTTGGCATCATTTAAGGGCACGTCTCAAATATGCTGGCACTAACCACACAGCAAGAAAGCATCTTGGCTCTTGTGCTTTGGATAAGGAAATGATAGGGGGCTGGCAAGGATCCAATGACCACTTTGCCAACCTGTGAATCTATTGGCACCTGTCTGGTTGGGAGTCTGAATAGAGGAAAGCAATGAGGACAGGATATCCTCTTGTTACACTGAAGAACTCTTCATTTCCTCTCCTGCTTTTCTATTTCTATCAACTAACCACAGTTCAATTCTGCTCATTACTCTTGCCTATTTTGCATCTGATGGAGCCAGTTCAAGGTTTCTCAGGGCATTAACATCAGGTGAACATACTTCCCTTTCTAGAACTTATTTATAAGCAAATACTGCCTATGCTTTTGAAGGGACAGAATATGTATGTAACAGAAAAAACACTGGGGATGGAGGTGAAAGCCTTCAAATGGCTTCAAGTCCTGGCTGTCACTGATGGAGTCTGGAAAAACCTGTTTTTTTTTTCCTAGCCCAGTCTCTCTCTGTCCAACAAACTGTCTATTCCTTCAATATGTCCCTTCCTCTCCTTCCTGGCACTCCCTTACTCCTGCCCTGCCCTCTTTCTAGAACCCCCCACCCCTGCCCCATATCTGGAACTTCTATGGCTGGAAATTTCCAGGCCAGAAATTTCTAATTTCCCAACTGATTGATGTCTTTCTGCTTGTTACCTCAGGGTTTGGACCTGAGTGAATGGGTCTCTTCCCCCTTCTTAAAAACAATCTAAACAGCTCTGGTCTAGAAGTGGCCATGATCCTAGGGGTTGATTTGCCCTGAGGCATGGACTATGGAATCCTAGACCACTATGGACTCCTACTTTGTAGGATGGCCTGAAAACTGCTGTGTCCACCATGCCTTTCCTCTCCCTTCTCAGCCATTAGCCTTCAGCTGGGGGGGGGGGGGGGGGGGGGGGGGGGGGCGAAGGGAGGAAAGAGGGAGAGATTGGAAAAGTAGTCCGTGTGTTACTCTAATTCGAAGGTATTAATTTAGTTCCAGAGTAAAGAAGATATAGGGCTACCCTAGTTTTGAAGTCAATTCTGGCCACAGTGATAAGAGGCTCATTGGGTTGCCATCATGCCCTACCCTTGTTCCTTCTGCCCACTCCCCTGAGTGTCTCCAATTATATATGACTCATGACCTTCCTTTAACACATCAAATAAAAGGGCCTATTGCTTGTAGCACTGACTATCCTGTTAATTATTTTGCAAAAGCCTTTTATTTTCAGTAAAGAACAACTATGACTGTCAGCAGGGTTGGCCATGGCCAAGTTACTTCACCTCTTATGAGTCTCTCCAACTATAAAAGGGGGATAATAATATTCGTGCTGCTTCTGTTGCACAGTGATTTGTAAGACTTCAATGAAACAGTATATGTGAAAAGGCTCACCATAAAATGGACTGCTGGCCAAGATGGTTGCCTAAAAAGAGGCAACCCAGCTCCCATACCCCTCCTGCAGTCAAAAAAAAAGCACTAGATGGAATACTGATTTAAAAATCCAAGTGACTTCCACTTCAGAACTGCATGAAGTCAGCCAAAAGCCCACTGGTAATAAGAGAGGGGTCCATGCCAGCATCAGAGTAGGCAAAGAAGCCAGAAGCCTCCCAATCGACCAGAACAGAGTGGCCAGTGTGAGGTTAGGTATCCCAGGGCAGCAAGAATAAAAGGTTTCCTGGAGAAAGCCCCAGGGTGGTCAAAAAACCAATCAGGGACTTGGAATCTACTGGGAGTGGCTTTAGTGAGGTAAGCCTGAACTCACACAGATTAGCTCCTAGTACCCTGCCCTGAGACAACAGAGGGCCCTAATGAATCAGCAGTGCTCTGAACCTCAAAGATCTAGAGACAACTGACCTGAAGATATAGGGGAAAGCACAGGAACCCTGGTCAAGGTCAAGCAGGGCCAACCATCTCACTCAAAAGTGCAGCAGAAGGCTGAGCCTGGCCCAGGCACAATTTAGGAACTAAGCCACAAAGCCACAATTTAGGAACTAAGGCTAGGGTGATGAATAAAAAAATTATCCAAAGATACCTCCAAATCTAACCTGGAAAGGGAGAGTAACTCCCTAACAACTACAAACAAAGGCTCAAAGGGAAAAAAATGGATTTTCCATAGGGACATGAACACAACCTAAAAATAATCATAAGTGCTATGGCACTTTAAAGTTTGTTAAGTAAGTGGCATATCATACATTATCTTATTTGATCCTCATGACAACCTTGTAATTTAGGTGCTATTAATATTCCCATTTTTTAGATAAGGAAATTAAGGCTGAGAGAGGTGAAGTGACTTGCCCAGGGTCAGAAAGATAGGGAGGCAGGATTCTAATCCAGTCTTCCTGACTCTAAACCCAGTGTTCTATCATTGAAGTAAGAGATAAAAAATGAAATAAAAGATCTGAAGAAAAGAAATAGAAGGAATATAAATAGTTTAAAATAGTAACAGACTCCCTGAAAACAGGAATATGCCAAAAAGAAATCAGTAACACTATAAGATAGCAAGAAATATTAAAATAAAATCAAAAGACTGAAAATTAAAAGAAAATAGGATAGCTGATTATCAAAAACAACTGACCTGGAAAACAGGTCAAGAAGAAATAATTTAGGAATCACTGGCTTCTCTGAAAACCATGATTTAATAAAAGTGTGGACCCTATATTTCAAGAAATATAAATGAAAACTTTAGAGCCATTAGAACCAGTGGAGTAAGTAAAAACAGAAAAAATCCACTGATGACTTCCTGAAAAAGAAACTATAAAAGTTTTAGGATTATCGTAGAAATTCAGAACATCCTCAACAAAGAAAAACACTTCAAATCACCAGAAACAAAGCATACAAGTACCAAAGGTTCACAGTCAGGACCACAAAAGACCCAAAAGAGAGAAGATCTAGGAATACAACATTCCAAAAGACAAAAGACGTAGATTTAAAACCAATAACTTAACTTGCAAAACTCAGTACAATTCTACAAGGGAAAAAATGAACCTTTAAAGGAACAAAGGACTTCCAAGCATTCCTGACAAAAAGACCAGAAATACAGTCATGACACACAAACACAAGAGTCTAGAGAAACCTAAATGGTGAGAACATCATTTGAAAAATTGGAAGGTGCAGTGTTGACTCTAATTGTGGGAGAAAAAACAAGTGTCCCTTCAGAATCTTATGTTTTCAAAGGGTATTCAGGAAGTTAAATTTAAAAAAATAGAACTCTTGGGGGTAAGACTGATTCTCTTCTGAGGACTCTAAGAGCAATGGCAAAAAGAATACACTAGCATAGAAAGAAAGAAGGGGGTAGAATTTAGTATTTCTCATACTTGGGTTGCATGAGAATAAAAGTATATAAACATGAAGAAAGAGGGGTAGGGAACAGGTATCAAATACCATAGAGGGAATAATCACAAGCAAAATAATCTTCCTAATCCTGAAGAGAGGGAATAAAAAGAAAAAAAAAAGATAACAGTAGTAAGGAGCTGCCTGTCAAATGGGGAATGGTTGAATAAACTATGGAATATAAATTAATCAATTATCATGCTGTAGAAAATGACAAAAAAATTGAATGGTTTGGAGCAGGGGAACAAACCCAGTCAGATCCGTGCACTAAGAAGATTATTTTGAGAGTTGGAAAAGATAGACTGGAGAAGGAGGGAAATGTAAACAGGGAGATCAATTAGGAATTTGTCAAAATAGACCATTCTGGAAGGGACAGTGATTTTTAACTCCAGTAGCATAAGTGGAAAAAAGGGATGACAACTATGGAAATAAAAGAATGCCACCATTTCTATAATAAGAACACTGTAAAGAAAAAAAACTCTGAACAACTGATCAAAACAATGGCCAATTAACCACATCTCCTAAGCCATATTTCACCCATCTCCTGACAAAAAGCTGATGGACTCTCGGTACAGAAGAATGTAGACTTTTCCTGGATGTGGCTATTTTCTTTGACTAAGCTTATTTGTATAAAAAGGTTCTTTTTTTTTTTTTTTTTGCTTTTTGGAGGGCAATTGGGGTTAAGTGACTTGCCCAAGATCACAGGGCTAGTTTTTGTGTTAAGTGTCTGAAACCGGA
Source organism: Petaurus breviceps papuanus (assembly GCF_028583685.1). Taxonomy (NCBI): domain Eukaryota; kingdom Metazoa; phylum Chordata; class Mammalia; order Diprotodontia; family Petauridae; genus Petaurus; species Petaurus breviceps. Next base: position 2,182,785 of record NW_027185782.1, on the reverse strand, counting down.
TTTGAACTCAGGTCCTCCTGACTCCAGGGCTGGTGCTCTATTCACTGCACCACTAGTTGCCCCCAAAATGGTTATTTATGTATTATGTGTTTTTAAAAATTCAGGCTGAAAAAAAAAAACGGGGCGCTAGGTGGCAAAGTGAATAGAGTACCGGCCCTGGAGTCAGGAGGACCTGAGTTCAAATCCAGCCTCAGACATTTAATACTTACTAGACATGTGACCTTGGCCAAATCACTTAACCCCAATTGCCCTGCCCTCCCCCCTTTCAAAAAGAAAAAAACAAAAAAAAATTCAGGCTGAATGTAATATTCATTTTCTGTTCTACTTTGTATATGGAATTGCTCTTTTTTTGTTGTTTGTTTAATTCAATTTAATTTTTAAGAAAAAAATACTTGCTAAGTTATAAAATAGTACACCAATGTTAGCTATTATTATTTACAGCAGTAATGGACAACACTCTATGGATCACCTCTATCTAGTTAGCCAAAAACAATTTTGCCCATGGCTAAGATCTGATTCTATACTCATCTTCCCCAATCTCTGCTCCATTCATCTAGATACTTAGAATTTCTAAATGGAACTGTGCTGTCATATGTACTTTTCAAGTAGCTGCCACTTCAATTTCTTCATCTGTAAAATTAGGGATTTAGACCAGATGACCTCTAAAATACATTCTAGCTCTCAACCTGTGACCCTATTCCCTATCACATTCTACACAGTACCTATTTAAAATTTCATCCATCATTCCCTATAGAACAGGAATAGGGACCCAGGTATTTGTAATTTCATCATTACAGGAATTCTCTCATATTAATGCAAAGCAGAACAACTTCTGCAGATTATATCTTAGAGAGTTGCCTAGAGCATGGGAGATTAGATCACATGTGCAGGGTCACACAATCATTATATGTGGTCAAGTGAGAGCCCATGTCTTCCTGGCTTCCTAGATGGATCTTGATTCACTAAGCCAAGCTGCCTCTCCATATCCAATTAATTTCGAAGCCCTATCAATTTAGCTTCCACAATTATTATCCTTCTTTTCCACTTAACGCTACTGAAGTTAAAAATCACTATCGCTTCCAGAATGGTCTATTTTAACAAATTCCTAATTGATCTCCCTATCTACGTTTCCCCCCTTCAATCTATCCTTTCCAACTCTGTTGTGGGCTGCTCAGTGTCGGGCACTAAGCATGGTCGGAGACACGAATAAGAAATGACCAGACCATGTGGGTAGTTCAAGGAAGAACTATGAACTCCATTTATTGATTCTTAGTATAAGGTTTTTATAAAGCAAAAGAGACAAAGAAAGGGGACTCAAGTTTTCTTATCATTACTTTAGTCTGTTGTATCCTGGAAGTAGCACAGAATAGATAATTTGATAAGGATTTGTTATCTAGGTGACTAAAGTCTTAGGGTAAAAACCTTTGATCTATTCCTCAGGTATTTCCTAATTGCCACCACAGTCTTAAATGGATAAAATTGAGAGCAGAATTCAAAGCCAAAGCTGCAATCACCAAAAGACATCATGTTTAGAGCTGACCACCCAAAGATACTTAAGTGCTGAATCAAATATTTTGGCTCTTAATAACTAAAATCTTGGGGTAGAGCATATTGATCTCAGAACTCAAGTAACATCTTTATAAGTGTAACCCATAACAAAGAACTCAGGAGCTAGCTTAACAAAAAAGCCACATCTCAAAGAGCTCTTACATTAAAGTCCACTATTAGGATTAATATCTGAATCCTAAATCAGGCCTCTTTGGCTCCTCACACATCTCTGCCAAAATAATCTGCTTAGCACAAGGATCTGACTGGGTCATTCTCCTGCCCTAAATCATTCAATGATTTTCCATCATCAAATAAAATACAAACACCTTACTCAAGACCCTCAACAATCTGACTAGCTGTGCTGAACCTCTCTGAGTTTGTTTCCTTATCTGTAAAATGAGGATAATTAGACCTATACAGTACCTGCCCAATAGGGCTGTTGTAAGGCTCAAATCAGATAATGCTGCCAAGCAGATACCTCCCAAATCCATCCATAATATCCCAGCTCTATTCTCTCTCCAGCATTACCAACTAACTGCCTACTAGACACTTCCAACAGGCTTTTCAAACTCAACATGGTCAAAACAAAACTCAGTATCTTTTTCTCCAAAACCACTCATTTCTAGACTTCCCTATTTCTATTAAAGGCACCACAATCCTTTCAATCACTCAGGTTTGCAATCTTGGGGTCTTCAATTCCTTACCCTCCCTCACCCCATATATCCAACAAGTTGTCAATTCTTCTTAATTCTTCCTCCACATCTATTGCATTCACTGCCATCTCTCAAATCACAGATACTACCTTAGCTCAAGCCCTCATTAACTCTTGCCTAGATTATTTCAATAACCCTAATTGGTCTTCCCTATCTCAAGTTTCTCACCTCGCCAATCCATCCTCCACACCTGCCAGTGATATTCTTGAAGTATAAACCTAACCATGTCGCTCCCCTTTTCAAAAAACTCTAATGACTGCTTATTACTTCTAGAATCAAATATAAACTTTCTTTGGTATTTAAAGTCCTTCATAACCTGGCTCTAATTCACCATTCTCCAGGCTTATTATATGACACATTCCTTCATGTACTCTTCAGTCTAGTCAAACTGGCCCTCTTACACTTCTTCAATCAATCAACAAACATTTATTAAGCAACTGTGTGGCAGGCACTATATTAGGCATCTTCACATACAACATTCCATCTCTCATCAACAAACCTTTGCATCACCAAAATGCACTTACTTCCTCCTTACCTCCACTTCTCAAAATGCCTCAATTTCTTCAAAGCTCAACAAAGTACTACCTCCTATAAGAGGCATTTCCTGCTTCCTCTCAAGTGTCAGTGCCTGCCACCCTGCCCAGAAAACAGCTTATACTTACATTTATATACATCTATAAGTTTATCACAGAAAAATGTAAGCTCCTTCAGGGTAGGAACTATTTGATTTATCTTTGTATCCCCAATGCCTAGTAGCACAATGCTTACCATTTAATAGATACTTAATAAATGTTCATTGATTGATTCCAAATTATTTAATGATATTCCTCTACAAATATTCCAGTCAAACTAGATAACTCACGGATTTCCTGACCTTATTCTCCCTTTCTGCACATTAGCCCCCACACCTCCCTTCTCAAATACTTCCACTATTAGGTATGGGAGAGAATAAGCATTTAGATAGCACCTATGAGGTGCCAGGTACTGGGCTAAGCAGTTTTATAAATATTATTTCATTTAGCTTTCACAACAACCCTGGAAAGCAGGTGCTATTATCATCCCTATTTTCTAGTTGAGGAAACTGACTTGTTCAGGGTCACACAGCTATTAAGTGTCTGAGGACAAATCTGAACTCAGGTGTTCCTGACTCCAGGCCCAAGGCTCTCTACTGTGCCATCAGTTACCTATTGTGCCTCCTATTCCTTCCTCCAAGGCTCAGCACAAGTGCCACATGTTCCATGACACCTCAGAGACCCCTCCTTTCTTACAATTCTCTGGATTCTGTTTAATCTTTGCTATACATGTAATTATTTTCTAACATTCTGCAGTTATAAAATATCTTATTATTACCAAGTGGTCTCTCGTGTTTAATTTCTCACAGACCTTTGCCTGGACCAATCTTTGGTCCCCATTTTCCCTTTGTACCAAAGCTACTTCTGTACTTGCCTTTGGCCCCCATGAGATTTTAAGCTCCTTGAGAACATGACCTATTGCCACAGCTATTTTTGTAACAAAAGTACTTAGCACACAGTAGGCACTTAATAATGAGTGTCCTGCCAGATTAGAAACTCCTTGGGCACAGAAATTTGTATTCTTTAATAATCTCCAGGGTTTAGCAGTGCCATGTAAAAGGTTCTTAACATTTCCTGAACTGAAATGTATTAAATCCTTTTTTCAAAACTCATAAATTTGCATTCTGTATATTTATGTAAAATGAGGTATTCCTCCAAAGAAACAAAATATCTTATTGTGGCTGTTGGAAGATCTTTGTTTCATCATGTGTGTTTAAAAAAAAATAAAGATATGAACACTGCATACTTACAACTGGCATTAAACAGCTTGTAGGTCTAGGAAACATATTCTAACTTAGTTAAGTAGGGATTCATTCTGGGAAGAATGTCAACTTTCCTCTAGGCTTCTCTGACACTCTCAACGCTTCTGGACTCCAAAATGACAGCCAAAAATTGGAAGAAAAAGAACCTTTCTCTTCTTTAGGCAGAAGCCATTTTTAATCCTCAATCCCTTATTGACATCCAGTGTTGCTTTCCTGCTTTTCCAGGTATATCATGTACATTAACATGCTGTCAAACCCTATATATTTTGACATGAATACGGCCATGTTTAGGATGTCTGCAATGCAAATGGCAACCAAGATAGCCATGAAAATGTGTTTCTATAGGAGAAGATTCTGGAAGATAGCCACACTTCCTAAACAGAGGCCTCTACTTGTAAGCTACCATCAATGCTCCTACTCCAGCCAGTCATCTCTTTACTAAAGCCCAACATACCTTACTTACTCACACCTGCTTCTTTCTATACCTTTGCTCACACTGTTCTGCTTGACTGGAACTAATCTGTCATTCAACAAATATGCCCTAATTGACGTGGTGAGGCACTGTGTCACAGGACAGAAGCATCAGTAGGGAGGAGTTCAGGAGAAATGCCTCAAGTTTTAGTTCTGCCGCTCACTTGCTCTGTGACTTTGGGCAAATCGATTCCATTGCCTTGGACCTCTGCTTCCTCATCTTTGAAACTGGGGCACTGAATTCAAATGATCCTATGAGCCTGAGTCTCTTCCTTAAGGGACCTGATAACAAACAATTCTTGTCCTTGATAACTATTTACATAGTGCTTTATAATTTACAAAGCACCTTATCTATGTTACCCAATCTGAGCTGCACAGCAACTCTATAAAGTGTACATCACAAATATTATTAAACCCACTTTACTGCTGAAATAAATGAAACTGAGAGAGGTTAAGGCAACTTGCCTATGGTTACAAAGCTACTGCCAGAAGAAGGATTTGACTGCTACTAGAATACTACATTGTAGTAGTCACCGATATTTATATCAAGCTTTACATATAAAACTGAGTTTTTCATCTCTTATGCTATTATTATCTTGTACTTGTCAAATATCATACCTTTCCACATATCCTATTGTGGCTGTTGGAAGATCTTTGTTGCATCATGTGAGTTTACTCTAGTATGCTTAAGGTGAATCAGTAACCTTCCACCCTCCATCACAACATTCATTAGGGAATACCTCTCTTATGTCCTTCACAATAACATTTACATAGTGACAAGTACTTCACATAAAATTACTTCATCTGAACCTCTCAACAACACTTCAAGGAAGTACAATTATTATTCCTATTTTACAAATGAGGAAACAGAGAATGACAGCAAGTGAGTGACAAGCTCAGAGTCACAGAGCAGGTAAGGAGCAGAGGCTGAATTCAAACCCGACTCCTTCCTGGTTTCAAGTCCAGGGCTCTCTCTACTCCCCTGCCACACAAAGGCTAGCACACAGTAGGCACTCAAAGAATGATAATTTGTATTAGAATGACAGGGCTTAAGTAACCCTAGATAGGTCAGAGAAAATAAGACTAAAGGGAAATATAGAGCAGATGGGTGTGTCACTCTTGGAAGTGATACCAGAAGCCAGCTCCCAGTGAGCCTCAGTACTGAGTGTAATAGGGCTCATTTCTAATGAGGTGATTAAAGAAATGGTAACTGGAGCATCAAGTCCTTGAGCCTATCAAGCTATGGTAAAGTGACACACAACCAGTTAAGAGCAGTACTAGATCACATGGTAACAAGCAGCCCCAGTCTGATTTGAGATTCTACTTTTACTTGCAAGTGAGGAACCACCATGCTGACCAGTAGAATGCATGTATAGGTTTCTAAAATGGAGATGGGGGCCCTTATTTATCACCACAATAACTCTGAGACAAGTTGTACTGTAATCCCAAAGAACCAAGCACGTTGATGTGGTCATAGCAGGTGCTCAGTAAATATTGGTGGAATGAATGAAAGAATACCCTTAGAAATGTCTACTTGTCATTAAATCTGGTCTCCCTTTTGAGAGCCTGAAGACCATTTTCCTTGTATAAGATTAAAATAAAAAAAAGTTTCAGTTCCACACACCATCAAATGCTAAAAAATAATCTCTGACCAACAGCCTTAACAGAACAAAAGGAGGAATCTATCAGGAACAGTTTTAAATAAATAAGGCTAGGAGCAAATGAGATTTCCATTAGGCACAAGCCTAGCTGATCTGAGGTCAATTACCAGCACTTATACAACCACCATTCTCCAACATACAATTCATCTTTTACTTTAAAAAAAAAATCTATTTTCCACATAGTAGGTACTTAATACATTTTTACTGAATTCTGAATCACTCACCATAGTGAAAATTTGATTCTAGCTTTTGGGTCAGCTAGTGAATTGTTCTGTGACCCCTGAGGAGTTACTAAACCTCTCTCAGTTTATGTTTCCCTACCAGTAAAAGAGTTGATAATACTGTTTCCTCCCTTTTCTAAATAACAGGGATTTTCAGAAATAAAACAATATATTAAAAATGGTTTAAACTTTTGAGAGAAAAGGTGATAAAATATTTTTTAATGTTATTACAGAGAGGTATCATGGAGCTGTGGAAAGAAGGCCTATGGGTCAGATTCAAGTCCCAGTTCTGGATGACTATGGAGTCCTCTGAGCAGTTTAGCACAGGTGCTTAATAAATGCTAGTTGACTGACTCTCTGGGCCTCAGTTTCCTCATCTGTAAAATGAAGGGGTTGGACTAGATAGTCTCTAAGTTTTAACTTTGAATCAGTGATCCCTGTGACACTATAGAAAGGAAATCTCCGTTTATGAAAAAAAAAAAGCCCACAAGAATATTTTCCTTTAGAAAAAACTGCTAGTTGGGTAGACAGGCTGAGATCCCTTCCAGCAAAGATTCTGCCCAAAGTCTCTTACTTTTTAATTCTCTATCTTCTTTTTATTAATTGAGGATTTTTTCCCTAGCATAAGAGCTAATCTTTCTCCAACACCTTGTAGTTTCTGTCTCCAACTAAAGTTGCTATCTCCACTGTAAAATGAAGGAGGGAACGTCATAGCTTCTTCAGGGAGAGAGCAGAGTTTCTCTGTCAAATGAGGGATGGGAATTAAACAAGATGATTTACAAATTTCCTTCCATCTCTAGAAATTCCATGAACAAATAAATGGCTAGAGGTGGGAAAAGAGTTAGAAATGGTACTAGGGAGAGGGAAGATGGGGCTTACTAATGCCTATGTTAAAGGCATTTTTTTCAGAGTTAAGTATTAATTTTCATCAAAAGAAATTTGATCTGATAGAGAGAATGCTTGACTGGAGATGAATTCTTGCTAAGGAAAATGGGAATAATGTTTAGAAATTTCCTAATTCTGGAAAAATATGCTTAAGTTTTTTGAAGGGTGAAATAAAAATGAGAGAGAAATATGCAATTTAAAGAAAATATCCAATTGATCTTTAAGTTTTATCACGTATGGGTACTCTTGTAATGCGAATGTAAATTTTAAAGATCTTCCCTGCCCCTAGGCTAAAGTGCACCAGAAGCCTGGGGAGGGAGGCTTGTTTTTCAGTAGATACTTTTTGATTGGCCAGTGGGTCAATAAGGTTGTTACATTCTCTGAGCCAGGAGAAGGCTATATAAGCCCTGATGTGTAGCTTTGTTTTGGGACTCACTTTGAGAAGTGTTCTGTGATTTGATCTGAATTCTGGGAAGCCGTTGTTGAGAGTCCCCCGGCTTTGAAAAACCCAGAATGT
>NW_027185782.1:2117228-2174925 GCF_028583685.1 Petaurus breviceps papuanus | reverse complement strand
GTGGTAGCTGCAAACCCTGAGGACGCTTGGGGTGCTTGCTGCTACAACTCTTTGCTTTACACAAACTCATTTTAAGAAAATCAACCAACAAATATTTATTGTGAAACTGAGATTATGAATTTGCAAAATAGATAAATTGGAATATGGTTCTTCACCATCCAAAAGAACTCACAAATAGTATTCCTTTAAATTTCCAGGTCCACTTTTCCAGTAAACACTTACTGCTTAACTAAAGATTTAAACTTCATTTAAAGTCAGAAGACCTGGAGATTGAAGTCCTACTTGTGACAAGTCGTAGCTGTTTGATTCTGAGTTGGTCATTTTAACTGAGTCTCAGTTTCCTCATTTGTAAAATGAGATTAATACTCATACTATTGTGATGAGCTGCTGTGAAGGCATTTTGCAAATTTTAAAAGGTTAAGGACAGTGATGGTACCTGTGATTTCGCTGGTTAAGTCTCAGGTGAGAAAACTCCCTCTACCAATGCAGAAATGTTGCCTAGGACCTTAGAAGGGTCCCATGTCTCGCCCATGATCAGTCAGTCATTAGGTAACAGAGACAGATCTTGAACAGCTCTCTATCCATTACAGAAATAATCTCTATTATTATCATCTCCAATCATCACCATCACCATCACTGCCACAAGTTACACCCTCCTTTTCTTCAGTCATTTTCATGAGGTCCAGGTACTAGGCCATCAAGCTTCATGCCATAAATACCCACATGGGGTTGCCTTCAGCAAATCACACAATGCACACTGACACTGCACTGACTTGAAAACTGAAAGTTGTCAGAGAAAGAGCTACAAACAAGGCAAGGCACTAACTCATCCTACATTTACCAAAATGAAGGAAAATGGCATTTGAACATCACAGGAAACGCAAGCTAAAAAAATCTCATGCTGAAAGGAGAGGCCATGGACAAAAATCTCAGGCTAGAATTGAGGAAGAAAGGTTGCAGTAAGAGGGTCAGGTTAGAATCAGGAAGGGGGAGAAATTCTATCTTCTCTAAAACACAATGGCTGGCCTGGAAGGACAGGAGCTCATCTTTCTCTGAAACAATCAGCACTTTGAGGAGCTGCTGCTGTCAAGTTAATAGATGCACACCTGGTCACTGGTGTGAGACTGAACCCTTGGGTGAGAGGGGTGTCAGGGCATAGAAGATGCAGAACTCCTCTGGCTCTCAAGGAACCCAAATATTATACGGCTCTCATGAAATTAGTTATTAAAAAAGCAGTTCTCTATTACACAGTTTGTGAACTAACAAGGGAAAAACATTGTATTCGTGCAGTCCTGTGACAGAGAGCACTTACAACTTCGTGTAAGGCAGAGCCAGCCCAGGCCTGAAGTCTGCTCCTGCATTCTGCTGAAGGGGAAAGGATGAAGTATAAATCCAGCTGTAGTAGGGTTGTGGGGGGGAAAAAATGCTGGATTTGAAGCCAGAAGTCATGGGTTCAAATCCCTGCTCTGCTATTTAATTACTGGGTGAATGACCACAGGCAAGTCACTTAACCTCTCTTTAAGAGTCAGTTTCCCACACCTTTAAAATGAGGGGTTAGAGCTAAATAACCTCTCTGGTTGCATCCAGCTTTAACTATGATACTATGATTATCCAAGGCCTTAGTATCTTCCTTTTTTATTACTAGCTACCATTTCTATAGCGCTTTAAGGCTTGCAAAGCACCCTGCAAATATTATCTAATTTTATCATCACAACAACCTTGGGAGGCAAGTACTATTATTACTTATACTCCTTCCTTTTGAGGCTTAAAAGGAAAAGATGAAGAAACACACTTGTCAAATCCTCTACATTTCAAAAGGTAAATAATGTTTGCTGGCAGAATAAATGCAAATTACTGTTCAAAATGAAGCTTATACAAATGAAAATTCTCCAAAATAATCCCAGAAGAATCAGTCACATCTGTTGCTGACTCTACCTTTATCCAAAGGACTCTTTCCTCAGTGGGTCTATGTAACAGAAAATAGGGTACTGAGACTGTGATAATTTTCTGAGAAGAAAAGGGGAAAAAAGTGACAAAAGAACTCCATTAAAGAAAAAGAATGTAAACTCCTTTAAAGCAGGAACTGTTTTGTGTCTCTGTACCACCAGGGCCTGGCTAGCACTGACCACTGCACTGTTTGTTTCAGTTAAAGTGTCCTAAATCAAGAATCATCTCCTTAAGGTTCCGAGTAATGACTAAGGGCCATACATCTTCTGTAGGCACAACTAATATTGTGAAAGGAACATTAGAAGCTAAAAGAAGGGGCAGCTAGGTGGTGCAGTGAGTACAGCACTGGCCCTGGAGTCAGGAGAACCTGGGTTCGGATCCAGCCTCCTTGACACACACACAAAAAACTAGCCATGTGGCCTTGGGCAAGTCACTTAACCCCAATTGCCCTACCCTCCCTCCTCCAAAAAAAAGTCAAAAGAGAAAACTTTTTTATGCTTATACAAAAAAATTTAACTTTTAAGACAGTAGGACCTATTCCAAATGCAGATCTCAAAAGATCTTATGAACTGTATTGCCTTAAGATATTTTGACACAAGCTCCCCTTCTCAAAGATGACTAGGCCTTTGGCTATATTCCCTTTGGAAAGTCAACAACACTGCCCCATACGCAGCCAAGTGAGTTGGCCACTTCTATCTTAAAATACTAAATAGAAAGATGCATTACTCACTCATTTTTATTATTTAGGCAAAGAGCTGAGCCTATTTGGTTTTACATACACGCAAAAAAAGTAGAAAATACAGTGCCAGCCTTCCAAGAATTTATGATCTAGATGGAAAAAGAAGGCATACACAAATAACTCTGCAGAAAATAAATGTCACAGAAACGTACAAACAGTGAGTGTTATTGACTAGAGCAGAGGTGTCAAACAGGTGGCCCCACTGGCCAACCATCCTGAGTATTGCTAGAACCAGATTAACACAACTGGGAAATATTTATCAAAATAAATAACATTACATTTTAAAAACTATTTCAATATGTAGCCCACAAGGATCCTTTATGGTTTAAAGGTCCACATTTTTATTTTTAGTTTGACACTACTGGACTAGAGGGGTCCCCAGGAGGAGAAAGTTGTTTCTGGCCAAAGTGTCTAGAGATGGATTCCCTAGGGAAGAGACAGGGGTTTATGCAGAACCTTGAAGGAAAGGCAGGTAGAGATGAGGTGAGAGGTTCAAGGAAAGAACTAAGGTCTAGCTTACATAATATTTTACACAGGTCATTTTTAATGTGTACTACAGTATAATTAGGTACAATTGCAGCATCATTGTGGGTGGTACCTACACCTAGGTATCTACATATCAATGAGTAGCCCTACACAGGGAATGTGCCAAACTGTCTCAATTATCCTATGCAAAGGGATAGTATCCTTTTCCTTGTGTTCCATAGCAGCAATTCTCAAAGTATGGTCCAATGATCCCTGGGAGACCTGAGATCCTTTCAGAGAATACACACGGTTCTCTGTTTTCTTAATAATACCAATAGATTTTAATTTCTAATACCTCTAATATTGACATAACCCACATAAACAAAAGTTCTTTGAGGGGTCTACAGTAATTTTTTAAGTGTAAAGTGGTCCTGGGATTAAAAAGTTTGACCTTCAGAGTAATAGAAAGACATAGACTCCAGGGCATCAACTCACTCAACTAGCATTTTGAAAAATGTTTAAAAAGTGCCAAGCACTGAGAACATATACAAACAGAAAGACAGACTCTGCCCTCAAAGACCTTACATTCTTTTTTTTTTTTAAAGCAATCGGGGTTAAGTAACTTGCTCAAGGTTACACGGCCAGTTATTTCTGGGTGTGGTGCTGAGTATCTGAGCCCAGATTTGATCCCCAGGTCATCCCGACTCTGGGGCCAGTGCTGTTACTCGCTGAGCCACCTGGCCACCCCTAAGCAATTGGAGTTAAGTAACTTTTTCAAGGTTACACAGCCAGGTGTTTCTGGGTGGGTGCTAAGTGTCTGAGCCCGGGATTCGATCTCCAGGTCATCCTGACACTGGAGCCGGTGCTCTTACTTGCTGTGCTTACCTGGCCACCCCAAGACCTTACATTCTAATGGAGGAAAACAACTCTTTTTTTTTTTTTTGCTTTTTGGAGGGCAATTGGGGTTAAGTGACTTGCCCAAGGTCACAAGGTTTTTATGTTAAGTATCTGAGGCCAGATCCGAACCCAGGTCCTCCTGACTCCAGGGCTGGTGCTCTATTCAGTGCCCAACCTAGCCACCCCAGGAAGACAACTCTTATAGCAGGCTGAAGGGGGTGGGGCTGGGGGTGAGCTAGTTAGTCTAGAATACAGCCTGGAAAAGACATGGCTGCACTAGGAACTCTTCTTAAATGGAGGTTCTTGGAGGAGCCATCCAATCAGAGGATAAGGATGGAGGGGCTGACTGTACTTCCAATATGTGAATCCCCGAGTTAGAATAAGGTTTCAGGATGAGGAACTAAGGCATGATAGAGGAAGTCCTGAGTCTCTTTGCTCCTAGGGTTCCAATTTCTATCTTTCCACCATTCCTTCTGTGGAAAGATCCCACCACTTCCTCTTGCAGTGTCTTGTCATTCACCTTTACCTTCCCACCTTCATAATAATACTACCTAACATAAAGAGTACCCCCCATCCTTCTAATCACTCAGGTTCACAAACAAGTCATGCTTGACTCTTCCTTCTATCTCACCCACAATATTCAATCACTTCCCAAGTTTTATTCATTTTATCTCCTTATATCCACTGCAATAATGCAATAATGTCTATTCTAGTTCAAAGACACTCATCATCAGCTTACCAAAACTGTTTCAATAATCTCCTAAATGATCTCACTGCTTTCAGACTTTCCTCTCTCAACACACCTGCCAAACTGAAATTCTTAAAACACGTATCTGACCATATCTATCAATGGGTATTTATTAAGTCTCCACAGACTTATATACAGTCTCTGCCTTCGGGGAGCTTACATTCTATAGGGAAGGAAAAGTTATTTTCATATATGCATAGCTACAAAATAAATAATTGGTAATTGTGTCAAGTGTCTGGGACCAGATTTGAACTCAGATCCTCCTGACTCCAAGGTCAGTACTCTATTCACTGCGCCACCTAGACGCCCCCAAAGTTATTTTTAATTTTTTTGCTTTCTCCAGGGGGGAGGGCAGGGCAGCTGGGGTTAGGTGACTTGCCCAAGGTCACACGGCTAGTAAATGTTAAGTGTCAGAGGCCAGATTTGAACTCAGGTCCTCCTGACTCCAGGACTGGTGCTCTATTCACTGTGCCACCTAGCTGCCCCCAAAATTTTCCCTTTACTGTTGCCGGTACTGACTCCCTCCAGAAAGAACTTTGTGTTCTTTTATGTACATTTTCTATTTCCTTATCTATATATATGTTGTATCCCTTTCCCCAAAATTGAAAAAACTCCTAGAGGTCAAAGGTTTCTTTTTTTGTCATTATATTCCCAGCACTTGGTCAAGTGTTATTGTGAAACAAATTATTATTAATAACCAATGATTTGGGAAGATCCACAGTTCCCCCTTTTTCTAAAGTTCTCATTTCAAAGTTCAGTCTTTTGAAGGATATTACTGATAATGAGACTGAATTAACTCTCTGGAATCTTGGTTAGACCCCATCCAACTTTACATGGAATTTAATCTAATTTGGAGAAGTCCACTGTGTTCTATTTAGGTTTGGGTAGGGTTAAATTATTTAATTAGATTGCCCAAAAGGGGATGGGGGTGGGTGTCTAGGTACTGAGATAGTCTCTTTTTCCAAGACTGACATGATGTCACTCTCTCAGCCCCTTATTAGAGTGGGTCTACCCTCTCACTGTAACTTTCATTCTCTCATTACTTGTTAACCAATCAGAGTTGGTGGCCATCCTCAGGAACACCGACTTTTCCAAGGGCATATAAACTGTGAGCCTACCATCATGAAGGGTCTTTAGTGTTCCAAGAGTGTCACCAACCTCTTTTATTAAAATGCTAGCATTATTGATAAGATGACTAATTACCCAGGAATCACGTCTAAATTTTTCAACATCACAATTGAATTGCTTCAATGTTTACAAAGTATTCCACATTAATTCTCAAATAAATTTTTCTATACAATAACCCTGAGGTCTGTAGAGATGTAAAGATGAGGAAATTAAGACTAAGGGGGTTAAATGACTTTCAAAAAATCATACAGTTAAGTGGCAGAATGAGAACCTGAATCCAGACCTTTTGATTCCAGTCAAACACTTTTTTTTCCCCTGGAGCATAGCTGCCTCCCGTGTCTGTTATGGATATGGTACCACTCCAGATTTCAACAAATTTGTCTCATGAAAAGATCCAAGTCAAATCCCACATCCTCTATGAAGCACTTCAGTGAGGAGAGGTCCTCAGCAGTATTCCATCCAACTTAGGCCCCCCAAAAGAATCCCTATTATAACATACTTGCCAAGGAGATGTTGAGCCTTTACTTAAATATCTCTAATGGTACAGGGATAAGGAATGGGCCTGTGGTTTCATTAGCATAGGAAATTCCTGGGAAAGAAGACACCATCTACCAAGGCAGGTTGGTACCTACCGTGTTTCCCCGATAATAAGACACTGTCTTATTAATTTTTTTGGATAGAAAAACACCAGAGGGCTTATTTTCAGGGGAGGGCTTATTTTAATGAACATTGACAGCAATTTTAATAAACAGGTAAATGTGAACAAAAAATGTACCTTTATTCAATAAGCAAATCACTGGGGAAGAACAGGATGACGCGCTCACTGCTGCAGCTCTGATTGGATGCAGCTCGGAGTGCAGCATGCATTTCACGGGAGGGGAAAGGGGGAGGAAACGGTGCATACAGAGGGTACCGTAATGTAGCATGTAGTGCAGGGGATCACCTTCACTACAGTAGCAATCTCAATAGGGCTTATTTTCGGGGGAGGGCTTATTTTAGAGGAATCTTACACAGTAAGGTGTGATAGTAATGGCATTTAAAGATTCCCCTGTATTGGCTTGGTTTTTCAAATTGATTGTGTTAAAACCCAGAGCTTGTTAATCCCACCTGTGGGATGGACTTGTTGATGTGAAAAGAGAGTCCTGAACTGGGAGGAGCTGGTGACGTAGATTTAGAGAGACAAGAGAGAGGCAGAAGAACTTTTTTGGAAGCAGAACCTCGTGGAGGCAGAGAGAGACTGAGAGAATTGCTGGGGGCCACTTTGAATTGCCCTGGACTTTTGAGACCTGCCCCCTGAGCTACCAAGGACTGAGGAGACATGGCTGTTTTGCTGGTACTTTGTCTGTCTGTTTTGATGTTGTTTTGCCAGATTTGTCCACTGGTGAAAGACAGTCCTGTTGAAGAAGTCCTGGAACCTGGCTGTTGGCTAAGAAGCCCTGAGACTGTCCTGCAGACAGAGAGTGAATACTGTCTACCGGTGAAGGACAGTGCTGTTGTTGCAGGGGTCTGGAGACTGTCCTGCAGACAGAGTGAATACTGTCCACTGGTGAAGGACAGTGCTGTTGTTGCAGGGGTCCGGGAACCTTTCTGTTGGTTCAGAAGCCCTGAAGAAGGATTTTCTTGTTGTGTGTTTACAGAAATCCTGGGAGAGGGTTTTGCTAATGTTTTCAGGAGTTCTAGGACTGTCCTACAGACAGAGGATGAATTAATGAAGGGACTGGCAATGTATCTTGTGGCCTTGCTAAGCCTTGTCTCCCCAGGAACTAGGATTGCTGAGAACTTGCCTCGTGTCAAGATGAAGAAAAGACCTCCATTTGGGTATTAAGTGCTGTGCTTAAACTTGATGTAACTCTGGGGTAGATTCAATTGTGATCCAGGGGTGGGGAACTTTTGACCTTTTTGTGTTCTATGGTTGAGCAAATGAATGTACTTTACTTATGTTTGGAAACTAATCTCCATTTGAGAAGAGGGACTTTGTGGTGGACTAAATGAAGGTACAGCCTAGGGGTGGAGTAGTATTTAGAACAGGGACTTTGTAATTGATTGAATGATTGGAAGGTCCTGGGGTGGGGTAGTACTTGGAGATTATTTAATCACACTTAGTAAATGCTGTATTTTGAATGATGTCATGTTTTGATCTTCTCTGTTCTTGGCTTGTCACTGAATAAAATGGAGAGCACCTATGTTGGTATTTTGAACCTTGGGAAGTTGCCTTTCTTTGGCATTATATTACATAAGGGGAGGGCTTATTTTCGGGATAGGTCTTATTATCGGGGAAACACGGTACAACATTACCCAGATCACTTAGAGCACCAAAGGGTTAAGTGATTTGCCCAGGGTCACAAAGTCAAGTAGGTGATAGATGCACATTATTAATCCCCCTCTTTACCCCAAGCATTGTGCTAAATATTGGGGATATAAATTCAAAGGATAAAACAATCCTTATTCGGAAAGTTCATATTTTAATGGGGAAGACAGATATATTTACTATAAATATAAAGTGAATAAATAGAAACATATCTAAAGTAGTTAAATATTACTTAGTTTAGGAATAAGAGCATTAGCATTTGAGGGACCAGAAAGACTTCATGAAGATGATGATGCTTAAGCCCTACCTTAAATAAGAGAGGCAGAGGGTAAGGAAGAAGTGAATTTCAGGCTTGGGGACTGTCCGTGCAAAGACAATGAGACAGGAGATGGAGTATCATGTGTGAGCAATAGAAAGAAGGTCTGTTTAACTGGCTTACCAGAGTGTGGGTGAGGGAATAATGTCCAATGAGGCTGGAAAGAGGTTGGGGCTAGGTTATTTAGAGCTTCTAAGCAAGAGTGGAGTTTAGCACTGGCAGAGCACATGCTTAATAAATGTTTATTGACTGATTGATTATATTTGAACCTAGACACAATAGGAAACCACTCAAGTTGGTTGCATAGAGGAGTCATATGGCCAGAGATACAATTAAAGAAAATTACTGAACAGCACTATGGAGGATAGACATTCATGGTCATGAGACTTGAGACAAGGAAACCAATTTAGAGGTCAATGTAATAATCTAGGGGAGAGGTGATAAAGGCCTGAACAAAGGCAGCAGCTGTATGACTGAAGAGCTGCAAGAAATGTTATGAAGATTTGGCAAGTGGGTTAAATATGTACAGGTGAGGGCTAGTGAGAATCTAGGATAATACTGAGACTTTGAGCTTTGGGAGAATGGAAGAATGGCGGTATCTTCAACAAAAATAGAGAAGTTTGGAGAAAGGAAAGATTAGGGGAAAAGATAATGGATTAAGCTTTCAACATGGTCTTGGACATCCAGCTTAAAATGTCCAGTAGGCAACTGGTGATGTGAGACTGCAGCTTTAGGAACAGATCTTAGAAAACACTCACAATAAGGGGAAATGGAATGGATGATGAACCAGCAAAGGAGAATAAGGAATAGTCACACTAACAGACTAACCAAGAAAGAAAGACAATCCAGAAGGAACAGAGTTAAATGTTACAGAGAGGTCAAGAGGGATGAAGATTGAGGAAAATAGATCATTGGAGTTGCAGTTAATTAATGAGGTTGGAAGTCAAATAGTAAAGGGTTGAGGAGTGAGTGGAAAGAAAAGTGGAAGGAACAAGTACAGACAGCTTTATAAAGGAGTTTGGTTGAGAAGGGAGGAAAGGCACAGAATGATAGTTTGAGAGGAAGGTGGGGTCTAACAAAGGCATTTTAAGGATGGGAGAGACTTGGGTTTACCGTGTTTCCCCGATAATAAGACCTATCCCGAAAATAAGCCCTCCCCTTACTGCGTAAGATTCCTCTAAAATAAGCCCTCCCCCGAAAATAAGCCCTATTGAGATTGCTACTGTAGTGAAGGTGATCCCCTGCACTACACGCTACATTACGGTACCCTCTGTATGCACCGTCCTCCCCGCCCCCAGGTGAAATGCACGCCGCACTCCGAGCTGCAACAGTAAGCGCGTCATCCTGTTCTTCCCCAGTGATTTGCTTGCTGGCGCCATTGAGAGCAGTGCCGCGGAGGAGAGCTGAGGCAGGACAACATAAGCCCTCCCCTGAAAATAAGCCCTCTGGTGTTTTTCTTTCCAAAAAAATAATAAGACAGTGTCTTATTATCGGGGAAACACGGTATTTGAAGGTAGAAGGGAAGCAACCAAAAGATAAAGATTAGTCGATGAGAAGATAAGATGGTTGGGGGAGTTGACTATAGAGAAAATCTACTAGAGAAGACAGAAGGAGACCTATCACAAGCACCTGAAGAGAGGGTTAGCCTTGGGAGGAAGGGACTGAAGAAGTAAGAGACTGAAGAAAGAGAAAGTAGGAAATGACGTCAAGGAGTTTTGAGATGAGAACGGGAGAAGGAGCTCATGTCAAAAAAAACCCTCAGTTTTCTCAGTAAAGGTCCTCAGTGAAGAGAAAAGGAGGTGTGGAAGGCTTAGAAGGAAGATTTGGAACAGTTTCTTCAGGGAGTGAGACAAGTAAAGACCAAAAAAAGATTGTCTTGCTGCAGTGAGAGTTCAGTTTAGGTTGGATAACATGTATTTGTAGTAATGAATTCAGCCAGTAGGATGTATTCAATGGCTAGTGACTAGGATTGGAGGAGGTAGAGAGTGGGGAGTAATCAGGAAATGAGCTCTGTCAAGAGATGAGTGGCAAAAGGACAAGGGTCATGGAGTTCAAGGACAAAGGGTAGTATAAAGTTGAAAATGACCTCTTTCTGAGTTGAGAATGAAAACAGGAAAATGAAGTCAGAGTAAGAGGTGATGGCCTTGAGAGATTGTGGAAAAGAGGAATTAGAGGTCTTGAGGGCAAAGAATAGGTTTAGGAGGAATAAGGCTTAAGGGAAGGAAAAATGATAGATTATTATCAGATAGGGTAATGCTGACATTTAAAATTATGGAGACTGGACAACTGTAGGTAAGAGAGAGATTGAGTATGTAACCATCCCTATGTTGACTATGGCAGAATGAAAGAGTAGGTAATGATATTTAAGAAGGCTAAAGAATTGTGAGATTATGAAACTTAAGGGAGCATATCTGTGGATATTAAAGTTTCCTAGTGTATGCATAAGATTTGGGGAGGAAATGGTAAGCAGGTACTCCTTAAAAAAGAAGAGAAAATTATCTGGGGGGGAGGTTCTGAATACTACAACTACCATAATTTGGTCAAAAATTTTGATGAAGTGGATTTCAAAAGGGAAAGGGTGCTTAAAAAAAAAAGAAAAAAACAAAAAAGCGGGGGAAGTAAAGGGACGATCTGGAAATGACAGTAAAGAGGAAGGAGTATTCCAATTTCTTGGGGTGGGGGTGGGGAGCTGACTGAGGGGTATGTGAGAGAAGACAGACAATGCTAGAGAGGCTGGCCAGATCTTGAACCCAGATTGCTCTAGTTTTGAGGTCAGGTCTCTATATACCTTAGGCTCCCTCTCTCAAATGAGAATTCTAACAACTCTAGCCCAAAGTGCTCTTTAAAACTCCCACAGTATTAATATTTTGTACCCCTCATTTGGCACTATCATCTCATACTATTTTATGAGTGAATTTGTCTTCCTAAGATGGTGAGTTCCTTGAGAGCAGAAACTGTGTATAACATTTCTTTTGTATCACTCCAAACACTTATTATAGTGTAATGCAAATTGTAAATGTTAAATAAATACTTGAAATGAATGTGCTTCCTCCAAACCTTGAAGTGGGATCATATTGAGTAAGATTATTTCCAGGAAATTTTATCCATATTTTTCCGCTAGAATTGGAGAAGCTTTGTCATAGACCCACTCCTAAGTTCCAGGCAGCAGGCAGGAGCAGGATAGAAAAAGAAGATCAAGAAATCCCCCTGGAAGCCAAAGTTCTTCAAATACAGATTCCCAGCTCAACAGGAAATGAGCAAAAATGTAACCAAATTGCAAAGCTCAGGAAAAGTGTTTGCCAAATTCATGAATGTGAAAGACCCAGGAGATAGAAAGGAACCAGCTGCAGACAGTTTGACATATTCCCCCACCCAATTTCAGGGACAGCTTTGCAAAATAATGAAAAGTACAGGCCCAAGTATTTTACTTAGTGAACATTAAATAATCTTTAGAGTATGTGGATGTTTAGGGTGGAGAAGGGTGGAGGACAGTCTCAATGGGACTGCTGGACTCCTGATCTCAAATAGAAAGGCCTGAATCAGGCCTTGTTTGTTTGTTTTTTCAGGCTTTATTATTTTTAACAAAAATTTTTTAACATTAAGTATTTAAAGTTCTTAGTTCCAAATTCTATCCCTCCCTCCAAGAGGGTAAGCAATCAGACATAGATTATACATGTGCAATTATGTAAAATATTTCCATATTAGTCATTTCACATAAGACTTAAATAGAAGAGAAAAAATGAAAGTGAAAAATAGCATGCTTCAGTATGTATTCAATCAATATCGGTTCTTTCTCTGGAGGTAGATAGTATGTTTCATCATTAGTCCTTTGGGATTGTCCTGGATCAATGTATTGCTGAGAATAGCTACGTCATTCACAATTCTTCATCAGACAATATTGCTGTTACAGTTACAGTTTTCCTAGTTCGGTTTACTTCACTATTCATCAGCTCATGTAAGTCTTTCCAGGTTTTTCTTAAATCATCCTGCATGTTGTTTCTTACAGCACAATAATATTCCATTACAATCATAAACGACAGCTTGTTTAGCCATTCCCTAATTAATGGGCATCCCTCTGAGTTCCAATTCTTAGCCACCACAAAAAGAGCTGCTATAAATATTTTTGTACAAACAGCTCCTTTTCCTCTTTTTTTGGATATCTTTGGTATATAGACCTAGCAGTAGTATTGCTGGATAAAAAGGTATACACAGTTTTATAGCCCTTTGGGCATAGTTACAAATTGCTCTCCAGAATGGTTGGATCAGTTCACAACTCCATCAATGATGCATCAGCAGCCCAGTTTTCCCACATGCCCTCCAATATCCAACATTTTCCTTTTTTGTCATATTAGCCACTCTGACAGGTATGAGGTGGTACCTCAGAGTTGTTTTAATTTGCATTTCTCTGATCAATAGTGATTTAGAGAATTTTTTCATATGACCATAGATAGCTCTGATTTCATCTGAAAACTGCCTGTTCATATTCTTTTGACCACTTATCAACTGGGGAATGACTTGTATTTTTATAAACTTGACTCTGTTCTCTATATATTTGAGAAATGAGGCCTAAATCAGAGATACTTGTTGCAAAATTTTTTTCCCAATTTTTGCTTTCCTTATAATTTTGGTTGCATTGGTTTTGTGGGTACAAAAACTCTTTAATTTTATATAATCAAAACTATTTTACATTTTGTAATGTTCTCTATATCTTGTTTTGTCCTAAATTCTTCCCTTATCCACAAATCTGACAGATAAACTATTCCATGCTCTTTTAACTTGCTTATGGTATCACCCTGTATGTGTAAATCATGTACCCATTTTGATTGTATCTTGGCATATGGTGTGAGATGTTGATCTATACCTATTTTCTGCCACTATGTTCTATTCTCAGCAATTTTTGTTCCAAAAGTTTAGATCTTCAGGTTTATCATATACTAGATTACTATGGTCATTTACTATAATGTAATTTGAACCTAATCTATTCCACTGATCCACCACTCTATTTCTTAGCCAATACCAGACTGTTTTGATAATTTTCCCTTGAATGCCCTTAATTAACAATAAAACACCACTGAAGCAAAGAAACAATTACACACATCTTTAAAATAAGAAATACAGGAGAGAATTTTACTACCACCTTCCCACTCCCCCAACTACCCCGCAATACAAAAATGTGCAGCTCGTCTCTGAAATCATATCATGCAAATTGGCCACATGCCTTGCATTAAAATGAGGTTTCTCCAGATTAGATCAGTTTCAAAATGTTGGCAGGAACCAGAGTAAGAGAAGGGCCAAGATGTGACTTAGGGCACATTGTATCCTTATGTCTCCTTATGTGTCTCTCTTATAAATCATACAAAGCCTAAACAGTCAAATTGAAGAGAGGCAAATATAAAGTTGAATTTATGTAATTTTCCTAGTGGGAGAAGAAAACATAAATTTTTTGCAGCATGGATTAATTTTAGAATACAAAGAAGGGGCAGAACTACTGTTAGGAAGACAAAGTGGCTAATTTGTGGAGTATGACAAAGGTACATAGGTCCCTCAAAAACATTTTGTAACTTAGTTTCTCAAATTGAAAAAAAGGGCTGCCATGGAATAGCACTGAACTTAAAGGAAGTTATAAGCCTTTTTTAAAAAAGTGTTTTGGTATCTTTAGGGTTAAAAAAAATAACCAGAACTAAGAACAGTGATTAGATAAGGCAGTGCAACCTAAAGTCTTTATAAATACATAGGTTCTAAGTCAGAAATGAACTTTCAACTTTTACCTTATTTACAAAGCAACATTTAAAGTCAATGTCATTTCAGATCTAAGATCATGACACAAAAATCCTTAATTATAACAATACATTGCAAAGCACTTCATATTAATAAAGTGTCATATCCATTTATATCTGTTACTGCTAATAGTCTTGTGAAGGAGGTTAAGTTAACCTCATTTTACCAATAGGTCAAAAAGGCAGAGTGGCTCAGTGATTCAATTACTCTCTAAGCTTCTTGAGTGCAGGGACTCTTAACCTTGCTTTCGCACTCCTTTGGGAACTATACAATGGTAAGAACACGGTAGGTGCCTAAAATACAAACCTACTGGCTAATGAAGGCATATTGAAATTAATGACAAAATACTTATTGGAACTATTAGTTCCTGATTGTTCAGTAGTTACTCAGTTCCCAACATGAACATCTGAACCTAAAGTTACTGCTAGGACAAGTACTTATAGCACAACTGTCAGTAAACTTGCTAGTTTGTCAGAATCCAGGCATCATAGTTTCCTGTACGGCACACACATACAGCATTAACCCTGAATTAATCCCGTCCTACTTAGATATCTCAGTTGCAAAATCCTTCCTAACTTCCTATGCTAGCAACTTTAAAGGAAGAGGGAATCTCCTAAAAGATAAGACACCCCTCTGACGCCATGCCCTTAAATCCCTACAAGCAGAGACACTCTCCAGCCCTAGGAGTCTTTCTCAACCCTGGGGTCCCATACTGTGACCTGGCTTTAAAATACATTGATAACGATTTCAATAGAATTCATTTCCTTTGTAATTCTACATATATTATTTTATGCATTTAAACATTATTCTGAGGAAAGTTTACCAGACAACCAAATGAGTCTGTGACACAAAAAAACTTAAGAACCCCTGCTCTAGGTTGCGCTCCTGGTCTTTTGCATCATTTTCTATTTCTAAAGCACTGGTCCTAAGATCCTGGTGCTAGGTCAAAACCGACAAGTGCTCTGATGCTTACAGTAGGTTTTAAGATGCTCAGATGGCTTCTTATTTATAAAACCCAATATTTTAATAGGATATCAAAACTTTATCCACAAAACTGGGTTTAAAAAACAAACAAAATGAATAAGGCTGCAGTAATGAGCATTAGCAGAGTGTTCCACTCTTGGAACAAGACTGGTATTTTAGAAGACCTATCCCATACCATTTCTGACACCTAATAGGTTAGGTATAAAATATCCCTCAGAACCTTGTAGTACCTCCTTCCTTTCTCCTCAGCCCTCCCTAAAGGATTCCTTCCCGACTACCTATGATCCAAAACAGAGCCTAAACTGAGAAATTTCAAAGCCAAAGATCATGGCAAATGTCAAGGGTGACTTCTCCTTTCTCAGAATGAACAAATCTTCCACTTTGAATACTCTCTCCCTCCTTTCAAGCAATAAAGGTTGGCACTGCACTCCAATAGATGGCCAGTTGGAGCCCGAGGTACTAACTCAAATCTCTGTCATGGTAAAAACCACAAGAATAATCAGTAAGCAGCTTACACTTGCTCTTTAGGTTTGGGAATAGCTTCATAAGAACACATACCTATGTTCAGTATCAAAATTACCTTTTAGTATCTCACCAGTGGAGGATTCTCTGTTCCCCCTTGCTCTCAGAATACACAAATAAAGACCTCCTTTCAATTCTAGAGGTGCTACAAATACAAGAGGTCAGACAGATGGTAAGGGGAGCAAAAAGGGTGGGTAGGTGTTAGGCTGAACAGAGGGGAGCAAAATGGATGGTGAGCAGACAGATGGCTAGCTGTTTTACTGCTTTTCCTCTCTGTCCTCTCTTTTTCATCTCAGAGCATAACTCTTAAGAAGTTTCATTCCTTTAGCCTGTAATGGCATTCCAGGAGAAAGACAGTTTACATTATAGAAAGCTCAAACTCCTTATAAACTCTCCAGTAAGGACAAACATATTCAAAGCTTCAATATATTTTTAACATAACCCAAAAGATCTGACTAGATAAAAAGTGATAGAATTTGCTTGAGTTGATTAGCAGTATAACCAATGGAAGCTGTAACTAAAATCAAAGCCTTAGTTCCCCAAACAAATTTTTGGTGGCTTTTTTTTTAATGTGAAATTTTAAACTCTTCCAAATTCACTCAGAATCTCTTTTTCCAATTTAGAAATATTTAAATAAGTCTCCAAGTTTAAAATTCTGCTTCAAAAGTACACAGGAAAAAGTCTCTCCTGGGAAATAGTTCCTCTCCTCTGGGAGTGTGGAAGGGGATAAGAAAGGTGTTAATAATTAGAATGAGAAAAACACACAAATAACACAAACAAGTTATCAAGGAAATATAGTAGTAGACTCCAAAAATAATAGAAGTGACAAGTTTATGCATAAACATAAGTAAATTTTTAGAGCAATGTTTGAAAGTACATCACATAAGGTCTATGGATACTGGATTCTACACAATCCAGTTGGGCTTCATAGTTCTTTCAAGGCAGGAACTGTGACTGTAGACTCCTTTAAAATAAAATGTCTTGTCTGCTAACCTGAGAGACCCCAAGGGTCTCTTGGAAAAGGCACTTTGTGTAGAAACCTTAACTCTGAGAGCTATTATGTCCCTTCCCCCAAAACCTATGTTGGCTTTTCCATCTGTAAAAGAATAGAATATCCCTATACCTCTTGTTGGCATTCCAGAATACTTCTGCCACGTAAGAAATATAAGCATAAATCTACCTATTCCTTCTTGAACAGATGCCTCTTGGCCACTGTGACTCCACAGGGGCCCTCTATTCTCCCAAAGCAAGAGGCAGTGCCTACGAGTCAACATCTCAGAAGAGCCTCTGAGCTGATTTCTCTTTCCCCCACAAGTTCTACCCAGTCTTCCAGAGAACATTACCATGTGCCAATATATCTGGATAACCTATTAGACTTCATTTCTCTTTCCTACGACAGGCTTTACTAATCCTTCTGGGGCAGTGGGCAATGTCTGTGTGCCAAAGGGTAGTCACTGACCCATTTTTTTTCTCCACTGCAGACTATCCAACCTCTCAAGGGAAAGAATAGCGCTGGCCTCTCTCTGGACAATCTCTAGACCAATGTCATCCATCCTCCCAAGGGCCTCCCCGAACAATCTATGACCCAATTTCATTTTATTCCAGAGGTTCTACCCATGTTCCCAGTAATGCTAACCTCCAGAGACAATTTCTGGATTAATGTCACTTCCCCCCAGGAAGTCCATCCATCCTTTAAGGGCAGAGGTCGGTGCTGGCCTCCCAGAGCAACCTCTAGAACAAAGTCACCTCTTACCACAGGCCCTACCCATCCTGATCCTACGATTCCACGATCCCAGGACAGGACTGGCCTTCCTGGACAATCTCTGTACCAGTGTCACTTCCCCCTAAAGAGTCTACCCATCTTCCCACGGCAGAGAACTGAGGTGGCCTCCCCCACAACATCTGGAGTGATGTCACTCTCCCCTTCCCCCTCCCCCTGGAAGCTCCATCCATCCTCACGGGATGGGGGCCGGAGCTGGCCTCTCCGCACAACCTCGGATGTCACTCCCACCCCCGGGGGTTCCATCCATCAGGGGGGCGGGGGCCACTCCAGACCCAGGGCTCCGGCCCCTCTCCCCTCACCAGCGCGCCGG
Organism: Petaurus breviceps papuanus; assembly: GCF_028583685.1. Taxonomy (NCBI): domain Eukaryota; kingdom Metazoa; phylum Chordata; class Mammalia; order Diprotodontia; family Petauridae; genus Petaurus; species Petaurus breviceps. The sequence goes on along the minus strand of NW_027185782.1, from coordinate 2,157,000 downwards.
CTCCCAGCTCCAGGGACAGGGGCCAGGCGTGGCGGGCCTGGAGCTCCTCCTGGAGCGTGCGAGCGTCAGCCGGTCTGTCGGTCCGTTCGGTCGGCCAGTGGTCCCTCCGCCCCCCGCGCCGCTCACCTGGCTCGCCTTGTAGAACTGCTTCTTGAGCCCGGCCACCGACATGCTGCCTCCCGCAGCCAGACCTCCCGGCCGGCCCCGACCCAGCTAGCGACAGACAAACAGACTGGCAGCCAGACAGCTCCTGACGCTGACACCGGCTGGGCCCGCCCGCCGCTGCCCCCGCCTCAACCGCCTCTGCCCGTCCTTGGCACCGCCTCAGCGCCCGCCCGCTCGCTCGCTCTCCCGCTGGCTCGCGCTCGCTCTCAGGATATTACATGGCAACCGCACACTTCCGGTCCCGGCCCCTGCTCGCGCCCCCGACTCCTCTTCCCCTCCCCCTCCCTTCTTCCTCTTCCTCTCTCGTCTCCGGAGCTCTCCCCTCCTCAGACGAGGGGAGGAATTTTCAATAACCGAGAGCAAAAGTGGACCGGTCCCTCGAAGCCCTTGCGCTCCCCCTGCTGGCGGGGGTGGGCGTAGGCAGCCCCGATCCCAGAAGGGGAGGGGATAAGGGGGGAAGAGGGAGTAGAAAGTCCGGCAGACACCCGACACCACCATAGAAAATGGCGAAGGCGGCCTAGAGCGGAGCCTTCATCTGACAGTGCCCCCTGCAGGTGAAACGTCACAAGACCACCCCCATTCTTCTCCCTTCTCGCCCCCTCCCCAACACATCCTCAAGTCCATTGAGTAAGTGCAGTTTATAAACCAAAGGAGTTAAATATTTAGGGAGCTGGAATGGGGCCAGGTAGCATCACAGCATCACGAGATCTCAAAGTTGCAAGAGACTTCAGAAATCCTCTAGTAACCAACAGCTAACAACAATATAGCACGCTAAAGTTTTCCAAGTGCTTGACAGACCTGATCTTATTTGAACCTCACTGAAACCCTGGGAAGTAGGTTAGCCCCAGGCCAAAGAACTGAGGCCCAAAGAGATTAAACAACTTGCTCATAGTCACACAGCTGATAAATGTCAGAGACAAGATTTGAACTCAGGTCTTCCAAAGTCCTGGCCCAGCACTTTATCCACTCTGACCCTCTAGTCCAACCTGTACCTGAGCAAGAGACCCCTCTACAAGACCCCCTGACAAATGGTCATCCATCCACTTCTTGCAGACCTCCAGTAAAGGCAAGCACACTAAATAAGAAGGCATTTTATTGCACTCTTGGCTCTCAGTGTTAAGATTTCACCCCTCATGTGAGGGCTATCTTGCCTCTGAATCTTCCACACATTGCTTCTAGTTTTGCCTTCAGTTCTACTCTCTAGGGTCAAACACAATAAGTCTGACCCTTCCTCCCCTCTGACAACCTTTCAGTTATCATGCTCCCCTCAGAAAGTTCTCTCCAGATTAACTGTCCCCACTTCTTTCAACCAGTCCTTGAATGTCACAGTCCTCAGGTCCTTTTACTATCCAAGCATCCTCCTCTGAAATGTTTTCAATTTGTTAAATGTCATGCTTAAAAGGTAGAGCTCCAAGCTGAACTGAATACCACAAATACCACAGTCTGATCAGGGCAAGTTGCAGTGAAACCTTTACCTTTCTTGGTCTAGGCATCATGCTTGCTAAGCTCACATATGTTTCTAAGATAACATAAACTTTTGCAGGCATCATGTTGAATTCATAGATTTTGCAAACCCTATCAAACCAGGTAAATGCAGCTCATTATTACTGGAGAAGCAGCATGGCCTCCAAGTCAGAAGACCTGAATTCAAACCCTGGTTCTGTCACATGCTAGCTGGATGTTACCCTGGACAAATCACCTCTCTTCTCAGTGCCCCAGACAATTCTCTAAGACTATAAGCTGTAGTTACTGATATATAACAACAGTTTCTGATCTATATTGGAGGGTATTCTGATCTATATTCAATGACCTCATTGAAATTTCCCCACACCAATAAAATCACAGGTCCAGTCAAAAAAAAAAGTATTATTGGTGTTCATCTTTTTAAAAAATATTATTTGCATGATTGCACATGTATAACCTATATCAAATTGCTTACTGTCTCAGGAAAGGCAGAGGGGAGAAAGGGCAGGAGAGAATTTGGAACTCAATTTTTTTTTAAATGAATGTTAAAAATTGTCTTTACATTAATTAGGGAAAAATATTATTAAAATAAGAAAACAAGAAAAAAATTATTTTTGTTGTGACATCAGCTTTAATAGCCACCCCACAGAGACTGGATACTTTTCCTGTGTCTTTAAGAAGGACTAGAATGTTGGGGGGAAATGACATAACTGTCATCTGGAATGAATTAACCAACATGGCTTAGAGAAATACTATGTGAGGCAAAGAGCAAAGGAACTAGGAAAACATCTTTCTGAGAGACTCAGTGGATTAGCTATCATAGAGAAAAAAAAACTGAAAAGAAATAAGAGAACTGAGTTTAACTTTTGTTCTATGGAGGATACATCCTGAGAAGAGATTTCATCTGCCATTCTGAGAGAATGGAATTGTAAAAAGGTAGTTCCAGTGTCCATTGAGAAATCAGCGGTCGCAAATCAATGGTTAAAAGTGACCAGGAATGTGATCTTTCTCATGGTTGATATGTTGCTCAAATATTTAAGTGTATCTTTGAATTGGATGTTACAATGTTAATAAATTGCATAGTCAGTAACACCAGTGTTTGTCTAAGCCTATGAAACCTAGGTTTGCTATTAAGAGAGAGGAGTGAGAGTTTATGGTATATGGTTTTCCTGGTTTATTTGTAAACTGGGTGTGGGGGCTCAAAGCTAATTGATTAATTCATGAGACTATGAAATTCTATTCATTTATGAGGAAATATTAGAATATATCCCTTGCTTGACTTAGAACCTTGGTAGAAACTTAATAAGGAAATGAGATAATAGGAATCAGAGAAGAATAAGGGTTGCTGTGGTTGTCAACCAGCTTAGTGCACAGTCCACCCAATCTATCAAGGCTATATGTAAGGTCACACCAAAATCCTGTTTCTTTTCTTTCTTTCTTTTTTTTTGGCTTTGTATCTCCAGCACTAAACACTATGTATTGTACATAGTAGGTGCTTAATAAATGTTTATTGACTGACTGGTATTATTATTATTCTCCACTTCATTCTCACATTTTTGGTAGAGTTAAAATAAAAATGGTCCTAGAACAAATCACCATCCTATTATTCTTTTATATTTAATTTTGTTCAGACTATTGCATGAATGGGTAAAAACATTTTTCTTATTAAATAACATTATAGGAGGGGCAGCCAGGTGGCTCAGTGAGTAAGAGTACCAGCCCCAGTGTCGGGGTGACCTGGGGATCAAATCCGGGCTCAGATACTTGGCACCACACCCAGAAATAACTGGCCGTGTAACCTTGAGCAAGTTACTTAACCCCAATTGCTTTAAAAATAATAATAAATAAATAACATTATGGGAAGGTTATTCTTCCAACATTATAGGAATATAAGCTCATTTTCAGTTGGCTCATTGAAAACATATGGAATAAGTTTCTACTATTATACCAGGTACTTTACTAAACATTTTACAAATATTATCTTAATGTAATGCAACAACCCTGGAAGGTAGGTGCTATTATTATTCCTATTTTACAGTTGAGGTAACTGCTCAAAATTACACAGCTAGTAAGTGTCTGAGGACAGATTTGAATTCAGGTTTTACTGACTTTAGTAGTATACAGGACAAAGAGTATTACATGTCTTTCATCCTGTTCCTACATGATTTTAATTTCAACTACATCTATTCTGAAAGCTTTTCATTTCACATAGTTTGAATTTATGATTGTTTTTGGTAAATATATTAATAATATTCTTAACTTTTTGTGGATCAATATTATGTCTAGGCAATTGTGAGCAATGGTTTTGTCAGGGATGGTGCTGTGGTTCCAGTACAGCTCATCTATCAAATTCTAAAGTATACTTTGAGGTAGTGTGATACAATGGATAAAGCACTGAACTTGGAGTCAGAAAAATCTGGGTTTGAGTACTGTCTCAGATACTGGTATCAATGGTGAGTAACCCTGGACAAATCAACAACTTCCCTGAGTGTCTCAGTTTCCATATCAGTAAAATAGGTACAATAATAGCACCTACCTCACAATGGTGTTGTGGATATCAAATTAGATAATATAATAAATAATAAAATAAGGCATCTTGCAAATTTTAAAGCTAATGGTGTGTTGGTAAATGTTTTAATAACCAGCTTTGTGAAGGGAAAAATAACCTTCACAACACAATTGTAAGTTTAATTTGTATTATTATTATTTCCTGCATCACTTTCTTAAATATAGACAAACATCAAAACAATAAATGAAGCCCTGATTTGTAATGTTTGCATGTTTCCAAAGTATAAATACTCAATAGAAATTTAATAATCAACTCTCCTGAGCAAAATGGTTCCGGTTCACCTCTGTTTGAAGCACTATATAAATGTTAGTTATTATTACTATTAATCATCTATTGATTTTTGAAAGATAGAAAGCTATGATGTATAATTCTAGACACTAAGTTGTGTCTTGCTAGGTATTTGGTAGATATTAAATTTTTTCAACTTGTAGTAATGTACAGTTTCTAACTTTTTTTTTTTGGCATAATCTGCATTGATCAGTAACTCCAGGGTCCTTAAGGAAAACCTTTCTGTAATTTCTATTGTCAATGACTTGGTCCTGAATTACTATCATAAACTACTCCATTTCCATAAACAAATTCACATCACTCAAATCAGTTGTTCAATGAGACTTTGTCCACATAGTGTTGGCTGAGTTTATATGTAAGTCACCCACGGAGGGCCTATTGATTCCACTCTTGGGTCTTAGCCATTTCACAGGGTCCATCTGGAAGAAAATCAGCTTCGGTTACATTCAACAAATCCAGTGATCTTTACTTATTGTTTGCCTTCATTATTGCTCAGAGAAGAGATGTTTGTTTATTCCAAAAATATTTCTCTAAGCTTTTGAACTGTTTTATCATACTCTACAAACATGTACCAATTGTAGCCCTTCTTTTTATTTTTATTTTTTTTTTTTGCTTTTTTGGAGGTAGGAAGGCAGGGTAATTGGGTTTAAGTGACTTGCCCAAGGTCACACGGGAGCAAGTGTTAAGTGTCTGAGGCTGGATCTGAACTCAGGTCCTCCTGATTCCAGGGCTGGTATTCTATTCACTGTGCCACCTAGCCACCCCATAGCCCTTCTTTTTGATGAAGAAGTATTAATCTTTTCATAGTTGCCTTACAGTGATGCACCCTGTGTTTCCTTAATATCATACATATTCTTGTTAAAATATTTTCCAGGGACGGTTAGGTGGCACAGTGAATAGAGCACTGGCCCTGGAGTCAGGAGAATCTGAATTCAAATCCGGCCTCAGACATTAACACAAAAACTAGCCGTGTGACCTTGGGCAAGTCACTTAACCCCAATTGCCCTCCAAAAAGCAAAAAAAACCAAATTATTTTCCAAATCTCTTTTTATCCATGTCATAGGTCCCAATGTGTTAAAAAATAGTATTATATAGGTGTGGATTGCCTTCTGTGTGTTTCTTTTATCAAGTATTGATTTCAGAATTCTAGTAAGTATTTTGTTCAACATCCATAGCCACAATTTTCTCTTTGATAGCTTTATGTCTGATATACCTTGCCTGGAAGAGACTAGTATATTTCTATACATTACCTTCATCTATTGGTTCTATAAAATAGCTGGATAGATTGTCTTATATAAATATAGGTTGCCTATGTTTGGCATGGATTTTTTTTAATATAATCTGGGTTCTAGCCCACCAAGTCTCCTAGGGAAACTGATTGTTACCATTGTGGAGAGTAGGAGGAAGACTTTAACTGTACCCACAGCAGCCTAGCAGGGAAGGGGTAGTCACAACATAATACAACAAAGGATGAATGATAACTCCTTTACTCTCTTATCTTCAAGAGGCTAGGATTATAACTATCCAATACAATTCAAATAGTTGTAGAGTTATGATGTTCAGTCAGTGATATCTGACTCTTCCTGACCCCATTTAGTGTTTTCTTAGAGTGGTTTGCAGTTTCCTTCTCCAAATTACTTTAAAGATGAGAAAGCTGCAGCAAACAGGGTTAAGTTACTTGCCCAGGGTCACACAGTTAATAAGTATCTGAGGTCAGGTTTGAATTCAGAAAGATAAGTCTTGGGGGACAGAGTCAAGATGGCAGAGTAGAAACAGGACTTCTGTGAGGCTCAGGCTTCCAACTCCTCCAATTCATGTAAAAGGTGACTCTGAACAAACTTTGGAGCTACAGAACCCATAAAATGACACAGAGAAGCTAGCTTCCCACTGAGGACAGCCCAGCAGGCTGGCAGGAAGCTGCCCAGCCCAGCCCAGCCCCATGCAAGCCTGAGGTTTTAGCCTCAGGGAGGCCACAACCAGCCGCTGGCTGGAGGGACTTCAAATCACCAGCAGTTGTGGTGGTTTCCAGAATTATCAACACATAGATGGTAAGGACAAAGTGAGTTGTCAGTGCAGTGTGGACTTTGGGATCCGGTAGTTCAAGAGTGCGGTCCAGCCTTTATCCCCTGGAGGGAGAAGCTGCTGAGGTGCCTCGGCCATGCAGCCACCTCCATGTGGCAACTTCAGCTCCTGGCTTGCAGATTGTAGGGGGACCAAACAACCAGTCTGAGGGGTAATCACTCTTACTTTAACTTGCTTGGATCTGGATTGCGGTTTAGGCTGGAGGTGCTGGGGTGCGTGACCTGCTTGTCAGAGCGTGTGGAGGCTTCAGAGAGGGCACCCAACTAATAGCTCCAGCAGCTGAGAAAACCACAGCAATTGGGACAAAACTCCCCTGTCTGGTAGCAGAGTTCTACTGTGGCAAAAAGCTCAAAAGTAAAGTAATTGAGTGGCAACATGAGCAGGTGAAGGAAGCAAAGCAAGTAGAGCAATCCAATTTTACACTCTTATTTTGGGGACAAAAAGGATCAAAGCATGGAACAGGAGGAAGACAGGGACGTCAGAATTCCTGCACCAAAAGCTTCCAAGAAAAATACAATCTGGTTAGAGGCCACAGAGGACCTTAAGAAGCAAATAAGAGAAGTGGAGAAAAAATTGGGAAGAGAAATGAGAACAATGCAAGAAAATTATGAAATGAGAGTCAACAGCCTGACTGAGGAAAATAATACCTTAAAAAATAGGCTAACTCAAATGGAAAAAGAGGCTCAAAAAGGCAATGAGGAGAAGAATGCCTTAAAAAGCTAAATTTGCCAGATGGAAAAAGAATCTCAAAGGCTCACTGAGGAGAATCATTCCTTCAGAATTAGACTGGAGCAAATGGAAGCTAATGACTTTATGAGAAATCAAGATACTATTAAACAGATCCAAACAAATGAAAAAAATAGAAGGCAATGTGAAATATCTCATTGGAAAAACCACTGACCTGGAAAATAGATCTACAAGAGATAATTTTAAAATTATTGGACTACCTGAAAGCCATGATCTAAAAAAGAACCTAGAAATAATCCTCCAAGAAATTCTCAAGGAAAATTGCCCTGATGTTTTAGAACCAGAGGGCAAAATAGAAGTTGAAAGAATCCACCGATCACCTGAAAAAGATCCCAAAAATAAAACTCCAAGAAATATTATAGCCAGGTTCCAGAATTCCCAGATCAAGGAGAGAATATTACAAGCAGCCAGGAAGAAACAATTTGAATATTGTAGAAATACAGTCAGGATAACACAGGATCTGGCAGCTTCTACCCTGAAGGATGGAAGGGCTTGGAATATGATATTCCAGAGGTCAAAGGAGCTAGGATTCAAAGAATCACCTACCTGGCAAAACTGAGTATCATGTTTCAGGGGAAAATATGGTCATTCAGTGTAATAGAGGACTTTCAAGCATTCTTGATGAAAAAAAAAACAGAGTTGAATAGAAAATTTGACATTCAAATAGATACAAGAAGCAAGAGAAGCATGGGAAGGTAACCAGGGAAAAGAAGTCATAAGGAACTTATCAAAGTTGAACTATTTACATTCCTACATGGAAAAATGATAATTGTAACCTTTTCTCAGTATGAGAATAGTTGAAGGAAATAGAAATGTGTATATATATATATATATATAATGTATGTATACATATATATGTCTATATAGGAGGTTATATGGGCGTATGAACACATATTGAGTGTGTGTATATATGTGTACAGGTATACATAGATAGAGGGCACAGGACCAATTTAATAGGAAAAGATGATACTTAAGAAGTGAAATTAAGAGGTGAGAGAGGAATATGAGAGGAGATGGGGAGAGACAGAATAGGTTAAACTATCTCATATAGAAGAGGCAAGGGAAAACTGTTACAATGGAGGGAAAGAACAGGAAGGCAAAAGGGAATGGGCCAACCTTATTCTCATTGAATTTGGCTTAGGGACGGAATGACATACACACTAAATAAGGTATCTCACCCTACAGGAGAGTAGGGAAGGAATGGGATGAGAGAGGGCATGATAGAGGGGAGGACAGGTTGGGGGGGAGGGTAGTTAGAAGCACCCACTTTTGAAAAGGGACAGGATCAAAGTAGAAAATAGAACAAGTGGGGGGCAGGATAGGATGGAGGGAAATATAGCCAATCATTCACAATATATCCACTATGGAAATGGTTTGCATAGCTAAACATGTGCAACCTATATTGAATCTCTTATCTTCCCAGTAAGGGTGGGTGATAAGGGAGGAAGGGAATAAATCTGGAATTCAAAGTTTTAAAATAAAATGTCTAATATATATATATATATATATATACACTATTATAAATATTATTTTACATGTAACTGGGAAATAAGATCTATAGGCACTGGGGCATAGAGATCCACTGTGCCCTACTGGAAAGTCAGAGGGAGTATGGGGGAAGATAAGGGAGAGAGCAGATTGGAGAAGGGGATATCCAGTGGGATCACTATTTTGGGGTGGTGGGTAGGGGAAAAATGAGTAGAAAATTTGTAACTCAAAATCTTACAGAAATGATATGATGTAAACTAGAAGTTAATAAAGCATTTGATAATGAAAGATAAGTCTTCCTGACTTTAGGTCTAGCATTTTAACCACTGTGACACCTAGCTGCCCAGTCATAGAGTGGGGATATGCTATTTTAGGGGGTGTAGAAAAAAAGCCACTTTTACTGGTTGCTCCCAAGAAAAAGATGAGAGTTAGCTTACTCTAAGCTATCTTAACCCTCTCCCGCTAAACTGGTTACATAGAAAACCATCTAATAGAGTGTAATTAGTCTGTTCCATATACAGATCCCATCTGCTAACAAGGGGCACACTAAAAAGCTGCTTCGGAGAGAATCGTGATTATGTGAGAGAAGTACCAATGTTGACAATTCTGTAACTGGTTCTGACTAGCTTCCCAGGTGGTTGGGAGGAAACTTTCTGTTGGCTGTATAATTTGAACTGTCCATATCTTCAAATGGTCTGAGTCAGTTCTAGACCTCTGTTGCCCTTAAATTTGGGCAAATGAAGTGACTCCTTTACTCTTTTTTTTTTTTTTAAGCAATTGGGGTTAAGTAACTTGCTCAAGGTTACACGGCCAGTTATTATTTCTGGGTGTGGTGCTGAGTATCTGAGCCCGGATTTGATCCAGGTCATCTCGACACTGGAGCCGGTGCTCTCACTCGCTGAGCCACCTGGCCGCCCCTAAGCAATTGGGGTTAAGTAACTTGCTCAAGGTTACATGGCCAGGTGTTTCTGGGTGGGTGCTAAGTGTGTGAGCCTGGGATTCGATCTCCAGGTCTTCTCAACACTGGAGCCAGTGCTCTTACTCGCTGTGCTACCTGGCCACCCCACTCCTTTACTCTTAACTTCTGTTAAGAATCAATACTTTAGTGGTGGCTAGGTGGCACAGTGAATAGAGCACCAGCCCTGGAGTCAGGAGGACCTTAGTTCAAATCTGGCTTCAGACACTTAACACAAAAACTAGCTGTGTGACCTTGGGCAAGTCGCTTAACCCCAATTACCCTGCCTTCCCCCTCCGAAAAAAAAAAGAATCAGTACTTTAAAAGGAAGATCTATGGGACTGTTCCTTGCATACAATACTCCATCTCCCCATGCCAAGGATTTTTACTGTCTTTCCTCCATTCCTGGAAATATGTCCTCAGTTAAAGTTCCACCTTCTACCAGAAGCCTTTCCCAGCAGTCCTAAATCTTATTGCCTTCTCAATGAGACTACTTCCAATTTATCTTGTTTATATCTTGTTCATATACTGTCGTTTATATATTGTCTCCCCTGTTAGATTGTGAGCTCCTTGAGAGCTAGAGTTGTTTTTTGCCTTTCTTTGAATCTCTATTAGCTCAGTGCCTGCTTGACTCATAAGAGGAATTTAATAAATGCTAGTTGATGGATTGGCTGATTCTCTCCTTAAGGCCATTTGGCCCTGGAGAAATGAGACTTCCTTGGCCTTTCTTTCTTTTTTTTTTCTGTCCTATATACAGAAAGTGGAGTCTCTGCCCTGGGGAGAGACCCTGGGCCATGATCTCAAACCATAGGAATCTTGGATTGCAGGAATTTAGGCCACATTTACATTCAAGCAGCAATTCTCAAACTTTTTGGTCTCAGGACCCTTTACATTCTTAAAAATAATTACCCTCCCAAAGATGTTTGTTTATGTGGGTCATATATAGCACTATTTGCCATATTAGAAATTAAAATAATGCATTTGAAAATAGTTTTGACCTTCACAAATCCCTTGAATCTCAAGGTCTCTCAGGAGTCCCCAGACCACACATTGAGTACTACTAGTAAGGAGTGACTTTCAGGATTCCAGTGAAGCAGAAACCAGTAGTGTCTTTGAATGTGAATTTTCTCGGATCAGTATTATATAGGAACTGAAATAAATTTTGAGCCTAATCTCCCCAACCCCTGAAGAACTAGGGGGTGGTGGGAAGAAGGATTATCCTTTCCATCCACCTGCTAAGGGGGAATGTTTATATGTTTGTTCTAGCTAAATCTTTGAAGGAACTATCCCTTTGCAAAAAAAACCAATCAGTCTTAAATGCTTAAAGTTCAGATGAGGCCTTCTTTCCACTAGGCTGGGGTCCCTAACATCAGTCGTTAGGGTCAAAACAATTTTGCTCCTTGGGGGTGCCAATGTGCTGACTACAAAACTGGTGTGTACTATTTCCTCTTGAAACTCCCAAGGTCAGAGACTCCACTCCTGTAGTGCCAATGTAATATTTACAGTGCCCATGATCATGATCAAGACTGTGACGATAAATATCACATGACATTTGAATGCAAAATATACTAGATCCTCCAGGAAGAGGACAGAATTGAAACATTTATTTAGACACCAGAAAACCGAATCCCAAAACCATTTTTGGTAAGCCAATTCCATCATAGTACCAAAGATATTAAGAAGCCATATTAACACTGAGAGCCACAGCATCTTTTAGCCTTCCCACAAAACAATACAAAATCAATATCTACTCACAAACCTTTCTATCTCCTTGCCTCAACCTCCTCTCTCTCCCACTGTCTCTCTGGCTCTGACTAGCTTCCTGTCATCTCAGCCTCTATGTGACTACATTCAGCCTATTAGAGTGCAAAGTTTATCTTCACAGCAGGGAAGCTTTCTGTGGGCTCTGCTGCACCCTTTAGCAAATTCCCTCCATCACAGGCTCCATGTGATTACATTCAGCCTATTAGGGGGCAGAGTTTACTTTCAAAGCAGGGGAGGTCTTCAAACTCCCCCCCTAGGTCTATTAAGGGGCAGGGAAGATCTTCAAATTCCCATGCCCATTACAACTCCCTACACTGGGAAAGCAAAAGAATGAAGAAAAAGGACAAAGATTCCTTGTTTCAGAGGCCATATAGTCCTCAAGGCCCTTTCCTTTAAAGTGTCATCTCTTATCAGACTCTATCATATCATTAAAAAGCTACTAAAGACAAATTAAGCGAGCAATGGCCAAAAGGGAGTTGCTGAAGCTGAAGTGGCCTTTTTGAATGACCCCACAGCCAATCAGAGAACCTTTTCCACATCATGTGGGTAGCTGAATGACCCAGAACCAGTTACAGAATGTTCACAAATGCTTCAGTCCCTTGCACATCTCCATGTGGAGAGGCATTGTCCTAGATGACCTGGACATGTGCCAGACCTCCATTACATAATGATTGCCCTGCCTTGGTTTACAATAAGTTGTTGTTTGCCTTTGAGCTAAGCACATTGTTGATTAAAAGAAAAAAGAATGAGGTTCTTGCCTATACCTGTAAAGATCTGTTTTTAATTTCATTGTACATTACTGGTGCATACTGAAAATATTCATACCTTCAGTCCATTTCATGTGTATTCATAGTTTACCTCCATTAGGGGTTGGTGTCATCTGAATGGAAGCATTTCAGGTAGGTAGGGGAATTAGTATTTCTCATTTGTTTAGACATATCTTGTTTTCTTGAGGAACTGATATATGAAAGCACTCCATTCTCTCTGCTATCCTCCATGCCAAGCTGATGATCATAATTGTTCTAAGTGGGGCTAGCAATGCTAACCTCCTGGATCACTGCCTTTTTGTGGCAGAGGGGCTTGAATATCTCAGTGAAACTACCCATGATGGAGAGGTCATAGGGGAGAGTTCTGATAAAAGGGGATACACTGGAGAAGGAAATAGAAAACCACTCCAGTATCTTTGCCAAGAAAACTTCATGGACAGTATTAAATGGTCCATCGGGTCTCGAAGAGTCAGACACAGCTGAACAACTAAACAACAAGCTTGTGCTACTTCATCTATTTCTTTCACTCTTAGGTCCAGAGGCAACACAAATTCATCCAAGTGATATTGCCAGAGCCTAGTTAGGCCAGTGTTTTAGGATTCCTACCCATCCTTCTTTGCAACTGTGGTCATTTCAGAGCAAATGAAGTCCTTGCTGTACAAATCACATCTCTTTACTTTACATTCTTCCCCCATCTTCCTCCCATCATGGTATAGATAATGGGTTAGGCTTTGAGAGGGTTATTACTGTTATCTCAGTTTCATCTTTTTTTTTATGGAATTGAGATCTTGGGATAAATTGCTATTCTGCCATTTTTCTTTTTTTTCTTTTTTTTATTCTGCCATTTTAAAATATTCAATATTTTATGGATTATTGAACAAGTGGATAAAATCATTTGGTTTTTTTAGCTGAATAAAATGATGCTCTACAGGCTCTTTGAAAGCACCCTGGCTACAATTCTAGGAGCAGACAGGACAATAGAGTTAACATGTACTTCATATTGTTTCCTGATCTCTTCTGCTAGATCTCTACTGTTGTTGTTGTTGTTTTTGGAAGGGGGAGGGCAGGGCAATTGGTGTTAAGTGACTTGCCCAAGGTCACACAGCTAGTTTTAGTGTCAAGTATCTGAGGTCAAATTTGAACTCAAGTCCCCCTGACTCCAGGGCCGGGGCTCTATTCACTGTACCACCTGGCTTCCCCTAGATATTTTTGAAAGATTTTTGTTCCACATAGCTTGGAGATTATAAGTATTTGACATGGTAACAACTATTTAAAAATTTTTCTTAAACTTTATAGGTCAATGTCATGTCTGGATTATTGTGGACAATAGTTTGGTGTGTAATAATGGTCCAGTTGTAATACAGTTTTTTGTTTGAGTTCTCTAGGGTACTTTGAGGTCTCTGTGTTTTTTTTTTACATTTTTTTTCTTTTGCTTTTTGAAGGGCAGTTGGGGTTAAGTGACTTGCCCAAGATCACACAGCTAGTTTTTGTGTTAAGTGTCTGAAATCAGATTTGAACTCATCCTCCTGACTCCAGGGCTGGTGCTCTATTTACTGTGCCACCTAGCCGCCCCAAAGTCTCTGTTTTTAGTATAGAGATTGATCATCTATGAAAGATAGAAAGCTTCTGATGTGTCATCTACCAAGTTCAAGTTTCTGGAGCCCAGAACCCAACATAGTACTTGACTCATAATAAGCACCTAATAAGTGATCATTTATTTCAAAGCAAAGACATTTATTAAAATAGTAGAGTAAGAAGATCTGCAAAAGTATATCCTCCTCCCCCCCACCAACATAGGACAGACCTTCCCACAAATATACCCTCCCTTAGTGGAGACAGTGAGAATGGATAGGAACTATATATAAAGGACCCACTGACAATTCACATGTCATGTCAGTCTTCTGACTCCAAGCCAGCGCCCTTTCTATCACACCAGCTTCAACCTGCTTGGGACCTTAGTGGAACACTGGAAACACAAACCAGAATAATGTATGTCTTATCTTTGTGTCTCCTTCAGGGCCCAGGTCTTTGCTTGGCTCCCTGTAAGAGCCTTGTTGACAAGAGGAAGTGAAGACTGGATACTGAGCCCTGTAAAAGCTGCCCACCCCACCTTTTCTAATCTTCTTACACCTTATAAATCACCCCCCCCTTACCTCCTTACCCCACTTTGTGATCCAGTGACACTGGCCTCTTTTCTGTTCCTCAAACCAGCTATTCCATCTCCCAACTCTGAGCCTGTTCTCTGACTGTCCCCCATGTTCTCCCTCCTCTTCTCTGTCACATGGCTTCCCTGGCTTCCTTTAAATCCCAACCAAAATCCCACCTTCTTCAGAAAGCCTTTCCCATTCCCATTTAATTCAAGTTCTGTCCCTCTGTTGGGGACAGTTCCTACTGTATATATCTTGTTTGTACATAGTTGTTTGCTCATATTCTCCTCCATTAGACTGTGAGGTCCTGGAGGGAAGTGATTGTTTTTTTGCTTTTCTTTGCACCCAGGCACAAAGTGGGAACTTCTTAACTATTTATTGACTGACTTGTTGAATTTATCAAATCAAAACAGCCCTCAGATGAAAGTCTTTCAACCTATCTCCCCATTTCCATCCTAAAGACAATAATAGAAATAATAGAATTATAATTTTTTTAAGATCTGAAAGTTACCTCATCTGTAATGTAGGACAGGATAAGATGACCTCCAAGGGCCCTTCCAGATCTAATATTCCATTACTTTAGTCAGCTATTGATTATTTCTCCTTGGTCTCCTTGGTCTCCTTGTCTTCTACTCTCTGATTCTACTTTATCCAGTTGCTCAGTATTTATCTCCCCAGACTGAAAAGCTGGAGCTTTATCTCTCTCCAGTATTCTCACATAATTGCATGCTGCTGTCCCTCCTCAGTTTCCCAGTAATACTTCTTTTAAAAATAAAAAAAAAGTATTATTGATGCCCCTTGTTTTAATATTATGGTTATTTCTGGAAATGCCCACGCTTCCATGCTCCCCAAACTGAATCCTCCCTTGTAATAAAGAATATCAATTAAGCAAAACAAAAAAATAAAGTGACTGATAGATAATGTATACAGCATTCTACCTTGATAGTCCCTGCCTTTCTGATGAGACAAGACAAGTGTGTTTCATTATCTGCTTTCCAGGATCATGCATGAATTATTAGTTTTTCAGTTAGTCAGTCTCTAAAGTTTCTTTTTCAATTTGGAAGAGGAAATATGGTTTTTCTGGCAAGGTTTGGACCAGCTGCCTTGTGAAGGGGCCCAAGTTGTAAAGATTCTGAGAGTTGTTATTCTTTTCCCTTCAGGCTGGAAAAGAGAGGAAGCTATCATGGGACCAGAACTAGAAGGTGGAGTTTTTCCTCTAGAGTGGTAATTTTTGAAACTCTCTGGAGAGGGACATAAAGGAAGAGAGCTGGAGAAAGCAGAATCAGGACCACCACAGTTAGCAGCAGCAGATGGAGGATGCTTTCCAGTAGACTGATTCTAAAGCCTTTCCCTTTCCTTGGTTCACTGCTTGACTTAAGAGAATCCCGCAGGGGGGTGATTGAATTATGGCTACTCACAGAAACTGCTGGAACAATGGTGAACACTTTGATTCTCCAAAGAGCAGCATGGTTTGTTATTGTTTCTTTGCTAATTTTAGGTTTTGTTTATTGGTTATTTGCATTTTAAAAATAATAAATGGTTAGGTAAAGATGATTTTAAATGTATCCTGAGTTTTCATTTTGCTATAGAGTGATGGAAATGACCTGTGGATAATTGATTATGCCAAATTCAGCTGGCTGAGGACCACCCTCCTGGCTTGGAAATCAAAAGATTGGGGGGGGGGGGAGGTGATGGTTGGGCCTTGAAGCATTTTGTGAATTTTACTAAAGATCAGTATTTTTAGTTCTTTAGCTTTTCAGAGAAAAGAAACTTCATGAAACTGGGATCTTTGCCCTATACCAGAGTTTCTTAACTTTGGTTGTATTTCAGAAGGTCTGTGGACTTGGATGGGAAAATAAATGGCATCTTTTTTTTTCAGTCTGGTTTCCTTCGTAATCTTTTGCATTTTACACATTTAAAAATATTAATCTTGGAAGTCCATAGAATTAACCTCATTATCTCCAAGTAGACAGGTAGTTTTACTCCAGGGTCCCTTGAATTTTTCTCCACTTCTGAAGGAGGGGGGAGGCAGAGGACGAGGAGGGAGAGAGGAAGGAGTTGGTGAATGGTGAGGAAGAAGGAGAGGGACTTAAAGAGGAATTCACACCCAGAGCTTGACCAAGTGAATGGAGATAGGTGTGGTCAATTCTCCCTAAGGGGAGGAGGTGAAGCAGGGTTCTTCATTCAAACTTTTCTGCAGAGACTCTGCTGAGCATCAATTCAACAGACAAAACTCCATTTCTATGTCTAAGACCACTCAAAGGCTCAGCAATGTTGATAACTAGTGCTGAATACTGACACTTTCCCTCCGTTTTAAAAACTTGATTAAATGCCATACCCTCTCTACTCTGGTATTCAAGTCAAAGTCAATGTGCCCCAAATTAACTTTATTCTCTCTCTTCTCCAAACTAACTTCTCTTTTTGACTGTTTCCCAGGCTTAAAACTTTGTCATCATCCTTACCCCTGCCCTCTTGCTCACCCGAGAAGAGCCAATCTGTCATCAGGTCTTAATTGTTTCTTCCTTTCATCTGTCAGATTTGCACCCCTCCTCTTCCTTTAAAACCCAAGCCCAGGCCCCCATCATCTCACACCAATGAATACTATGGGACATAGGAGACACAGCAACATGAAATTAATTGTGTGGGAATAGAAAGATGAGAAGTAAAGGCCTTAGAGATTCTCTCCTAACTTTTTTTGGGATGAGGAACCTAAAGCCCAGCCACATGACTTCACCTTGTCATTCATGTCAGGAGCAGATGTAGGATTCCAGCCCAGGTCTTCTGACTTCAAATTCCATTTTCTTCCCACTGCAAAACACTGAAACTTCAAAATGGCCTCCCAGTTGGTGTTTCTCTGGCCTCTCTCCCCTCCATTTGGAGCTATACACCAATTTCAGACTAATTTTTCTAAAATACCCTTTATATCAGCTATTGTACTCCTGCTTAAGCATCCATAGGGTTACTACTAGGTATGTATGTGTGTGTATGTATATGTATAGACACACATATAAATACGCATAAATATACATATGCATCTACATATATTCATATACCTATGTACATGTGCATATATATTACATACATAGCATATATGTTGTTGTTGAGTTATTTCACTCGTTTCTGACTCTTCATGACTCCATTTGGGGTTTTCCTGGCAAAGATACTGGAGTGGTTTGCCATTGCCTTCTCCAACTTATTTTGCAGATGACACAACTGAGGCAAACAGGGTTAAGTTGACTTGCCCAGGGTCACATAGGTAGTAAGATTCTGAAGCTGCATCTGAATTCAGGAAGATGATTCTTCATGACTCCAGGGCCAGTGTTCTATCCACTGTACCACCTAGCTGCTACTGTAGCATAATTTATAATATATATAGTATGTATATACATGTGTGTATATGTAAGTATAGGTATATGTATATATACATATGCAGATCCATATGCATACATGCATATATGCACACATTATATACTCTGCATATCTACATATGTGTGCGCGCGTGTGTACACACATACATATGTGTATATAGATGCATGTACACACATGCATGTATATGTATACATGTGTATGTATTAAATGTGTGTGCATGTGTTTATATACACGTACATGTGAGATATGTATGTTTACATATAGATATGAGATGTGTTTATATATTATATATATACATATACATATATAGTAAGTTGGAGATAAGTTGAGGCAGCTAGAGGCAAAGTGGATGGAGCACTGGGCTTCTAGTCAGGAAGCCTCAGTTCAAATATGGTATCAGACACTAGCCCTGTGGTCTTGGCCAAGTCACTTGAACTCTTAACTGCCTCAATTTTCCTCAATTTTTTTTTCTCTTTTTGGAGGGGGAAGGTAGGGCAATTGGCGTTAAGTGACTTGCCCGAGGTCACACAGCTAGTTTTTGTGTTAAATGTCTGAGGTTGGATTTGAACTCAGGTCCTCCTGACTTCAGGGCTGGTGCTGTATTTACTGTGCCACCTAGCCGCCCCATTTTTCCTCAGTTTTAAAATGGGGATATGAATAGTACAAACCTCCCAAGGTTGTTGTATCAAATAAGGTAATATTTGTAAAGTGCTTAGCATAGTGCCTGATGTACTCTAGCTAAGATTATATTATATTATGTATCATATCATATCACATCATATCACATCATCTCATCTCATTTCATCCTCAGAGGGAAGGCACTAAAATTATGGAGGACTGGGAAAGTCTTCTTGTAGAAAGTAAGTTTTTAGCTGAGACTAGAAGGAAGCCAGGTGAAATAGTCAGATTGATTCTGTATCATCTTTTAACTGACCCCGTTGTCCTGTAACTGGTTAAGTCATGGTTCTTTGTCTGTGAACTTAGTTCAGAAATTCAGTTGGCCTGTAATGAGTGAAGTTTAGAAATTCAGTTCTCCTGCTAATCACTGTTCTATTCTTGCCTCAAGGAAATCTGTTATCCTTGAGAGATGCAGATAGACAACAGGGTGTATGCAGTATCTGGTCTAGTATTTTTATACCACCAAGCTGTCCTTCAAGGATGTCTGGTTTGTGCTTCAAAGAAGTCTGGTCCACTATCTCTGACCTTGGTAGGTAGACTCAAACAATTAACATTTTTTTTAGTCACAGGAGGGAAGGAGGGGGTTGTTGCTAGTTTCCCATTGCCAATTTCCAACCAATCCTACCATCTCCCATGACTCAGCTCTGTAACCAATCATATGGATTTCACCATTCATGATGTCAAAATTGTTCAACCAATCATAACTTTGTTCCCCATCTATGAAGTCATTTTCTTTGTTCTGCACTCCCCAAAAACTATAAAAGAGAGCTGTCCCCCTCATTCAGGGTCTTAGCTTTGCCAAGGAAGCTGAGATTTTTTTTTTACTGCTAAATTCACACTTTACTAATAAATTGATCATTCTAGGAACTTTGTAACTAAGTTTACCTTATTTTGACCATAACATAGGGACACCAGGAGATGAAGATGAAGAGGAAGAGAACTTCAGGCATGGAGCACAGCCAGCAAAAATACCCAGAATTGGGGGGGAAAAAGTGCTTTGTGCAAGGAGCGGTAAAGAGACCAGTGTCACTAGGTCACAGAGTACATGGAAGACAGTAAGGTATAAAACTGGAAAGGTTAGAAAGGGGTTCTAAAGTACCTTAAAAGTCCAACAGCAGATTTTATATTTGATATTGGAGGTTATTTAGAACCACTGGAGTTGATTGGATGAGGGGTGACATGGTCATCTTTATGCTGTAGGAAGACCGATTTGACAAGTAAGTCAAGGATGAACAGGAGTAGGGAGAGATTTAAACTGGGGAGACCAAATAAACAGGTTCTTGTAGCCCACGCATGCAGTGAAGTGATTGAGGCCCTGCACCAATATGGTGGCAGTATCAGAGGAGCAAAGGGGACAGAATATACAAGAAATGTTATAAAGGTAGAAATGACAGGACTTTGCAACTGATTGGATATAAGTTGGTGAGAGAAAATAAGTGGACACCTAGGTCACAAACCTGCCTGACTGGGAGGATGGTAGTATCCTAACACTAATAAGGGAAATTAGGAAGAGCGTTTTTTTGGGAAAGATAACGAGTCCAGTTTTGTACATGTTGAGTATAAGATATCTATTATATATTCAGTTCAAGATGTCCAATTGTAGCAGCAAGCACCCCAAGCACGTCCTCAGGGTTTGCTGCCCATACAGGTTCTTGGATCTGCTTTGTTAAAGGAAAGCAACTCAAAATGGGTTAACAAGCTTACTTTAATCAGTCAGACATATATCGTTTACCTTGTTCAGGGGGAAAAGGTCAGCACCCCAAACTTCAAAATATACAGACAGAATTATCAAGACATTAACAGATCAAGTAGACAGCTTTCCAAACTGTCCAACCATTACATCCATACCTAGTCAACATCTGGGTTTCCACATCTGGGTTTTTCAAAGCCGGGGGACTCTCAACAATGGCTTCCCAGAATTCAGATCAAATCACAGAACACTTCTCAAAGTGAGTCCCAAAACAAAGCTACACATCAGGGCTTATATAGCCTTCTCCTGGCTCAGAGAATGTAACAACCTTATTGACTCACAGGCCAATCAAGAAGTATCTACTGAAAAACAAGCCTCCCTCCCCAGGCTTCAGGTGCATTTTAGCCTAGGGGCAGGGAAGATCTTTCAAATTTGCATTCCCATTACACCAATACACAGAGGTGTGAAGCTAGAGATCAGGAGAGAGGTTAGAGCTCCAGGGGTAGGAACCTGCAGCCTCAAGGTCATATATGGCCCTCTAGTCCTCAAGTGCAGCTCTTTCACTGAATCCAAAGTTCACCAAACAAGTCCCCTTAAAAAAAGACTGCAGGTTCCCCACCCCCCACAGATTTGGGATCTTTTGCATAGAGATGATAGTTGAATCCATGGCAGTTGATGAGATGATCAAGTGAAATAGTATTGAGAGAGAAGAAGGACAAAACTTGGGGGGAAAACCTGTGCTTAACAGGCTTGACTTGGATAAAGAACCAGCAAAAAAGACTGACAAAGAATGGTGGGACAGGTAGGAGGAAAAGCAGGAGAGATCAGTGTTGTGAAGATTTAGAGAGAAGAGAGTATCAGGAGGAGAGTCATTGACAATGTCAAAGATTTCAGAGGGGTAAAGAAGGATGAGGATTGAGAAAAGGTCATTGAATTTGGCAATTAGATCTCTGGTGAGAACAGTTTCAGTCGAATGAGGAGGCCAGAAGCCAGACTGTAGATAGTTAAGAAGACAATGAGAGGGGGGTAGCTAGGTGGTGCAGTGAATAGAGCACCACCCCTGGAGTCAGGAGGACCTGAGTTCAAATCTGGTCTCAGACACATAACACTTACTAGCCATGTGACCGTGGGCAAGTCACTTGACCCCAATTGCCCTGCCTCCTCTCAAAAAAAGAGAGAGAGAGTAAAGAAAGTGGAAATATCCATTGTAGACAGCTTTTTCAGGCAATTTATCCACAAAAGGGAGAAGAGACATAGAATGATAGTTGGCAAGGATGGATGGATGAAATGAGGGCTTTTTGAGGATGGAGGAGATGTGGATATGTTTATAGGCAGCAGGGAGGCAGCCAGTAGACAGCAACAGATTGAAAATTAGAGACTAGGGATGATTGAGGGACAACCCCCTGGAGCAGATGAGATGGCATGGGATTGCTTATGAATGTAGAAGAACTCATTTTCTCAATGACAATTTGTAGATTCACTTTACTGGTTCATTATGTCCCCACCCCAGAGTACCAGGGAAAATCTCTTTAGTAAAGCTCAAATATAGTTAACATAGAGAAGAGTTCTTCTAGAAAGGTACTAGACACTAATCTTGACTTATTATTGGGCTGTCTGTAGGATCATAAAGCTAGAAAAAAATCTTAGGGTTCATCCAATTAAACCCTTTTATTTAACATAGAAGGAAACTGAGAATCACAGGAAGTCATTTAATCAAGTTCCTACAACTAGAACATGCCAATCAAAGATCCAAACCCTTATTATGTCACAGATTTAGAACTGGAAGGGACCTGAGAGGTCATCTATACTCCAAACCCTATGTAGCCTTTATAAACTCAGGATTCTTATCATACCAACTCACCCTCACACTGATGACTCATGTCCCCAGAGTAAGGTTACTACTCCCCCTGAGGATTCTAGAATATATCAGAGGTGCTGGGGATGTCTATCTCAAATGCTATTGGCTTGAACTCCATTTCAGTTTCCTGTTCCTCCAGATTTTACAGTGGTGGGGAACCTGAGACCTCAAGGCCACATGTGGCCCTCTAGGTCCTCAAGTGCAGCCCTTTGACTGAATCCAAACCTCACAGAACAAATCCCCTTAATAAAAGGATTTGTTCCTGTAAAACTTGGGCTCAGTCAAAAGACTGTACCCGAGGACCTAGAAGGCCACATGTGGCCCCACCCCTGCCCCAAACCATCACCAGTGATTAGTGCATTTAATCAATTAACATCAACTAGATTTTATAAAGGGATATTTACAGAGAAGACAGAGAAAAGACAGAAGTACAAACATTTTCCTCAACACCTAGGAACTTACTCTGCCCTTGTTCCCTGGAGAGAGTAAACTCAAGCCCGCCAAATTCACTTCCAAATGCAGCATATCTGAGGGACAGATAAGTCTGCATCTCTGCTACTGCTCGGCTGCATCAAGCAGGTCATTCTTTAGGTGCTTGGCTTCTACCTCACCTCAACTCCAGCTCCTGGAATTGTGGCACTCACTATTCTGATCTTTGGAAGCTCACAAGGTTGTAAGCATTTCCAGTATTCCTTCACTTAGAAAAAGGAAACATGGACAAAACAGAGAGAGAAGCAACCAGGTCATGTGCCACTTGGTAGTGGTCCCATTGAGGTTACCGAGGGCTTACACAGTCCTCACATCCTCACTAGAACACAAGCTAGGCAGGAAAGTGGAAGAGCCTCCCCTTGGCCTGTTATTGAATTTTGAACTTCCTCCCCTGTTGTCTCAGTAGCCATCAGTCATCTACCGTGTTTCCCCGATAATAAGACACTGTCTTATTATTCTTTTTGGACAGAAAAACACCAGAGGGCTTATTTTCAGGGGAGGGCTTATTTTAATGAACATTGACAGCAATTTTAATAAACAGGGAAATGTGAACAAAAAAATGTACCTTTATTCAATAAGCAAATCACTGGGGAAGAACAAGATGACGCTCTCACTGCTGCAGCTCTGATTGGATGCAGCTCGGAGCGCAGCGTGCATTTCACGGGGGGGGGTGCATACAGAGGGTACTGTAATGTAGTGCAGGGGATCACCTTCGCTACAGTAGCAATCTCAATAGGGCTTATTTTAGAGGAATCTTACACAGTAAGGGGAGGGCTTATTTTCGGGATAGGTCTTATTGTCGGGGAAGCACGGTAGTTCTTCAGCAAGTGTCTAGCTGAGCAGACCAAACACAGTTACAGAATGCTTGTGGATGCTTCAAATTGGGGAACAGTACCCCTTTTTTATGTCGCCATGCCTTTGTGGAAGCAGGCTCCTCAGTCTCTTTATTTGTGGTAGCAGCATAGGTAGAGAATGCTGAAGATGTTCTGGGGATGGAGCTCCATCAGCTAAGTGCTGTTCCATCAAGGAACCCAAGGCAGAGGAAGAGATTTGCCTAAGATCACATCGCAGGTAAGTGGAAGTTTCTCCCTGTACAATTCTTTCCACTACACTGCATTTTCTGAATATGCTACTTTTGGGAAGATAGTGTGGTCTGGTGTTTGTGCATACCACCAACCCTTTCACCAATAAGATGTCAGGAATGGTTATGGCCTTTATGATAAAGCAGGAATTTAACTTAACTCAGTAAACATTTATTCTGTACCTACTCTGTACAATACACTAGGTGAGGGAAAGGCAACACAAAAACCAACCAGGCCCTGGCCTCAATTTTCTACTTGGGTCATATAACAAGGGCAAAGATAAGGCCATATAAGGAGGGAGGGGTTAGAGGGAAAGCAAGATAAAGAAGGAATTCAAGTAGAAAATTGTATCAGAGTTGGAAGGATTCTAAGAGGCAGATGTTAGGAGGGAAGGTGTTCCAAACATGTGGGACGGTCTATGCAAAAGTCTGGAGGTAGGAGATGGCAGATTCAGTTCAAGGAAGAGCTAGACATTCACTGGCTAGAAGGTAGAACACATGAAGAGAAATAATATTAAATAAACCCAGGCAAATAAGTTGGAGGCAAATTATGGAAAGTTTTATGTGCCAAGCTGATGAGTTTATATTTTATCCTAGAAGATTTGTGAGCAAGAGAGTGACATGGTCAGATCTATGTCTAAGGTAGATTACTTTGGCAGTTCTGTAGCTGAATTGGAGAAAAGAAGACTGTTAGCAAGGTGATCATGCACAAAGCAACTTGGTAAACTAGGTAAGAGCTAATGAGGCCTGTTTCAATCTTCTGGGTTGGTCTAGGGTTTGTGAAGGTGGAGCAGTCATGAATGACTCCACCAAAATAAGTCCTCAAGTGATTCAAAGATGTCAACAGAATAGGGAATTTTGGAGGAGTCACAGGTTGAAGGGAAAAGATGAGAATTTTTGTTTTGGACATGCTGAGTATGTAACAGGACATTTAAATAAAGACATTCAGCTGATGATGCCAGACTGGAATCCTGGAGAGAAATCTGGAATTTGTAGGTTCACCAAAAGAGAGGGGAAACAGAGAGAAAGGGGTCTTAGGGTCCCTTGGCAGACACTCATGCTGGAGTGTAGGAGATGGATGAAGGTCGGACAGAGGAGATGAAGATCAGTCAGAGGAGCAGGAAGAGGACCAGTGAAGGCAGTGTCACTTAGACTAAAGCAAGAAAAAGAGAGAATCCAGGAGAGAGCAGTTGACACTCTTCAAGGAGGGCCGCAGAAGTCAAATACAATATGAGTCTGAGCTTACATGATTGAATTTCTTATTTTATTTCCTTATGTTCTTGTTCATTCATTTGAGTAACGGATGTGTGTGTGTTATAGGTGTCCTATTAGCAGTCAAAAATATGGGACAATGCAAACATCTATATTTAAATACCTGTATTTGTTAACAGAGGGCAGGTAGGTGATGCATGGATAGAGTGTGTTGCCTGGAGTAGGGAAGATTCATCTTCCTGAGCTCAAATCTCGCCTCAGACACTTATTAGCTGTGTGACCTTAGGCAAGTCACTTAACCCTGTTTGCCTCAGTTTCTTCATCTGTAAAATGGGCTGGAGAAGGAAATAGAAAACTATTCCAGTACCTTTGCCAAGAAAACCCCAAATGGGGGCATGAAATGAGTCAGACAGGACTAAAACGGCTCAACAGCAAACTTGTTAATGGAAATAAAACTAAAATTTCTATATATTTTTTTTCATGTTACATAGATCAAATAGAAAGAGGGTTTAGAAAAGGCAAGTGGATTAAACTATGACAAAATCACTGGTAACTTTTGAGAGTAATTTCAGTCATGGATTGGGGTCAGAAGCAAGATTGCAGGGGGTTGTGAAGTGAGTGGTATGCTAATGTACTATTGGGAGAGCTGTGAATTAGTCCCCATAATTATGGAAAACAGTTTGGAATTATACCCCCACAAAGTGACTAAATTTAATGAACCTTTTAATCCAGTGATCTTGCTCCAAGACACTTACCTGCAAGGAGGCCAAAGACAAAGGGAAATGACTCAAATATACAGAGATAGTTATAGCAACTCTTTTTCGTTATAGCAGGGAACTGGAAAGAAAGTAGATACCCATCAACTAGAAAATGGTTGGACAAATTATAGTGTGATCCATGATCTCAGGAGGGAGGCAGGGGCCTTTTTTCCCCCACAGAGGGACCCTGACTTTGGCTCAACTAGGATCTGGATATTTCCTAGGAGAACCTGACACAAAAAGGGACAAAGGGAATTCAGGTTTCTCTTATACTCTCTTAGCTCATTATGCCCCCACCTCAGAGTCCCTGGGGATAATCTCTTAAATAAAGCTTAGGTATGACTCAGCCTTAGGTCTTCCCTAGAAGGGAAGTTCCTCTAGCAAAGTACTCCAAGTACTAAGTAGACAGCTGGTAAGGACAGCTATATATTTCTTGCACCATGAAAGAAATGCTTAAAACACACAAGGCTCATAAGTACTCATTGACAAATACTTAAAACTTGAACCCATAAATTCTTATTGTACTCTCCTAGGAGGTTGATAATTAAGCATTTTATGAGACCACTAAACAGGCATTTCACTTTCACCCTGGGATTTGTCTGAGGAACTGTCTGAGCAACTCAAGGTCCATGACATCATACATGGCTATCAGAAAAGGAGGTACTTGCAGAGAGTACCTCCTGCTGAGCAGCCAAGGACTCTAGACTTTTTGAACTCACAAGGCAGCCACCATAGCTTAAAACATCCAACCTTTAGGAACCATGTCCAGTGCTCAGGGAAAGAAAAACTCAAAGCAGAAGAGGCAGTCAGGGGCTTGTGATATAATTAGAGGTTTACCTAGGGAAGTACATACACTTCTTGCCATGTGCATTTGGCTGCCAAAGATGGGAAATCCAAGGGAAAGCTAGAAGAATCCCAAAGGATATGCTTAATAGACAGACAAAGGTAGAGATTTTGACCTCTCCTCTTAAACCTGGGCTCTTCCTGGTTCAGTGACCTATCTTCTCCAACACAGGTATCAATCAGGGATTGCTACCTCATTCCAAAACACAGATCCTTCAGCAAGGGGCTGGAGCATATATGAGCCACTTATTTTTATTAATATATTTTGTTTTTATATCATCTTCATTTCAAAATAGAACTCCCACCAGGG
Source organism: Petaurus breviceps papuanus (assembly GCF_028583685.1). Lineage (NCBI taxonomy): Eukaryota > Metazoa > Chordata > Mammalia > Diprotodontia > Petauridae > Petaurus > Petaurus breviceps. Next base: position 2,130,276 of record NW_027185782.1, on the reverse strand, counting down.
TGACGGCCAAGACCATCTCCATATTGCTCCACCAGGGTCCCTATTTTTGTACCAAATGTAACGGAATGTTATTGTGCCATAAGAAGTGATAAAGATGAAGAATTCAGAGTAAGGTAGGCAGTCTTAGATGAATAGATATAAAGTCAACAAAGGAGAACCAGCACAACAGTTCATATGATGACCATAATAACATAAAGAAAAATGACATTGAAATCCTTCTGACCTGTGATCAATGCAATGACCCAGTGTGACTTCACAGTGTCTCACCTATCAGCAGAGTTGGTAGACTATAGGTATAGAGTGATGCATGTATTTCCAGATACTGCCAGTGTTATGAATAATTTTGCTTGACTGTATCTATTTATGAAAATGGAAGGTTGGGAGGGGCATTTGGAAGTAATATAATGCTCTCTCCAAAAAAACCCCAATAAATATCTTTTTTTGTAAAAAGTGAGTAGGAGATAAAGAAATAGGTGGTAATAAATGTGGGAGCAAAAATAATTTTTCTTTTTTAATGTTATTTTTATTAACATATTTTGTTTTTAATATCATCTTCATTTCAAAATAGAATTCCCACTTTGTAATAGACAAAAAAAGAGAGAAAAAAAAGTTCAACAGTACCAAACAAACTTTAACCATTTTTGACAGTTTATGCAACATTTCTAATCCCTAGTCCCTTATCTCTGCAATTCATTCTTCTCTAGGGGCAAGGGAAAAGGAGGCAAAGCAGAATTAAGAGAAGGACATAAGAAATGACCACAATAATTTGAAGGAAAACAATGCTAAAAAAAATATCAGAACTCAGACCAATTCATTGACCAATCTGAACTCCTAGGGTTGATGATGTAAATATTGTAGATGCACGGGAGGTCAGACTAGTTAATGTGTCATTTTGTTTGGATTAACTCTGTAAGAGAGGTGTGGCATTCAGAAATTCAAAACAGTAGTGGTATAAAAAAGAATCAAATGAATATCAAATCAAATCAATACTGATGGCACAATATGTGTGCCAGTATTCTTGGTATTTTAGTTAGCACAGTACTTTTCACATAGTGAGCACTTAATAAATGTTTATTAAGGAGCAGCTAGGTGGCACAGTGGACAGATTGCTGGATCTGGGGTCAGGAAAACATCTGAGTTTGAATCTGGCCTCAGATATTTACTGTGCGACCCTGGGCAAGTCACTTAACCCTGTTTGCCTCAATGTCTTCATCTGTAAAATGAGCTGGAGAAGGAAACTGCAAAACACTCCAAAAACCAAACCAAACCCAAATGGGGTCCTAAAGAGTTGGACAAGGCTGGAAAACAGCTGGATAACAAAAATGTTATTGATTGAAAGAGAAAAGCAAGGCAGTCCTGTTCTCAAGGGCTTGGCATTGTTGACAGAGGGGATGGTCAGAAAAGTGGGAGAATAAGCAATGTCTGTCTTGTTGCTAATTTCTGTCAATTCACATTGCACAGTATCTTTGCTTGAGACCCTTCCTCTTCACTGCTACGGTGGTCAAGCCCTCAAGGTCTCTTCCAGGCCTCCTAAACAATCTGCTTTGTCTCCCATCCAGCCTGGTCCATCTAGCCCAGTCCAAACCGCCCCAGATGCATTTCCCCACATTCACTCTTTTCCATTTGGGCAGGCCAGATACTGGAAGCCCAGCAGATGTGCCGCTGTATTTTCTTGCCAGCGCTCTTCATTGTCAGAGCACTGTCAAAATTTTGGCATGTTCAGGGGAGAATTCCAAGTTGGTGAAAGGTCTCAAGAACATGCCCCAGGATTGTTTGACAGAACTAAGGGTGTTTATCTGGAGAGAAGTGAAGACAAGTCTTCAGGTGTCTGAAAGGCCACCCTAGGGAAGGGTACCACTGTATAGAACTGGAAGCAAGAGGTGGGAAGTTGTGGAGAAATAGATTTCTGCTTGATTATAAGGAAAATTTCCTAATAATTAGAAGTATCTGTGAGGCAGCTGGGTGGTTCAGTGAATAGAACACTAAGCCTGGGGTCAGGAAGACATGAGTTCATATCCAGTCTCAGAAACTTACTAGCTTTGTGATCTTGGGCAAATCTACTTTGTCTGCCTTAGCTTCCTCAACCGTAAATTAGGTAAAACAGTCAGTAAATAGTCATTTATTAGGTTGCCTACAATGTTACAGACTTTGTGCTAAATACTGCTGATACAAAAAGAAATAAAAAACAGTGTCTGCCATCAGGGAGCTCACGATCTACCAAGAACAACATGCAAAAAAATATATACAAAGCAAGCTGTTTGCCAGTTAATAGTAAATAATTGAGAGGGAATCTCCCCTGATTGCTGATCAAGAGAGATGAGCCCAGGCCCTTTTATAGGTTAGGTGCAGCAGATGAGTTAGGGGCCGGGTGGAGTGGCTGTACACAAATAAACAGTTAAATAATAAATATATAGATAACGCTGAGGGAGCACTGATCTACACTTGAGAGATCACCTATCCAAAGGCATGGAGATGGGAAATGACATGCCCTGACTGGAACAATAGACTGCAGAAGAGGAAGGAATGTGAAATTAATTTGGGAAGATAGATCGGAGTCAGATAGTGCAGGATTTTAAATGGCATATGCAGGAGGTTTTATTGATCTTAGGGGCAATTGGCCTTGAGGTAGGGAGATGGTGCAGTGGGGTAAAGCCTCAACCTGGAGTCAGTAAGTTAAGCTGTGTCCAAGACTTCCTGACTCCATTTTTTTTTTTTTGGCAAAGATCTTGGAGTGGTTTGTCATTTCCTTTTTCATCTCATTTGACAAATGAGGAAACTGAGGCAGACAGGGTTAAATGACTTGCCCAGGGTCACAGCTAGTCTGTGACATTTGAACATAGGAAGATGAGTCATCCTGACTGAAGCCCTAGGGTGCTATCCACTTCAACACCTATGGGTCCAAAGAGTCACTTAGACCTGCGTTTAAATCCAAAATCCAACCTCGGACACTTGGTTGTCTGGGTTTGAGAATGTTGTTTAACCCTTGCTTGCCTCAGTTTTCCCATCTACAAAATGGGGATAACAGTATTTCCCAGTGTTGCTGTGAAGACAAAAATGAAACAACATTTGTAAGGCGTTTTTTTTCCTTTCTGGTCTTTCTGGAGGGGGGAAGTCGGGGCAATTGGGGTTAAGTGACTTGCCCAAGGTCACACAGCCTGAGGACGAATCTGAACTCAGGGGCGGAGCTCTACTCACTTCGCCCCATAGCTGCCCCTGCACAGCGTTTTGCAAACCTTAAAGCCCTATATAAATGCTAGTTATTATTATCCATAAACAGTCTCTGGAAGAACTGTGCCATTCAAAAATCAATAGGGCAATGGAATGCAAGAGCGGGCGTCAAAAGCCTCCGCTGACTTCTACAACACTGGTACTGCACCACCGCCTCCGCCTCCGCCTCAGCGGCCGCTGCACCTCGAGCTAGTGGCACCGTGACGTTACTCGAGGAAGCCCGCCCCTTCTCCAGGCTATCCAATCCCGAAGTCGAGCTCTCACGGTGACTCCTCTGTCACCCAATCACTGGGCAGCTCCTCCTGGGCTTCCAGCCAGCTGTAGAATGATTTATCTAGCGGTGGAAGAAAGAAAGAGCCCTCCGCCCTCCCTTCAGGAATGTCAATAGGCCGGAGGAAGAACTCGATCTCGCGAGTGTTTCCTCTTCCCCGTCCCGCCTCCCTGTTCCCTCCCCGGGGGCCTTCGTGTGGGTCACGTGGCGGCCTCTCGCCCTATCAGCGGGTCTCATGGCGGGGTCGCCGAGGTTCCCGCCAAATACGAGCCGCGGCGGCTGGAGCTGCGGCGCCGGTGGGCGGGCAGGAGGGAGGGCGAGAAGCAGCCGCCGCGCGGGCCCCGCTTCATTGCCTCCGCCGCCTGTGGGGAACCCGCGCCCGTGCGCCGCCGCCGCCGGGGCGATGCTGGAGGAACCCGAGAGCCCGGCGCTCGGCCTGAGGGGGGTGGTGACAGGTACGGGAGCGGCGGCGGCGCCTCTCGGGCCCGGGGCGCGGGCGGTGGGGGAGCGGGGCGCGGGGCCTGAGCGCTGCGCGGGGCCGTTGGGGGAGGGGGCCGGGGCTCCCCGCCTGCATCCTAAGAGGCAAGCTGGGGGGGGGGGGAGGGGGCGTTAGAGATCTCCCGAACCAACTCTCTCGACTTACATATGGGGAAACTGAGTCTCAGAGAGTGGAAGCGGGAAAGACCGGATGCTGATAATTGGAGTTGACATCTAGACCTCCGAGGTTTACATACATTATTTATTCTCACTTGGGCTTTGGAACCATACCCTTGGCTATTATCTCCATGTTACGGATGAGACTACTGAGGCTTAGAGGAGGCAGAGGTCGCCCAGCCAGTGGGCGTCCAAGGTGGGATTCCAGCCCGGGTCTGTTGACTCCAGGCTCGGCATCTCTCCATTGGGCCCCACCGATCCTAGAAAGTCAGACCTGGAAGACCCTCATTTTACAAAGATATAAGCCGAGGTTCCTAGAGGAAAGTACCTGGAAGGAATTTGAGAAATAAACTTGTCCAATTTCTAAATTAGACAGAGGGGAAAAACTGAACCAACAAGGCGAAATATCATATCGGATGAAGACAATACAGATCCTTAAGGATCATTTCGTCCAGCAGTTCTCAAGCATGTATCCCCTGGAGGGATCTGAACCCTCAGTACCCTTTCAGGGGGTCTGCGAAGTGAAACTTTTCATCACAATAATCATTTTAATTTACGATGTGGTAAATATCAGTAGATATAACCCACATAAATAAAAGCTCTTATGAGCAGTCATAAATGTTTTACTTTAAGAGTGTAAAGTGAACCTGAGACCAATAAGTTTTGAGAGCTGCCAGTCTAGTCCAGTAGCCTCTGTTTTATCGAAGAGACAGATGCAGTGATACCGTGTATGATAGTTTCCAGAACTTGTGTCATATCTCCCTACTGGATTATAAACTCCCTTGAGGACAAGGTCTTATACTTCCTCCTTGCCAGTGCCTATGGGGCAAGGGTGGGGAGAGGCTGTGATTTCACCAGCACCCATGTATGTGGCCATTCCTTTGTAACTTACAGTCTTAGAGACTGTCTTCGAGCATTCAAAGGTTAAGTGACTTGCCAGGGTCACACAACTAATTTGTGTTAGAGATGTCTTGAATCCATCTTCCTGACTGTAAGTCTAGCCCAGTATTCACTGCCTCTCTAAGCATTAAGCACCTAGTATTTTCAATTAAATGAATTTTAATAAGCTGCAATCATCAGGGTTGTTGGTGGGCCTCGGTGATGCTGAAGAGCTAGCAGTCTGAACTCCTTAGTTATCTTTAGGTACTGGTCCCTGAGAGAGTCAGCATTTAAATAGAAGTTTGGATAAATTATCTCATTTGGGCCTCATAGCAACCCAATGGGAGAAGTACTATAGATATTATTCCCATTTTACAGATGAGTAAATGGACTTGGGTTAGGTGAAGCCTTAATTGAACCCAGCACTCTTTGCCATTACATCTTTAATATTCAGTGGAACTACTGATATCCTGCAGAAGTCAGCTGGCACAGTTCTCTGTCTGTGGTGAGTGTTGTGAGGCAGGACAAGATCAATGATGAGGTAGCTGAAAATTTCATATCCCTGAGATGAGAAGGGAAAAGCAGGGGAAAACTGTTCTTGTTTTGATGGTATTATGCCAGTATCATGCCAGATTAAGCCTCATTTATTATGCATTGATACCTTCATTCCCTTTGGATAACTAGAAAAACCGAGGGATGAAAGAAAATGTTGCTTCTGGGTACCCTTTTATCACTTAGCCTCTGAAAGGGGATTTTGTTTTGATTCCATGGATAGCCAGCTAGTGCTTGCTGAATATCATAAAAGGCTCCATCTAATTTTCTGTTTTGTTCTAGCAAAAGTACATGTATTTTTTACTTTTTGTGGCCTAAAGGTGATGTCAGTTGTCCATTGACATTTTATTGTTCTGAAACTCTTAGGAAACCACATAATTACATGCTTTTAAACAGTAAAGAATAGACTGAAGATTTTGTCAGAGGATATTGACAGTCCAGTTTGGAATGATTTATTTAGAGTTAATTTGAGAGTGCATGTTTTCCTATACGTTTTTCATATTTAGGTTGGTGTATTTCATATTCAGTTTCCCTTCTTAACACTTATTAGGAACTTAGCACATTACAGATATTTGTTATTCTCCTAATATTCTGTGAAATTGGATGCCCTATTTTATAGATGTGAGGGTTGAGACTGAGGCTTAGGGAATTTTGTTGTCCTCAGAAAAATTAGTGGTTTTATAAGATATATTCTTTTTTTTCATCCTAAACTTGTATATTCATATCTCCTTGTCTAATTCCTACCTGTTCTTCCAGATGGAACTCAGGTTCCAGTCCCTTCTTGAAGTTTTCCTGAATTCATTCCACAGTAATCTTATTCTCTCCTGAATTTTTGAAGCGTAAGTTTTCCGTAGCACTAATTTGTTACTTAAGTTTTGCCTTGAGGGCAGGTATTTAGTTTTATACTTTTATATCACTTGTAGTTAAACCTGTACCATACCTGGTATATATCAGGTACTTAATACGTATTTGCTGATTAATTTAAATGTTTAGTAACTTATTTTTTGGTGCCTTTATTCACAGCCATGGAGTGCAAAGACAGACCAGCTTTCCCGACCAAGAAATTAGTACAAGGTAAATTATTAGGGTGGGATGAGGAATCAAGTTTGAAACTTTTTCATGATTAGTATCTTTTAATGTAAATGACTGTGACCTATTGTTTAACTGTTTAATACACATATTACTCCTCTGGTAAACTGGACCTCCAATCTAATGGGGTCCTTAATGTTTCAAACACAGAATTCAGTCAAAGAGTATCTCCTGTCTTACACAAAAATGGTTTGCTTATCTAGTAGTCATATTTCGGACAACTTTAATTGCCTGAAATATGGCAAAAAAGCTTACATAGCAGTGTGTACTTTATTCTGTGATAGAAGACCATGGACACTCCCACCAGGTTTGGTATTGTATGTAAAATTAATGTTTCTGATTTTATCAAATTTTATTATCTGATTTCTCTTGACAATTTTAGTTCTACAAAGATTAGTGGATAATTGTACATTGAAAGGATACTGCTGTTAGAAGGAAGCACACTGACTTCAATGAGATGTTACATCTTTCTTTGTGGAGGGAGACAGAAGTACTCCCTAACAAAAAAAGCCCAGTTGTCTGTCATCTTATCCCCTAGGGATAAACAATACACTTTATTCTCTTCCATGAATTCTGTTGGCCAGCCTAGCTGACCTTCTTGCTCATGATATCTTCATCTTTTTTTTTTTAATTTGCTTTTTGAGGGCATTTGGGGTTAAGTGATTTGCCCAAGGTCACATGGCTACTTTTTGTGTTGAGTATCTGAGGCCGGATTTGAACTCAGGTCCTCCTGACTCCAGGACCGGTGCTCTATTCACTGTGCCACCTAGCCGCCCCCAATACCTCCATCTTATTACTCATGCTTGGAATGTTTTTCCTCTTTACCTCTGTGTTTTAGCCTTCCCAGTCCCATCAACTGCTAAAACCTTCCCTGATAAGGTAACCTTCTGTCTACTCTATATTTGTATGTTATCTCCCTCATTAGAATGTGGGCTCCTTCAGGGTAGGGAGAGTATACTTGCCTTTTTTTATATTCCTAGATTTTAGCAGAGTGCCAGGATCATAATAGGTACATAATGAATTCTTGTTGACTTACATGCAAAAATTGATTATCATTAGAAGATTCTGGGTTGTCAAGGTTAAATTGTTTCGAGTATACCATATTGAGACACTCAATCTGTAGTGCATTTGAGAATGATTCCATAATGATGATTAAGATAAAAAACACTTTAAGATGTCTGTGTTGTTTGGAAAATATATCCAAAAACCTCATTATTTGAGAATGCTAGATAAAATAAAAAATAGCTCATATGTTTATAGCACTTGAAATTTCCTTGAAAATTGATGAGGTATGGGCTCTGGGAGCCCCCTTGACCTCTCCTTGAGTCCTTGAGGTACAGTTTCTGGGAACCTCCCTTGGACTCTTGATTAAATCATCCCATTTGATGAGGCATTTGCATGAGGCAATAAGCTTTACATTGTGGCTGAGCCCAAGCCTCTGTTACTAGACTTCCCACCTATCAAAATATCAATTACCATTAAACTGGCCTAGCCCACCATTGTATTCTGTATATAAGACCCCATGCTGTCTTCACATGCTGTATTCTTTGTGAGAGCACCATGGAATGCCATAGAATACTGAGAGCGCTGTAGAATTTTCTAGCACAGACTTACTCTGTATCTAATGCAGGTGAACTTTTAATAAATTTTACTTTTCTTTGGCTGAGAAGACTCTTGAGTCGAATTCATTTGTCAGGACCCAGTGTGTTGGTATTTTGGGGTCTTCAGAGCAACCCTAACCCTCTTAGTGGGTACCCTCTTCATTAAAGTGTAGTCTTTATAACCTTGTGAGGTAGACTGTTCCAGTATTATCTTTGTTTTTACAAATGGAGAAACTGAGAATTGAGCAGGTTAAATGACTTGTCTGAAGTTATAGCTAGTAAGTGTCAAGGCTTCAGACTCAGATCCTGGCCTTCTGAGTCTAATACTGTCTCCCTTAGCCCTCACCCTTCAAGGCTAAATTTAGTTTTCCTAGCAACTGGATTATGTTCAAGGGCTCATCTATAAAGGAGGTAAATAGTATTTATGTGGTAAATGAATGTTGAGTATGAAAATTATACTCTTACACGTCTTCAATTGATCCAGAAAGTCCCAAAGTTCTTTGGAATTCTGCAATAACTTTGTTAAAGTGTTGTCAGCATTCTTTTTCAGGATAAACTTTAAATAAAATACAAACAGCCTGGCATTTTAAATCATTTACCATCTAGCTCCTACCTGTCTTTCCACACTTTCTGTCATAACTCTTCGTGTACACTATGATATCTCCAAATTGGTTTACTCAATATGACCTGGAATGCTTACTCCCCTCATTTCAGCCTTTTTAGCTTCAAGGCTCAGTTTAGGTGCCATCTTCTATAGCAATGAAGCCTTTATTTGTACCCTTCTTCTTTAGATTGCTTTGCATTTGTTTCTCAGTTATGTGTCCCCAACAGAACATAAACTCCTTGGAAACAAGGACTGTTTTGTTTTTGTCTTTGTATTCTGAATGTTTAATATACGTGCCTGCCACAGTAGATGCTTGAGAGTTGTCTTGCCTTTTTGACTCTTCACATCTTCAACATGACCTTACAATTCATAGAACTTTAGAAAAAGTGCTTTCCTCACAAAAACTTTGTGAGGTAAATAGAATAGGAATTATCACTATTTTATCGAAATTGAGGCTTAGAAGGATGAAGTAATTTTCCATAGCTCATTTGCTAGGAATTAAATAGAACTCTCATCTGGGCACTGTGATCTTCTGATTTCAGCTCTGGGCCCTTACACACAGCAAAATGGCATATAGATAACAGTGTTGAACTTGGAGTCAATTTAAATTTTAATTTAAATCCTTCTCTAGAAATTGACTAGCTGTGTGAGCCTGGGCATCACTTAACCTCTTTTTTTTTCTTTTTTGCTTTTTGGAGGGCAATTTGGGTTAAGTGACTTGCCCAAAGTCACATGGCTAGTAAGTGTGTCAAGCTTCTGAGGTCATATTTGAACTCAGGTCCTCCTGTCTCCAGGGCTGGTACTCTATTCACTGTGCCACCTAGCTGTCCCCATTTAACCTCTTTCAGCCTCAGATTTCTTATCTGTAAAAAGGGGATGATAGTAGCATCTATTTCACAGAGTTGTGGTGTGGATCAAATGAAATTATTTCTATTTATATATACACACATATGTATATTTCTTTGAAAATTTTAAAAGGCTACATAAGTGTTAGCTATTATTATTACTTACTAAATGGCAGTATTTTTTTTTTTGCTATTTCAGCTCGATTGCCTTTCAAGAGATTGATTCCTGTACCAAAGGAGAAAACTGATGGACACTCAGATAACAAGAGATCAGGTTCTCAAAGTGTTTCTGTTGAAAGTAAAGTCGCTGATTTAGAAACATCTTTGGAGAACTTGGAAACTGACTGTCATTTGAACTCTGGAGTAGAGTTTACTTCAAAACTTGTGAATGGGAAGGGTCCATTAGATAACTTTTTAACAAGAAAGGTGAAAAACCAAATTGACCAACCACTGGTTTTAATTGATTTGACAGAGGACTCTAATGACAGACTGACCAGTCCTATGGACCACAGTAAATTAAATTCTGAAGCATTTTCATCCAGCGAAACCATAAATGGAATAAGAGAAAAAGACAAAGGTCTGGTGGTGCCATCAAATACCCAGAATCACAAGGTAGCAATATCAGAGGAGGCCAGTTCAGAAGATTCCTCTGCAACACATAAGAACTCAGGAGTCTTGAAGGATGAAGATTCAAAGAAAGGCTCATTAAAATTCTTCCCTGAGTTGATACATCTTCCAAAAACAGAAAATAAACAGGACAGTTGGAATGAATTTGAGGGTATCCTTTGTAAAGGGAAGGTGCCTGTAGTGGTCTTGCAGGATATCCTGGCTGTCAGATCACTTCCAGTACCATCTTTGAATGAGAGCATTCTCTCTGAGAGTGAGGTCCTAGAATTATGCCCTGAAGATGACTCTGTACTTAGCCATTCCTCACTGAGTTCTCCCTCTTCCACTAGCTCACCTGAAGGACCATCTGTATCTGAGAAAAAGAGAATCAGTATTAGTCCTTTACCTTCTACCACACCTGTACATAAGGTAAGTCTCTTTCAGTTTAAAAAAAAGCCTTTAAAAAAAAACACCATGCATTGTGGTGTGCTAATCACTGACATTTAGGAGACTTCTATTATAAGTGCCTAATTTGCATGTAGTTATTGCCAACTCAATTAGCAGTGGATAATTGCAGTGAACTGGTACCTCAGAAACCTCATTTCAGATACTGGCTTCAATCTACTTCACCAGAGTGGCAGTTAAATAAAAGCAATTCAGCTCCTGTCCCTTTCCTTCACTTAGTCTTGCTTGTATGTATTTGCTGACAGCAACTGAAATGTCCAGAAGCTGTCAGGGGTAGGGAGAAAGAAGAACACAAAACTTAAATAGCCTTGTCAGCTTTATGAATTCTGTAGCATCAACCTCAGTTATTTTGACTGCTTGTTTTGAAAATCTGGCACATTTCTTATTTTTTTCTCTTGTCACTTCAGATTAGTTTTTAAAGGCCCCAGAAGTGCTGCTTCTGTAATGTACTTTTATATGCCTGTTACTTGGGCTTGTCAGCACATATAGTCTTCTTGATAGCTTTTTCTTTTATTGTTTTTTAGATAAAGCTAATAGAAAATTTTGAAAAATTACTAACAGCTACTTTTTTTTATGTGATGATTTATACCTCAAATGGGATATTCATATCATGATGTTTGTTTAAACAAAAAAAGTTAATGTTGCTGAAACCTAGTTACCTGAAACATAGAACCTTAGTTTTCTTATTTCTCCCCAAAATTACTACATTCTGTTGCCTTTTGTTTTTTGTATAGCTGTGGTTTCTTTCCTTTTATCCCTTTCCCAAGGGGTATAAGAAAAGATTTTAAATTTATTTTACATTTAGCCTTAAACTAACAAAATCAATTAAACTTTGTCAGTATTTACATTCAGATAACATGGATCTCAACACAAAATATCCTTAACAGTCTGTCATTTTCCTCATTTGGAATTCATTGTAGCTTTTTTGGTCTGTTTATACCATACCTTTTTAACTTTTATGTTATGTATTCTTTTTGAGGCAGTATTTTTTTTTTTTGCCTTTTGGAGGGCAATTGGGGTTAAGTAACTTGCCCAAGGTTACACAGCTAGTTTTTTTGTGTGGGTGTTAAATGTCTGAGGCTGGAACCGAACTCAGGTCCTCCTGACTCTGGGGCCGGCGCTTTACTCACTGCACCACCAGCTGCCCCCCTTTTTGAGGCAGTATTAAGCAATTGAAGGAACCCTATGTTTGAATCTTAGCTCTGCAATGCCTTTGTGTCCTTGGGCATTTCATTTCCTCTTTCTGGTCCTCACTTTGCTGTAAAACGAGGAGTTTGGACTTGTTGGCCTCAAAGGTCCTTTCTGCCTCTATAGTCTTATGATCCTATGGTTCTTTCTTCAATTCTCATTATTTCGTAAATTTCATACAGTTCTTATATTCCTCATGCTTAATCATAGTATTATGCAAGTATACCACTTATCTGGCATTCCTCAGTTGTAGGACATTTATGTATGCCTTTTTTTTTTGTGGTTACAAATAATAATGCTTGTAAATGTCTTGAGATAACTTTCTTTTGGATAATAATTTCAGAGGACTACAAAAATTCTCTTTGACTAAAAATCTCTCATATTTTCCATATATTCATAATTGCTGTCTAAGACTAAGAAGATTATGCCAATTTGCAATTACAAGGCACCTGTTGAGTTATATCATCTTATATTATTTTTGCCACGTTGATGAATGTGATATAGAACCTCAGAGTTCTTTCTGAATCATAGAAGGTTAGAACTAGGTGAGATCTTAAAGATCATCTACTCCGGTTTAACTTGGATATCTTTTCCTATTAATCAGGTTGTGTTTTTCCTTTCATTTTTTCAAATGAACATTTCAGTTTGTATTTCCAGGAAATGACTTTCTTAAAAAAGTTCCCAAAACATTAATCAGAAATGGTAGAATATTTTCTCATGGCAAATGAACTTAGGGGTTTTAATGTAATTTTAGAAAATTAATGCCATAATTTATAGTGTAAACATTATCCATAGAGCCTCTACTTTTCAAGGGAGAATGACCCACCAGAGATCAGTTTATATCAAAAGAGGATAATTTTAATGCTTAATATTAATGTTTCATTTTACATTTAAAATATAAAGCCCTGGAATTTATATTAAATTCCTGCCACATGGGGTGGATAGGTGATGCAGTGAATAGAGCACCACCGGCCCTGGTGTCAGGAGGACCTGGGTTTGGATCTGGCCTCAGACACCACACACACACACACACACACACACACACACACACACACACACACACACA